>NC_053163.1:115029144-115387269 GCF_016835505.1 Polypterus senegalus
GGTACCCTCCACATGATGAAACAGCTCGAGATCCTGTTTAGCAATCCGCCAGGCAGACACACGGTCCAATCCCACCCTCAGAAAATGACCCTCTTCTATCTGCCGCAGCCACGTGTTAAGTGAGAGTCCCCTTGGCCTGGTCCAGCCACTCGGGTCCTCGACAATGAGGATCTTACAAGCCAGATCACCCTCAGGGAATCATGCCAAAGTGCCAGAACTGAAGCTCCCTCACAAAGCAGGTAATGTGCCTCATTTGGGACTCCATGAGAAACTGCTCATTCAACACAAAGTCAAACCAGCGGTATCCAAGGATTCTCTGAAGAGACACAGTACCAAAGGAGTCGAGTCTTTGTCTCAGGTCACTGGATAGCGTCCATGTCTCACAACTATATAGCAAAACAGTAAACACCAGGACTCCAAAGACTTGGACCATCATCCTTTTACAGAGATATGGGGAGCTCCACACAACCCTTTCCAGAGACACCATGCTCTCCCAATCCGTCTACTGACTTCATAGGAAGAGTCACCAGAGACCTGAATGTCACTGCTGTGGTAAGGAAAAAATTGTTTTGATTATTTCATGTGATTTTTATATATTCTTGAATGCTGAATTCAAAAATGAAAATCCTTTTTTCTCCATCACATAACATTTTTTTTTCACAAAACACATTCTTTTAGCTATCACTTATAGATTTTTAATTGTTTTCACATTATAATTAATTACATATCTCTATATAAATAAAATCCAATGTCTGTCTATCTGTTTGTCTGTTTGTCTGTTCGCTTTTCATGATAGAACTACTTAACGGATTTAGATCAGGTTTTTTTTTTCCATAATTTGCTTGAACATTCCGATTGATTTTGCGACCTCTCTCGTCACGCTAAGAATCATAGTTTGCTTGCGGTAAAGATTTACTTGCACGAATCTGAGAGAGACAGGGCGGGCCGAGGGGAGGGGGTGGGAACCTGGGGCCCTCCTCAGTCATGAGGGGCGTATCTTAAATCTGCTTAGCTACCAAGCAAGAGAACTACCTAAGGGATTTAGATCGGGATTTTTTTTCGAGAATTTGCTAGAACATTCCAGTTTATTTTGCGACTTCTCTTATCATGCTTCGTATCATAGTTCGCTTGTGATACCGATTTATTTGCGTGAATCTGAGAGAGACGCAGCGGGCTGAGGGAAGAGGGGGTGCCTCCTCACTCACACTCCATCCTCTGGGCATATTTTACATCTACTTAGCAAGCGAACGAGTAAACTACTTAAAGGATTTAGATCGGGTTTTATTGTTTAATTTGCTTGAATATTACAGGTGAATTTGCGACTTCTACTATCACGCTAAGAATCATAGTTCACTTGCAGAAACGATATATTCACGCTAATCCAAGACAGAGGCTGCGGGGAAACATTACATCGGGAGTGGGGAGAAAGTCTACCTCTACATTTTGGAGTGTAACTTGCCTCTGCTTAGATAGCGATACCTTTTTGTTTATTGATTTGTAAAGTTTGTCCTGTTTCACTACTATACGAGTTTAGCCGTGGGGAACGGCTAGTCAAGAATATGATAAACCTGTTTGATTTTAATACTTTCTAATATTAAAATCTATGTTTAAAGCAAAACAGTTACTGTATTTTATTTCATAATAAGGTCAGAATATAGCTGAAAATGAATACAGCAATGAGTAGTCAACAGTCAAGGCCTACAAAATTGCCAGGTTTTCTCAGTGAGTGGGACAGCAGAGTCAAGAACTGGCACTGGGTTCACAATTTGGTGCCAGAGACGTCATCAGACCCAGCTTGGTGGACTCAAATAAACTGATGCTTGACCACCGCCTCATACTAAGCTTGGTGTCAATAAAGTCGTCTGTCAACACCTCAGTCAAAGATGAAGCCTACATGATGTGGTTGTGATAAAGGTTTCTGTGTTTGTCTGAAGCTAAACTGAACAGAAGGCATTTTTGCTGGACCTTAAATTAAAAAAGTGATTTCTGATGCTGAATTTGATGGTGCAAATGATCTGAACTGAGTGGCTTGGGTATCTGTCAAAGAAGCTTTTTCTAAATTTTAGGTAATAATATAGAGCCAGATTATAAAGACAAAGTGCAAAATAGTTAAGTCTAAGTAATTGGGTTGCAAAGTTTACCATCTGAATTAAGATTTGTAATTTCTTCTTGGAAATCTTGGAATGGTGAATGCAGAGTAAGGTGAAAAATTCCATCAGAATATTAAGGACACGGAAAGAAGGTACTGGGGATGTCAGTCTGATGGTGGGCAAATGCTGGTTGATTCATAGGGACGCGCCAGAAAAAATGTGTACCTGATGGGTCACCAAAGGAAGAAAAACACAAAAAACTTAAAAGTGACAAAAATTTGAGAAGTAATATGTAAGTCAATGAACATGTATTGTTGATGTCTTTACATTTATATTTAAAAATAGTTGATTGACTAAATAGTTCAATGTTAAATTGATCTAGAAGAGCATTGTACATACTAATATATTGTGTAATTTGTTACATTTTAATAGAATTTCTTTTCAATTGAGTACTTAAATGTGCCATAATGGAAACACTCTACTTACAGTACATACACATTTTGTGTTCATTAATGTACAGTTGTGCTTGAACGTTTGTGAACCCTTTAGAATTTTCTATATTTCTGCATAAATATGACCTAAAACATCATCAGATTTTCACTCAAGTAAAAGTAGATAAAGAGAAACTAGTTAAACAAAAGACAAAAATATTATACGTGGTCATTTATTTATTGAGGAAAATGATCGAATATTACATATTTGTGAGTGGCAAAAGTATGTGAACCTCACGGATGATCAGTTAGTTTGAAGGTGAAATTCGAGTCAGGTGTTTTCAATCAATGGGATGACAATCAGGTGTGAGTGGGCACCCTGTGTTATTTAAAGAACAAGGATTTATCAAAGTCTGCTCTTCACAACACATGTTTGTGGAAGTGTATCATGGCACGAACAAAGGAGATTTCTGAGGACCTCAGAAAAAGAGTTGTTGATGCTCATCAGGCTGGAAAAGGTTACAAAACCATCTCTAAAGAGTTTGGACTCCACCAATCCACAGTCAGACAGATTGTGTACAAATGGAGGAAATTCTAGACCATTGTTACCCTCCCCAGGAGTGGTCGACCAACAAAGAGCAAGGTGTGTAATAGTCGGCAAGGTCACAAAGGACCCCAGGGTAACTTCTAAGCAACTGAAGGCCTCTCCCACATTGGCTAATGTTCATTTTCATGAGTCCACCATCAGGAGAACACTGAACAACAATGGTGTGCATGGCAGGGTTGCAAGGAGAAAGCCACTGCTCACCAAAAAAAAAAATGCTGCTCATCTGCAGTTTGCTGAAGATCACGTGGACAAACCAGAAGGCTATTGGAAGAATGTTTTGTGGATGGATGAGACCAAAACAGAACATCTTGGTTTAAATGAAAAGCATTTTGTTTGGAGAAAGGAAAACACTGCATTCCAGCATAAGAACCTTATCCCATCTGTGAAACATGTTGGTGGTGGTATCATGGTTTGGGCCTGTTTTGCTGCATCTGGGCCAGGATGGCTTGTCTTCATTGATGGAACAATGAATTCTGAATTATATCAGAGAATTCTAAAGGGAAATGTTAGGACATCTGTCCATGAACTGAATCTCAAGAGAAGGTGGGTCATGCAGCAAGACAACGACTCTAAGCACATAAGTCGTTCTACCAAAGAATGGTTAAAGAAGAATAAAGTTAATGTTTTGGAATGGCCAAGTCAAAGTCCTGACCTTAATCCAATCGAAATGTTGTGGAAGGACCTGAAGCGAGCAGTTAATGTGAGGAAACCCACCAACATCCCCGAGTTGAAGCTGTTCTGTACGGAGGAATGGGCTAAAATTCCTCCAAGCTGGTGTGCAGGAATGATCAAAAGTTACCAGAAACATTTAGTTGTAGTTATTGCTGCAAAGTGGGGTTACACCAGATACTGAAAGCAAAGGTTCACATACTTTTGCCACTCACAAATATGTAATATTCAATCATTTTCCTTAATAAATAAATGACCAAGTATAATATTTTGTCTCATTTGTTTAACTGGTTTCTCATTATCTACTTTTAGGACTTGGGTGAAAATCGGATGATGTTTTAGGTCATATTAATACAGAAATATTGAAAATTCTAAAAGGTTCACAAACTTTCAAGCACAACTGTAAATAAACATATCCACAATTCAAACTATTTTATAGGAGTTTAATTTTGTAGACTGGTTAAATTATTTTTAAGAGTAATAGGGCACACTAATCCAAATCAAGTCAATCTACCAGTCTGAACTGTAGAGGAAACTCACCTGAACACAGGTAGAACATCCAAACATATCATAAAGAGCAAACAGCTCACAAGTCCTGGGCCCCTGCTGCTGATGTAATGCAACAACTTTAACCTGCTGTGTCATCCTGCCATGTGAAATGACAGCGCAGTCCACTTATTTGCATTTTGGAGGTGTCTGCACCCTTAAAACTAAAGGTACCAGAGCGGTTCTTCAGAGTGATGCCACAGGGGAACCATTTTTGGTTCCAAAAAAGGCTCATCCATATGAAGGTTTCTGAAAGCACCTTTACTTATTTAGATCCATAACAAGGTCATGTAAAGTAAATTAAAATGAATAGAAGGTAACAGATTTGTGGCTACTGATTTTTAAAGAACTCTCCCTGCATTAATACAATTAATCACGCTAAGTAAAAGTTTTCTTAATCTGCTGGTCTCCTGCTAGGTAGCCCACCATACATCCATCCATTATCCAACCCGCTATATCCTAACTACAGGTTCATGGGGGTCTGCTGGAGCCAATCACGGCCAACACAGGAAACAAACACCGGGCAAGGCAGGCCCACCATAGGGCACAATTTAGAATCGCCAATGCACCTAACCTGCATGCCTTTGGACCGTGGGAGGAAACCGGAGTCCCCGGAGGAAACCCACGCAAACACGGGGAGAACATGCAAACTCCGCGCAGTGAGGACCAGGGAAGCGAACCCGGGTCTCCTAACTGCGAGGCAGCAGCGCTGCCCACCGTGCCGTCCCCATCATACATTAAAGTTTTTTTATTCTACTCATTGGAAAGTTTTGCGAATCACAACAAAAAAAAACAACTTCATATGCAAAGAACCCTCTCCAGAATTAAATTGTGCTTTGTCAAGAAGAAACCGCACAACCCAGTAAAGAAACATAAAGTTTCATTAAAGCAGCAGTATTTTGAAGAGTGTATTCCGGCAGAGTCCGAACACCCCTTGGCAGGGCTCACTCCATTTCAGGGCACAGTGACTCGATTTGTGTCAGTTGAACTTACAATCATATTAATTAACTGCATGCCTTTAGTGTTGTCCGTGTAACTGAAGCCCCAAGTGTGGGGTTAAAAAATCAGACAAGGCAAGAGGAGAACGTGCAGAGCCCGCGTTTGTAGGCTGTGGGGGGTACTGGCTCGATCAGTGGCGCCATCGTGACACGATGCGTGTCGTCTTGAGCGATCCAAACAGTGTCGACTTTTCTTGTTGATCCCGCTTAGCGGTCGATGAACAGCGAAGCGGTGATGGTAACGATTTAGCTGCAGAGCAGGACGTGCCGGATCGCTCATATTCAAGGTGTTTTTAGCCGCCGGCTATCTGATATCAGCAGCGGGCCTCCGAAATTCCAAACGTGTACTATTCTTTAAAAAATAAAACTAATTTAAAAATGATCTTTATCGAAACGTATTTGTCACGGTGGACGGGGGCACAGGAGAGTAGTAAATACAATCGTCATTTTTAAGCGCCGAGTGGCTCTAAGGAGAAGGCGACATGTCAATATCGCTGGAGTTAACGTAACATTCTCAAGCTGCTTAAGCCAAACCAGGATCACGCGGGCTGTCGAAACAAATCCTGACTAGGATGCTTCGTGGCGCCTTGCTGTTGTATATCACACACAGATGAGCTAAGATAATATCATATCAGGTAGCTGTTGCCAACGCCGAATTGCCGAGTAACCAGGAGGTAACAAAAGGAGTATACAGACCGCGGCTGAGGGTGAGATTAGTATTGGTGAATCAATAGCGCTAAGCACTGCACCACCTTCCCTTCCCATAGTAGGTGAGGGATACTTTGTCCTATGACATATTCTTTACATGTGTATGTATTCATGTCCATCGGCAGCCACACACCGACCAAGCTTTAGTTTCTTATGTGCGCTGGGCGCTATATACCCTAAAGACTAAGGTGCAGTATGTGAGGTTCAACGTGTGCGCTGCTGGAGTGCCGGGCGGAAGAGGAGCCGCGCCCGCATCTTCCCGCTCTTGCTGCTTGTTTAGTAAATCCCCGCTCAGTGAACACGTGAACCGTCGCGAAGCCCCGGAAAGCAGCTGCTGGGAATAGTGACGTCACACGAGACAAGGTACTGAATTCCGTTTTTGTTCACATGAAAGAACCGTGCCAAAAGTCTACCCGTTGCTTATTTAGCTCTAAGTAAACAACGTCTGCGGGTATTTGAAGCCCCTATTTCCATGTCGAGATGATTTGTGCGCGTACAACAGGTATGGGGAATTTGAAGTCATCCATCCGCGTCCGACCTAAAGAATAAAACCTGTTATAGGAAAATGTGCGAAATGTCAACAACCAGGATATGGGAATGCGAGTGAAGAAATAAATGCACAGCACGAACATCAATCCATACGGAAAGTCGGTTAACGTCCCGCGTTCTCTTCTGCTCCATTTTTGCCAACCTAACACGTCATGCCAGCTGAATCAGTCTGGCATCTGATCCCGGATCACAAGCATGTCCAGTTCTCCAGCTTCCTCATGCTGTTCGCTGATCCTTTATTCTAGTTCCTTTTAAGTCACACCATGGTGCCCACTACACTGATGCTGGCTCTTTTCAGCTGTCTTTCCCTCAATACGTAACTGTTTAAACATTCAGGCCTTTTTTGTTTTCCATTACGATTTGACTGTAGGACATCATAAGCATGCTCTTCCTTGCATTTCTAACTGTATCATAAATGTTTCTTGTATTTCAGTGATCTTTTAATAGATGTCTGTCTGTGTTGCGACCCATTTCGCCGTTGTGCGCTGGTGATTATTCTCACCATGAAATTCCCTGTAGAAAATAAAGACTGATCGTGTGTGCCCATCTCAGAGCTGGCACCTCAAGCTGCTGTTTTCCATCATGGCAGGTTTGGAGTGTCGACAGTGAAAAGGCTCTCTCCTCACCTTGATTATGCCGAGTGTTTACTTGCACTGAGCCACTTAACATTTCCACTCAGACCAGATGCGGCCTTTAATCAAAGATAAATTATTTTTTTTCTCTGAGCATTTCTGTGTACGCTGTTAATATTTCATGAGAAGAAGAGAGGCCCCTCGGCGGGCTGTTTCTGCAGCTTTTGTAATTGAGATTAGAGGCTCTCTTCCAGGGGTCAGCTGATGCTATTTTTATACAGTGAAGGAGGCAACCTTTGTCATGAGTGAGCAAAACAAAAGCCAAGCATGTTTGATAATTAGCTCGGCGAACTCAGCGCGGATAAAACGCAGCGTTCCCTATCAAGTGCAAATTAAACGACGGCGAGGTCTGGCGCGCAGCAGACCCTCAAGTCGGGGGATGCCACACGAACACTGGACCTTCTGGCTTCTCTTTCGCGACTATTCAATAGGAAGTGCGAAATACTGTACGAAGAGGAGCACGGGATTCACATTTATCGGAGAATATTTAGAATTTATTTTATTCAGCACCTCTTTTTTACCCAAATCGGGGCACTGCAGTCTGTTTTGGGGAAAAAAAAAAACAAATTTGCTTCCGGGGCTGCGGGTATGCATGCGCACAGACTTTCAAAAATCTAAACAAAATAGAGAATTTAGCTCTGCTTCCACTGTGGAAGGATGAAGCATGTTAGTGATCACTGATATACTTGTGGTCGGTCTGTCACAGCGGTGGTTCTCTTAATTCTGTTTTATCTGCCAAGTATTTCCATCCATTATCCAACCCGCTACAACTACTAGGGTCACGGGGGTCTGTAGGAGCCAATCCCAGCCAACACAGGGCGCAAGGGACGCAAGGCAAGAAAAACAAACCCTGCCACCGCAGGGCACACGCACACACACACACACACACACACATACTAAGTATACAATTTCGGATCGCCAATGCACCTAACCTGCATGTCTTTGGATTGTGGGAGGAAACCCATGCAAACACGGGGAGAACATGCAAACTCCACACAGGAGAGGAACCCAGGTATCCTATCTGCGAGGCAGCAGCGCTACCACTGCCCCACTGTGCCGCCCATATTTTATTTAATATACATAATTATTTTTCAGTCATTGTAAATACACCTGTGGTCATTCTGTCAGGTTATTGTTCACATAAAAAAGTCTTTTTACTGATATTTGGTAGATAGATAGATAGATAGATAGATAGATAGATAGATAGATAGATAGATAGATAGATAGATAGATACCCCATTATAGATAGATAGAGGTATTATATCACGGTAGAACAATAGTTGATCTCGATACACCCCATAGCAGAGAATAAAGAATTTGACCACGTAGCACCCTCCATTACAGTTCCACAACTCTTTTCTCTGTTGGTGGTTTGTATAGCGCCCTTCAAGTAGGTGTAGCTGTGATATTTAATTTCAAGCAGTCCCTGCTGTCTGGCAAGTTTGTAAGGTTTTAAAATACAATACCTTAACATACAATTTATGCATATATTTCTTGCCCGCATACAGTTAAATAATATACTCTCATTATCAGTCTTTAACATTTCCCTTGGAGAATCAATATAATGTTCACAAGAACTTAAAATTCCGAATCCTACTCTAATGCGGTGATGTCCGCAGACAAGACTGGCGCTACCCCTTAGTTTATCAGTGCCGTTTGTATTTCACTCAGCAGCGCTCTTTTCAAGCGCAGACCTCTCTCCCTCACATACTAATTCACGTGCAGTTTTCCATATTTAGATAGATAGATAGATAGATAGATAGATAGATAGATAGATAGATAGATAGATAGGCACAATAGCACATAGAGCTTGTAACTAATTCCAAAGGGACGTCGGACGAACTCAGAATTGGTTTATTTGCTGTCCCGAACTTTAGTTCTTGCCAGTTTAAACCCCGACCCCTCAGCCCTGATTAGGTGGGTGTACCATGGATGGGTGGGTGGATGGACGGTGCAGCTGTGCACGTGTTAGCGCTGCTGAATCACAGCTGCCTGCAAGTTTTGGTTTTAAACCCCAACTCAGAAAGGACTGAACAGTTTAAAGAATTGAAAGAATTCTACTAACTACTGGAGGTTAAATATGTTTCGTTGCTAAGGTTTCAGTAAATAAACCAAAAATAAAAGTAAAATGCAGTTTTGAAAATGTAGTGATATTTTTCTTATCTTGTCATTCATTATTTGTCTTGCTTGCGCTTACTGTTTTTACAATGATTTTACCAATCACGATCTTTTTTATCTACAAACAAACGAGTTGAAAGAGAATTCAGGATGGCAAACTTTAAAATGAAAAATAAAAAAAGATGAGCGGCTGCCCGATTTTACTGCTTAAGCAATCTGAAATTGTCAACCATACTTAGAAATCAGTGACATAAATGTCTTAGAAAAGCATAAGCAAGTCAGCATTTCCTCATTCTCAAGTGTTAAATGAGAACGCAAGATGACAACAAAAAACGGTTTCACTGCTTAGTCGGCAAGCAGTAATATTTCATTTCTAGTCACCACATTACAAAAGGGACGTAACGGCGCTGGAGGAATTTTCGAGATGGGCAACTATCAATTAATCAATCGGCTGGTGTTTCTTATAGTGCCACACGAAACATGCCAGAGTGCCATAAAAGTCTATCAATAAATAAACGAAAGCCCCCTGTAGGGTGTGGCCTCACATTCTAAACCTGTAGGCACCAGAACCCGTCTCAGCAGCACTGGGCAGCCACCAGTCGTGAACGGGACCCACCCACACACAAACACACACACACAAATGAGCGCCCTCGGAACAGCCGCTGGGGTATGAGCGCACGCACGAGAAGAACGTATCATTGCAGTGCGTGGGCAGAGGTGGGAGCGCTAACTGCTGTGCCCCCATAGCCATAGACAGAGTTTAAAGAACAAATAGAATGCTCTAACACTAAAATTAACTGGAGAATAAACATACATTTCTAGCCTATAAACTGTAGAGTCTTTAAAGAAAAGGGCAATAAAATGAGATCATTCATTTTGTTTTAATTATTCATTTATTTTTTATTTACTTGAATTTTAGTGAAAATCAGGCCAATAAATAGCACACTGATCTGGGGCCGTGCAGCATGAGTGACCACCAAAGACAGAGGCCAAAGCTCTTTAAAAGTAAAGAAGAAGTATGTAAGGTAGACGTCGATTGTTATCTTTCAAAAGTTCAACGGAGACTCTTAGCGTGGACAGGAGTTGCTTTGGGGGGCATATTTTGTGCAAATGTGGCAAAACAATTCTTCAGGCAGTAAAACTGAGATACATGAAAGAAGTTGCTATACAGTCTCGTTAAAAGGAGTAACCTGAGGACCTTCATCTTTCTGCTGAGAGTTGTTTTGGAAACAAAGAGTGAATTAAACTGACAAGCTTAGTTGGGTTGCACGGTCGCTTCTCCTCAAAACGTTTCTATATTCTCATATTTCGCTAACAGGCAACAGTTTGTCACTGTCAACAGCCATAGTGCTTCGTCCTTCACCCTTGAACAATGGAGTATCCATGGCTCTGTCCTTGCTCTGCTGTTTCCCTTGGCCATTTGTATTTTAAGCTCACAGAAGCTGTCAGGACCAAAAGGTAGAAGCAAGTCCCGGACAGGTCGCCATGTCATTCCAGGAGACGTCGACACTGATGTGTATGTTTGGAGTCGCTGATTTGTCAAATCTGGATGGCTTTGGCTGTATACCCCAAATGGGATTAGAAGAGAATCCAGCACAGTGGGGCTCTGAGGCAGCTATGTTAACTGTGTTGCCACCATGTTGCCTTTTTGTCTGTCCTCACGGTCATTTTCTAACCTACTTATCCAAATCAGAGTCACGGGGTTCTGGTGCCACCATGGCAGCACTGTGCTCAAAGCATGGAAGTCTGCAGAGCCCACCCAACCCACAGACAGTGCCCAGTGGGTTAGGATTTGAACTGACGATGCCCTTTCCTCTAATATGTAGACTGCTGTTTTGTGATTCTGCCATCTTTGAGGACACGGGTGCTGCAAGAGACCCAAAAAGCCCAACTGTAGTCACTGAATGAGGAAACGACAGAATGATGCTTGATGCCACTTTTGACAGTGCTTGTGATGCAGACATATCGACTAAAAATAAAGGCGCCAAAGTGCTTCTTCAGAGCAATGCCAAAAAGAAGCCATTTTAAGGTTCGTAGAACAATCCACGTGAAAGTTCCAGAATGATCCTTTTATTCAGACCTATAACAGATTCCAACATAATCATAAATAGATGATAACAGATTTGTGAAATACCCCTTGGCTCCAGGAGTCTCGCTGCACACGGTAACACCAGCCAAGCTCAGGATTATCTAGAAGTATTCTACCCTGCTAGGTAGCCTTCCATACATTAAAGATCTCCGTTTTGCCCACCTGTTAGAGGGGCTTTTCATGTTGTCAAATTGAAAACACTCTTCCCAGAATGAAACTCTACTCTTGTCAAGCAGGGGTTTGTACGAGGAACCAGACAACCCAGTAAAGTGCCATTACAGAACCAGAATTATTAGGAGTGTTTATAAAAGTAATATTCTCAAACTTGCTTAAACCAATTGGAGGTTTAGCTGGTTTCTATTCTGACAAAACTGGGCAGAAGGCAGGACACAACGCTGAACAGGGCATCAGTCCAAGGCTGGGGGGCTATAAAAAACCAGTTTCAAATTCATTAGCTAAACTTGTGCCATTTCTATGTTATAGAAAACAGCAACACTCCTGTGTTCAGTGCCAGACAGTTGGAAATGGACGGTGATTGAGAAAGAAGATAAAATATAAGAAGATCATACAGTGTAGTATGCTGGGGTGGGCATTGTCGGTCCTGGAGGGCTGCAGTGGCTGCAGGTTTTGTTTCCAAACCAACTGCTTAATTTAGAAACCAATGATTGCCAGTCTCGGTCCTTACTTAATCTTATCACTAGTTAGTCTGCAATGTTAGGTGCTTATATTGTAGATTTTTTCCTTTATAAGGATATCATCTAAATGATTTGAAGTGTAAAATGGATCATTTTCAGGCTGTCTGTTTAATTAAACAAAAAAGTTCATGATGAATTCACACAGATGTGAATGGAAACAAGTTAGATGGAGAATTGCTGGCTCCTTTGTCATTTACATCTTATTGCTAAAAATTGTGAGTGTGCTCTCCTCGACTTTCTCATATACTGTGATAGAGGAAAAGGTCATCAGAACCACTTCCAGTTGCGCAATATTTCTCATATATCATATCACTTTGTTTCTCAATTGATAATATCGATACATAATAATTTATCTCTGTTTATAATCAAACGTTATATTAAAATGATATTTTCGCACTTAGGGAGGTCAAAAACAGTGGTGCAAATTTTTCATGATTACAGATGCATTACCTAGATTACGTGCAAAGTAAAAAGAGTTATAGCCACCTTAAAAAATAGAAAAAGTGTTAGTATTATATATTTGTTGCAATAAATTTCTATAGGTCAAACTGCATTTGGCTACATTTAATTGCAGAGGAGAGATGCTGGGTATATTGGGAGAAGGATGCTAAGGATACAGCTGCCAGGGAAGAGGAAAAGAGGAAGGCCTAAGAGAAGGTTTATGGATGTGGTGAGAGAAGACATGCAGGTGATGGGTGTTAAATAACAAGATGATGAGGACCGGAAGATATGGAAGAATTTGATTTGGAAGAAGATTTGGTTCCTGCCTTGTGCCCTGTGTTGGCTGGGATTGGCTCCAGCTGACCCCCGTGACCCTGTATTCAGGATTCAGCGGGTTAGAAAATGGATGGATAGATGGATTTATTACCAGGAACACGACGGGGACATCGCAGCTTACTGTTCCCGTGTTACAATGTTTACATGTTATTGTTAAACTGATGATGTATATAAATTAAAATAAAATTCATAATAGTTATTGACAGAATATGTGTTATATTGAATGCAGTTTTTAATATCGTGTACACATTTATATTTCCAGGATACCAAAAAATTGGAAGGTTGTTTAAATAAAATATTACCTCTGGTTGAGTAATTTTTCTCAAATTTCACATCTGTTTGCTTTTTATCATTAAAAATATCTATACAAAGTTTGAATCATCTGTAATTATTTTTTTTATATTGATATTATTGTAATCATTCCATACAGATAGATCAATTTTTACAAAAAAATAGGATTGAAAACAAATCAACCCAACTATCTATCTGTAATTATAACCATAGTTCACTTGAAAACATGCGAAAGTATTCAGTTAAAGTACTATGTCCGGTTGTGCGATTTTTCTCAAATTTCATACCTACTTGTTTTTCGTTATTTCTAATATCCAGACAAAATTTTAATCACATATCTTTATTTATAGCCATAGTTTACTTGAAAAAAATCTGAAATGTATTCAGGTAAAGTATCACTTCCAGGTGCTAGAAGTGGCCCAAAAGTTGATAGGATTCCTTCATTTTCATATAAGCCTTTATAGTTTAAGCAAAAGAAGATTAAGAGGTGACATGATTGAAGTGTTTCAAATTATGAAGAGAATTAGTACGGTGGATCAAGACCGTTACTTTAAAATGAGCTTATCAAGAACACGGGGACACAGTTGGAAACTTGTTAAGGGGAAATTTCACAAAGACATTAGGAAGTTTTTCTTTACACAAAGAATGACAGACACTTGAAATAAGCTACCAGGTAGAGACGTAGACAGTAAGACATTAGGGACTTTCAAAACTCGACTTAATGTTTTTTTGGAAGAAGTAAGTGGATAGGACTGGTGAGCTTTGTTGGGCTGAATGGCCTGTTCTCATCTAGAAGGTTCTAATTTCTATAAAGCAGGTGTACAGAATCTCAATGACTGAGGTCAAAGCGTTATGGATTTATCATGTTTACCTTCAGACAGACATACAGAATTTCAAAAATGATATTTTTGGACTCAGGAAGGTCTAAAACGTCAAGATTCACCAAAATCTCGAGGTCAAATTTTTTCATGATTCCTAGACTTTCTCTAGACTATATATACAAGAAAGTAATAAGAAGCCATTAAAAACAGTGAATGCAGCTGTTTAAGACTGAAATAAGCATTTAAGGGTGGGGAACCTTAACAAGCGAGACCACTAAAATGAAGCATCAAAACGTCACTTGAGCAATAAGTGCATCATCAGCCATAATTGTTGTCTCTTTAAGAAACTGAGTTGGAACAAAAACCTGTAGCCTCTTCGGCCATCCAAGACCAACATTGCCCACCCCTGCTGTAAGCGTTTAGTGGGATCGATAAAGAGACATAAACTAAGGGTCCATTATGTGCACAGTATAGTAAAGTGACACTGTATTGGGGCAGCACAGCATTGCGCTCATTTCTGTGATGTAAACCTCTCCATTGATGGAAATAACAGGCGACACGTTCAGGACATCAAGGCACAGATGATAAGGACCCAATTATCTATCTATCTATCTATCTATCTATCTATCTATCTATCTATCTATCTATCTATCTATCTATCTATCTATCTATCTATCTATCTATTGATCTCTATCAATAATAATGACAGGTGTGAATGCCACGTCCTGTGGGAGGTTTCCTCTTTCTACTGTTGCTCTCATGGATTTATTTTCTTCAAAGACTGGCCCAATCTCATTGTTACATCCCAAAAGTGTCCATGTTTTGATTAACTGTTAACTCAGAATAAGCTCAAGATGTGTCAAAGTATCTCCGAACATGAATGTGCCCTGTGATGGAGTCTAATTCCTTCCAGGCACTGTTTCTGCTTCATGCCAGTCTAACATGACCCTGGAATTGGTTTAGTAAATGGATTAAATATAATTCTTGTAATGGAAAAACTCATTAGGGCAGCTCTTAAAAAATGACTGAAGATCACCTACCCACATACTGTCGTCAGGCACGTCCCAGACTCCTTCTATTGCTCCTGGCCCATACACTGAAAATGTGCAATTCCTATGAATGGCTTGTAATTTCACGAGACTTATGTTTCATCTCAAGCTGGTTTTTAATTTTTTACTCGCACCCAATGCACACACTGGTCAAGTGTAAAGTCTTCCTTCAAACAACCTTTGAATTATTCCTCATTTCACTGTGCCCTAATAACATCACAATACATTTTCATTCTCACTCATCTTGTGATGGAGATTCAAGCACCCTAGAGGGGACGCCGATGCATCACAGGGCACTCTTAAAGGTAAAGGTGCCATAGTGGCATCTCAGAGCAGTGTGAAGAACCATCCGCAGGAAAGTTACAGAAGGAAGCTTTACTGGTTTAACTCTGTAACAGCGTCCGTATATCACCATGAATCAATGACAACAGATTAGTAAAATACGAATGTGCTCCTGATTTTGTTAGGATTTTGACTGCAAACCATCACACAGGTTTCTGTGGTCTTTTTTTTGTCCTTTAAAGACTTCTGTTTTCTCCACATATTTGGAACCTTTACCAAGCCCAAAGAACCAACTTCATTCATATAGAAAGGACCCTTCATGGAATTAGACGGTTCTTTGTCAAGCCGTGGTTCCGGGAGGATCCATCCAACCCAGTTAGGACCATTAAAGAACGAGCATTTTTAAGAGTGTAACAGAAATTTGAATTATTGAATTATTTGTTAACTTAAAAGCTGAACCCAAAATGACCCTGATCATTAAATTAATTATAAATAAGAGAAATGCTCATTAGAGCTAAGGCTATGTCAGCATGTATTTGCATGAAGAAAAGTTACATGTGCTTTGATATTTAAAAAAAAAATAGTTAAAATGCAATTTTCATTTCTTCACATACTTGCTCTTTTTCTCCTAAATATCTAATAGTATACGCTAATTATTATTTTCAAAGGTGTGCAATTTAGTCCTTCTAATTAACCCAATAAAGAATAAAATGGTGTCAACTGGAATAACATTCACCCAGTTCAGGGATGCCATGCTGTCCTTCAGGAGCACCATGTGCCATGAGAGGCGCTATATTTATTAGCCCATCATCTTTCGCTTACACCAAAGCTGCGGGCTGAAGGCAGATCGACTCCTAGACCTGTCTGATCCCACATCTGTTGGCAGTTTGTGCCATTTGAAGGGGGCGCCTTAATGATATTTTTGGACAGAAGGCCAGACTTGGGGTCACGGCCGTTTAAATGGAGATGGAGGGAAGGGGTCGTTCCTGTGAGTTCAGTCATCTTCATTAGCGAAATGAGGCGACTGGCACTGGTGCACAGCCACCATTCCCATGATGTGCTAAATGTCTTTGAAAGCCCTTCAGCCTTGGACTCCCGCAGTTATTTTCTTTGTAAAAAGGCAAACCAGAAAGGAGCGAAGGCCACAGGAACCCCGTGTTTTTTTCTAGGAGAGAATAATTGCAGAATGGTTAACTCTTCTGACCTGAAAGTATAAATTTGCCAAACTTTCTAACTTGGGTCACCCACAAAAGGTGTAATTAGACACATTCCTGAGGGCAGTGGTGGTGGGGGGGTGAGGGGGTGGTGAACAGTTTTAGCATAGTGGACACATTGAAAAGATTTTCTGTTTCAAAGAGAGCAACAGAAGACAAAAAAGGTCAAAGAGGCCAGTCAAGGTTAGTTTCACCCGTTATTTGTCTAATATTAGCCTGTTTCACATGTCACTCCCCTGGGGGCACAGGGAATTCTCTGCTTAATGAAGGAGCAGGTCTGGGCTTCATTTCCTCATGCCATCCAAAGTCCTGACAGCACCTCTGCCCATCGGTCCGCTTCGTCCTTAGTGAAGACTCAAGGCTGAGTCTGGCTCATCTTGTTAGGATAAGTGGTTCTGGCATGGTTGGCTCCTATCAAAGGACATGGACACCCAACCCCCTAAGTAGAGAACTGGATTCTGGGAACTTGATTCCCAGTATGTGCTGGGCCAAGAAAATATTTGGATTCAAGCCTCTGACTTTCAAAATGGCTTGACAGCAATCATCTTAGGAAGATGTGAGAGAAAAAAACCAAAGAGAAACCAACTGGCCTGCTCTTGGGTGGACTCATGCCAGTCTGCTTTTCATATTATGCCCTGCCTTGTATGTATATGTACCACATGTTAACCATATATGTGCACTCATAGAGGGGCTCATTGCCAGCCATGTTCAAAGTCAGCCCACCGTGTTCATATAAGAGAAGAACCATACAGGCTGTGTGTTCAGTGTTTGAAGGCCTCAGCTCCACCTATTGTATGTATCAAGCGTCTACCACCCATGGACAGAAACGTGCCGTGCTACGTGAAGGAACGCTTTGCCTGAAGTTTACATGAAAAAACACACAGGCAGACAGGAGTCTGAAATTTGAAGGAGACTCGTCATACTTCTTCAGCTCAAAATGGGCAACACGTGGTTAAGTGCTTGTCAGCCGTTGTATTGCCTATGTAGAAATGGCAGCACCAGTCACCCTGGTGTCCACTGTGCTTAATTAGGTGAGCAAACTTCAAACAGAAAGTGTACAAACATTTCCTAATATCTTATTAATTGAAATCTAACACTAATGCATATTTCTGATTGCAAAACAAGAAATGAAATAAAAAGGACAGCTAATTAACATTTACATGCGCTTCAATAACCCGGTTATTTACTAAATCCTGGTTTCTAAAGCGCCATGTCAACCCTAATTCTGAATAGAGAAACTGGGATACTGGCCCCTGAGAAACCTGATTACCTGAGATAGATGTTTCCACAAGTAACCCGATTATGGGGTCATTGTTCAGGATTTTGTAGCCTGGTTCACGCTGTCAGCCTGTGCGTGTGTTACCTTCACCCACGCCTTCAGCAACCACGAGGTAGAAGTGTCCACAGAATACATTTCCTGAGGCAAATGTTCAGGCAATCACATTATTCCTTCACCTGGATGAAGTAAACTGTCTCAATAGTTCAGAAATCACTAAATTTATGTGGACGAGCCGAACATACAGTGTTAAAGTCAACAAAACAATCTCGAGAGCGGTCAGGTAACATGTTAAAAATAATGTGTGTTATGTGGTTCAATTACTCTTTAAAGTAACGAGTAACCAAACGCAATACTCATCTTATTGAAGTAAACATACCTGTGTTATTATTATTCCAGCAGCACTCGGCGTAATGCAAGTCGCATTAGTCCCAGTAAGCAGGCCCCTTTGCATGGCCAAGCAGAATAAAGTGTACTGCATGCAAACCGGTAACTGAAACCTCTAGGTAAAGTGTTACTTTGACTAAACATATTTACAAAACATAAGAAAACTATCACAGCGTCATGCTTATTCTCAAATTCATAGTGGCCAAGGATGACAGTTAAGTCTTTTTTGCTCAGCTCAATGAGCGTTTTGAAAAGGGAGAACTTCAGAAGATTACTTTCACCTGTAAATGTGGTGTCACACATGTGCGCATGGGAGGAATTTGATTGGCTGAACTAAAGGTAAAACGCAAGTCAGGGGTTGACGAAGTGCACTGATGCCTCTTGTCCCACCCCCGCCCCCTCCCTCTGTAGATCATCCATATGGAAGACCAACTAAACCCCAACCAGGTTCCACTTCCGTCTCCAGATCTTACTTCTGCCTGTGCCCCGTTGGACCCTCCTCTTCCTTCCCACCGCCTATAAAGCCATCTATTTGCCCTTTCCAGTCAGGTCCACCTTGGACTCAATTATTTGAGATTACTCGGCGGAGAACCGCATTTTATATCATAGCATTACTTACAATATACAGGGTAGAACTGAGGCTTAAGACTCACTACTTCAGTTTAGCATATCCTGACTAGAGCTGCTGATTAACTGTAAAGACTGCAACTCTATTGTTAGTCATTAGATCTAAAACATAAGTAACATGATAGTTCTAATTTGTTACTAACCCTCACCTTTTCTGATTCTATTCTCGGTACTCAAACGTAGCATTTAATGCCACTGCCCTACTGACAAGTTTTTTTGCCTGCCTAAGTCATCTCTGATTGAGAATCACAGAAATCTTTAGGAAGAGTGGTCCTTTCATCGGATTGGCTGGCCCAGTGCTGACTCAGCTGTGGAATGGCCAATAGGGGGAGGCAGCTTGATGGCCGAGGTCTCCAGGACACTGAACAAATCCAAATTGTATTATGTGATGTCATTTAATGTTGAATTCTGCACTTACTTGTAATATTTGTACTGCACTATTATATTGTATTGAGGATTACTTGTGTTCTGTTCTGTGTATTGTATTATATTTACCCCCTTTATCTGACATCATCTCTTTGAACTACCTTTCCCAAGGTTTCTTCCGTTTTTTTGGGAGTTTTTCCTTGTCTTCTTAGAGTCAAGGCTGGGGGGCTGTCAAATGGCAGGGCCTGTTAAAGCCCATTGCAGCACTCCTTTGTGATTTTGGGCTATACAAAATAAATTGTATTGTATTGTATTGTATTGTGTTGTAAAGAACCCCAAACCTTTCCCTTGTTTTTGTGTTTCTTTTACTTTGGATTTTTAATAAACTATGTTCCTGCCTTAACCAGGTTATTCACCATAATCTTGCTATGTGTGTGCATGTAAACACACTCATTAGGAATAATTATATGAAAACATGACTGGCTGATGGTGAAACTGGCTAGAACAAAAATATATCGGGAGTGGACTCTAAATGGGCAGCAATGTGCCATGCTGTGTTTAACTTTCAGTCTGCCCTCTCTTCTCATTTCATTTACATGTGTGTGTCTTTCATGTGGTGAGGCCTCATTCTCATCTGTAGGGAAGGGAAACCAACACAGGCAGAAATGTGCCAGCTGTGTATCTAACATATGAAAGGGACATAGTTCCATCTGAACAATCCAAGGGACCCTCACATGCGCCACACCAAGTACCAGTCTAAACATAAACCTCTTTACAACGATCTGTTTGACTTGTGGAGAAACTGTAGTCCCGAATAAACCTGAGCTACGCGTGGGCAGAAATGTGCCAGGCTAGGTATCTAAGGCATGACGGGAGCTCATTACCATCATCATTGTCTAGGTGGTCTGCTTCAAAGATGTGCCAAGCTTTGTGTCTAAGGCAAGGAGAAGACTCAGTCCTGTCTCACTTGGACCATTGATGGTAGAAGCACAGTAGACAGTGAGGAAGGCCCAATCTGCAGGTACATTCAACTTTACCAGGATACCTAATATGGAAGAAGAGCTCAGTCTTACCTGACTGTTCCACTTGCCCTAAATCTGGGCAGACACGTACATTAAGTAGGTTGGTAATAGACTTGCCTATATAGAACATTGGCAGTGATATACCAAGCTACATATCTAAGTTGGCAATAAGACTCAGCTCTGCCTGCAGTCCATGAAAGCGTACCAGGTAGTGGAGCAGTGTGATGAAGGTGCAGCAAAGCTTCTTCATCTAAGTTACAGTCCAATAGGCACTGTGCTTAGTATTGAAAACTTCTTCTGTGCTACCTATAAAAGGACACCTTGTGGTATAATGGGTCCGCGGCTTCCGAAAAAAAGGTCGGGTTTTTAAATCCATATAGCCATGCCATTCTCCGTGGGTGCGATTGCACAACCGTGGGGAGTTAATGAGATGATTGGAGCGAGTCGCACCTGCACGTGTGGGTGCGGTCGTTCTTGCTTGCCTCATTGGCTTCCTGAGGTGTGTAATTAAGACGCTGCTCCCACAGAGGCAGCCGTGTGTGTGTATATATAGACGGATGGAGACGAGAGAGGGGGAAATAAATCGTGGAAGATAAGAGGGAAGGAAAAGATTGATTGAGAGAAGATGTGGTAAAAGGATGGAAAACTGCAGTCAGGAGGTTACGATCTGGCCACCATGAGCTAGGGCCCCGTGAAGGAGCGTTATGTTGGTGCGTTCTGGGAGCTAGTTCACCCCATTGAAAAACAAGCGAGTGGGTTGAGCAGAGAGGTGTCCTCCCGTTGGACCTGAGGAGCGACTGTGGGTGCGCGAAGGATCAAGGGAGGAGAACCCACCTCGACGGTCTGGCAGTGACGTCCAAAAAGAGGCCAAGACGGAGGTTGGCAGAAGGAGCTCATGGCTGTTGGGTCTCCGCCGGCTGCGAGAACAATGGCTGAGCCGGGGAGAAAGAGACGGAGGTGGGCTGGAGAGTAAAGAGAGAGAAAGAGACTGTGTTTTAACTGCTGCACATATTAACCATGTGTTTTAAAGGATTTATTTATTGTTGGTTTTTTAACCTCACTGGACACTTGTTTTTATGGAACTTTGGACACTGCACTTTGTTTTGATTGTTTTAATAAAAGCACTTGATCACTTTTGGAATATATCTCCTAGCTTTAAGAGATTTGTCCCCATTTGTCAGCTCATCTCGGTGGCATTATTGACGGTGTTGAGTTCAGGACCCCCATCAGGTTGTTGGGAGCCTGAAGAGAACCCGCCTAGTCACACACCTTTCCATCACACCTACAGTATACAAACTGCAAAACCATGGACATTACTGTGGAGTTGGCCCTGCCTATGCAGTTATAACAACTTGCACTCTTCTAGGATGGCACTTCCACAAGATTTTGGAGTGCGTCTGTAGAAAACTGTGCCCGTTTAGCCAAAAGGGCATTTGTGAGGTCAGGAACTGACGTTGATTGAGAAAGAACTCAACATTCTAATTCATTACCAATTATGATGAATACGGTTGAGTTCAGGGCTCTGTGCAGGCCTCTTCAATTCTTTCATGTTTTATGGTCCTCTCTTTGTGCACAGTGGGCACAGTCATGCATGGACAGAAAAGGGTCTTCCCAAAACTGTTGCCACAAAGTTTGAAGCACAAAATTGTCTAAAATGTCTTTGTATGCTGTAACATTTAACAGTACCCTTCACTTGAACCAAGAAGCCTAGCCCAGACTCAGAAGAACAACCCGAGACACCCCACCAAACTTTACAGTAGGCACTATGCAATCCAGAAGGTAGCATTCACCTGGCACCCACCGAACTGAGTTCTTCCATCAGACTACCAGACAGCGACGTGTGATTCCTCACTCTAGAGAAGACATTTCCACTGCTTCAGAGTCCAATGGAACGCACACTTTTCACCACTCCAGCCAACGCTTGTTATTAGGCTTATTGATATAAGGTTTGTGTGCAGCTGCTCGGCCATTGAAGCCCATTTCAAAAAGCTCCTGATGCCCAGTCTTTGAGCTGATGTTGCTTCCAGAAGCAGGTTGTAATTCTACAGCAGAGGACAGGTGGTTATTACATCCCATGTTCCTTGGTACTCTAAGGCCCACCTCTGTGATTTTATGTGGTCTACCGCTTTGTTGCTGAATTGTTGCTGCTCCCATATGCTTCCACTTCACAAAAATACAACTTACTGTTGACCGGGACAGATCTAGAAGAGCAGAAATTTCACCTACTGAATTGTGTCAAAGGTGGCATCCTATGACGGTGCCACATTTAAAGTCACTGAGCTCTTCAGTATGACCCATTGTACTGCCAGTGTTGGAGACTGCTTTTCTGTGTGCTGATTTGAGGCACTTATTAACAATGGGTGCAACTGAAACATCTGAACTTAGTCATTTGGAGGGGCATCCGCAAACAGCGTATCATGCATTTGCTCCAAAATGGGCGCCCATCTGCCAAGCTTTGATCCCACTCTCGTTGCTGCTCATTTTACCCTGGCCCAGTAAGTAGACAAGTCTCACTTCCTTATACTTGATGAGAGGACCATCCACTACTTTTCTTGGATATGTGAAATGAGTTCAGGCTTTGTAACCTGAGTCCCTGATGGGTCAATATGCTGGTGGGACACAGCCTCCCTTTCTGGATTGAGGGGTTTCCTTTGATGTTCTGAAGAAAATGACCATTTTAGCCCCAGTCTAACATCAGATCTGCTCTTTCTTCTTCAGCAGAGCGCCCAGGTTCTGCATAGCCTTAGGATTGTGCCAGGCTCATTAGACGCTGAAGTGTGCCAGCTGCACGGCTCTGTGCTTCGGGAGTTACCTGAAACGTCAGCAGAAATGGCTCCGATTTTAGATTTCTTGCTTGTGCGCTCAGCCTAACTTCAAAAAAACTGCTCGACAGATTGAGTTCAGCGGTTGCTGGCTACAAATCCGTTTCCAGCAAGTGTGCGGTTTTGAGGCACTGAAAAACCTCTCAATACGTGCAGGTGGAAGACGAAAACCTAGGACCTCCAGTGATTGTTCGGCAGAACCCTGCGGACCTTTGGGTAAGAATGAACATTCAGCTGGACCACCGACAGAGACACCTGCAGTGTATCTATAAGGACAACACTTGGGGCTGGTAATTTGTTAGTTAGTTTTTCTGAAAGACTTTAAAAAAAGAATAAAACAAGCAGCTGGTATCCTGGGTGCAGCTCTGTAAGCCCAGGTTCGTTAATAAATGGGCGCCTTTCTCTGTTCAGCCCACCACTGCTACCCTGACTGGCAGCATTTCACTTCAGTGCAATTGTAATTGACAGCCGATGATCTGCTGTCACTCTAATGCGTGTTCAACAGCTCATGACATGATGAGCAAAAGACAATTAGTGCGTGAAACAATGCCAGCACTTGTTTCTAATTATATTCAATTTCTCACCATATCAAAACATTTGTGTGCTTGTCTGCCTGCGCGACCATCCGCAGCCCCAAAGGAGAAGGAACATCAGGACTTGCAGGAAAGGCAACAGAACATGGTAGCATCAGAACAATCTAGATGAGAACAGGCCATTCAGCCCAACAAAGCTCGCCACTCCTATCTGCTTAGTTCTCATAAAATAACATCAAGTCGCGTTTTGAAAGTCCCTAAAGTGCTACTGTCTCCCACGCTTATAGTAGCTTATTCCAAGTGTCTATGGTTCGCTGTGTAAAGACAAACTTCCTAATCTTTGAGTGAAATGTACCCTGCACAAGTTTCCAGCTGTGTCTCCGTGTTCTTGTACTCATTTTAAAATAACAGTCTCGATCCACTGTACTAATTCCCTTCATAATTTTAAACACTTCAATCATGTCACCTCTTAATCTTCTTTTGCTTAAACTGTAAAGGCTCAGCTCTTTTAATCTTTCCTCATAATTCAACCCCTGTAGCCCTGGAGTCAGCCTAGTCGCTCTTCTCTGGACCTTTTCTAGTGCTGCTATGTCCTTTTTGTAGCCTGGAGACCAAAACTGCACAAAGCACTCAAGATGAGGCCTCAACAGCACATTATAAAGCCTGAGCAGAACCTCCTTGGACTTGTACAGGTGACAAAATGAGCAGACATACTGTAATGGCCCACTTCGGTCCACTGTTGTGCTGTTTTGTATTCTGTCCACTTGACCAATTGATCAGTCAGCCAATCACATATTTGTTATCCAATGAATTCAAACACAGATACATCAATAACTTAATTTGTAATTATTCAGCTGATTGTCTCATCTGTCAGTTGACTAATTAATAAATGAACCCATCATCATACCAATGAGTAAATTAATCGATTACTAAATCAACCATTAAACTAGAAAATTGATAAGCTTTACATATAAAACAATACACCAATCAATGAATGATCAGTAAACTGTCAAGCCAAACACACCGCTGTTAATTGGCCTAAAATAAAATTCTTTAACTTGTCAATCACTTCTCAACCCAACCTGAAACAATCAGTTTATCTACCAAGTCATCAATCAAATAGTCAACATAACATGTTGCAATAAATAATTATGAGCTAATCGATCTATCTAACAATCAATTGACAAAGCCACCAGCCAATCAATACTCAAGCCTATTTCTTTTTCAATAAATTAGTCATCAAACATATGAATTAATCAGTCAAGACATGGCTACCAACTAACTAATCAGTCAACCAAGCAATTAATCCATCAATAAATCTTTCAAACTACCAATCAATAAATCTATCAGTTCACCTGTTTATAAATCAGTCCCCCAAATAAATAAACCAACAACACAAGCACTCAGTTAATCTTATTTCATATACCACCATTTATTGGTTAACTAAACCGATTACAATGTGCAAGCTGTCACACACGTGTGCATGAGAGACAGCTAAAGGACTCAAAAGAAAGTACTTCCTAGTCGGACCAGGGGGTGGCAGAGTGCACTGACCCTTTTGCTATTTTCCCAGCAGACCAAACGCGGGAAATTCCACTTGGGCCCTTGAACGTCACTTCCGGTTCCTGCCCTGAAGACGTCACTTCCTCCTGCCATCTATAAAACCCACCATGTCTTTACCAAACCTCAGTACTGTTTTGGACTCTTGTCTATAAAGACCATTTTCTTGCAACCTTTCAATTTAGCAGATATTTTTCAAGTATACGGGAGGCAGCCCCAAGCCTCTTTTTGTGTCAAGGCTCAATTATTTATCACAAAGCTTTTAAGGCAACTGAGGCCCCTTCTTCAGGCATGTTGTAATCACGATAATTATTAAAATCGTTAAAGAAGGGGCCATAATTGCCTCAAAAGCTTGCATATTGTAATAAAAGGTGTCATCTTGCTTGACTTCTCATTGTATCCATAATGGCTAACATGGTACAACACCCTACTACCATATACCATCTTTAATTTTGAACAGCCCACCCCTAAAGCCCTACTTCAATGCATTTAGTTTTACACCAGGATTTGGAGGACCTTGTGATTATAATTTCATTTGAACTGCTCATGTTAGTAACATTTCACATTCCAGTAAAGATTATGGAGCCTTTGACCTTCAATAGAAGGTCCATAAAAGGCCACCCCAGGTAAAAGTAGTACTGTGCAAAATGACATGTCAAGAAAATTCTGTCATTACAGAAATTACAGAGGCCCTCCAGTAATCGTTACTTTACCCCATGTCCCGGTATAAACCTAATCCCATCTGAACAGAGTTTAGGACTAAGTGTCTATTTCTTAGAATGTCGTATACTGTAACAAATATTGTCAGTCTCAAGTCTCCGTGGTTGGAGTGAGTCTAAGCAACACTGGGTGCAAGGTAGGAACTTTCTAGGACATGGCGAGAGTTCATCTCAGGACTCACTCATGCACATTTTCTAGCCAGCTAGAAGAACACCTCCACAGACACAGGGAGAACATGCACGCTGCTTGCAGTCAGTCCCTTAGCTGTAATTTGTATCCTAGTTAAAGGCATTGTGGTGTCACATCAAAAGCCATGGATAACATTTAGTGTTGAAAGAGCTGCGAGCCCAGGGTGTTAGGCCATCTAAACTACTGCTGGTGTCTGGAGACATAGTTTCTTAAATTATGGGTCAGGTTGCCACCTTTTGAGCCACAGTGGGTCGTGACTCACCCTTGTATTCAATGGGATAAAGTCGAGTACAAATTGCAAAATGTCTCACAATGGGTCACTGCCGACAGTTTAAGCAACCGACATTACTCTGCTATGACTGTCGGTGGCAATTCTCCAAGGGTAGATCACTTGATGGTCAGCATGGACTGGGACTGTAAGACACTAAGAAGGGCAAGTATGTACTGCAAGAAAAATAAAGTTTAAGAAACACTGGCCTGGAGCTAGACAGGTGGGTATGTGTGATACGGCTAACCTAACTACTTTAAATGGAATTTCATTCCAGGCATATTTAACAAGTTTAGTACTGAGCGGCACACCAACCCTATTACGATGTCAGGAACGTTTCAGATCTGCCAGATTAATACATTGATTGTCATTAGAAGATAAGGAATTTGACAAAAGAGAGGAAACCATCAGGCTTCTTTGTTTAGATAAAAGCTAAGATGTCCCTAATCTTAAGTGACCGAGATTTTACGGACATCACAGAAGGGTGGTCAGAAGTAGTCAAAAAATCAGAAGTACTTTGATCATTTTTTAAGATAATAAAATGGTACCAAATCTGAAGCTTCTAAATTTGAAGAGTGCGCACAGATCATTTTTTCTCATGAGGCCCTTCCTTTATGGTACCACCAAGACTGAACACATTACACACCAAGTGACCGTGTTTAATACTTTGACTGTAATGATGTCTTATTATAATATCACGCATCAAACACACATTGTAATGGCCACACATTTCAAAATGAAAGCAAGCTAAGAAAACAATGGCAAACATGAAGTCAAAGAAGAAATGATGAAAATGTAAGTAAATGGATTATTATTTACTCCATTTGGACATACCGGCCCACTCCACTGACTGTGTACCATACCCAGGTTCTCAGCATACAGGTCTGTGTCCGTGTGCAGATATCCTGCCCCGGATCTGTCCTTGAGCTACATGCCTTTGGTCCAGGGGGCCGCTCCCAGATTCCTGCCGCGTATCATGTTTATAGCCTTCAGGGACTTAACAGGTCATCCCTCATCCATCTTCAGCCTTTCTTTGTAATTAGGTCCCTTGAACCTACAGTCGGTACCAACCTCCCTGCATCTTGTTACAGCTGGACTCCAAATGCTACCCCTGCCGCTTCGCCCCCGCTTGGCACATTAACAAATCCTGCTTTTCTTTTCCTTCCCCGTTACCTGAGCTTAGGAAGATGCTTCAAAGCATTGATTTTCTGTTCCTGAAATGCATCCGTGCTCAGGAAGAAGCCTGCACAGGTGGTCACTGGATCTCCTGACAGATTTGAGCTGCTTGACCTCTAGCGGGCGGACAGCTGAAGGCTACAAGGCAGCCTGTCGCTCCTACGGAGTCGAGTCCCGCTGGGATCTCCCTGCACTGAAGGAATGAATTGTTGCTTTGCGGAGTTGTACCTTTGGGGGGAGGTGCAAACATTTGGGGGCTGCCCCTTCACCTTTATTTTGTTCTGACCATTAAGCTTAGAATTTATGTGATTGGGTGCAAGGGTAAGAGTTAAAGACTAATGGTGAAAGATCAGTCTCAGGGCTAGAAGAAGACCTGCCATAAGAGTTTGGGTCACCAAGTGCCAATATTACTTATTGTAATAATGGTAGTCTGCCACTCTCCATTTGGCCCTCTCTCACCTCCACGTGAAGAGCTTTAGTTCAGCATTCAACATAATCATTCCTCAGTACCTGATCAGAAAGCTAAGCCTGCTGGGCCTGAACACCTCCCTCTGGAATTGGGTCCTAAACTTCCTAACTGAGAGACCTCACTCAGTCAGGACTAGAACTAGCATCTCCAGCACCACCACACTTAGCACTGGTGCTCCACAGGGCTGTGTGCTTAGCCCACTGCTGTTCACTTTTCTGACTCATGACTGTGCAGCAATACAAAGCTTGAACCACATCATCAAGTTCACTGAAGACACGACTGTGATGGGCCTCAACAGCAAGAATGAAGATTTACCATATCTAGAGGGGGTGCAGCAGTTAATGGACTTGTGCAAAGCAAACAACCTGTCTCTAAACATAGACAAAACAAAGGAGATGGTTGTTGATTTCAGAAGAACTAGAAGCAACCACTCTCCATTGTACATCGACAACTCAAGCATCGGGGGCGGAGTGGTGGCTCTGAGGCTAAGGATCTCCGCTGGTATCCGGAAGGTTGCTGGTTTGAATTCCCATTACTACCAAAAGAGATCCTATTCTGCTGGGCCCTTGAGTAAGGCCCTTAACTTGCAATTACACCAGGGGTGCTGAACAATGAATGACCTTGCACTCTGACTGCAAGGGGTATACAAAAACTAACAAATTCCTAATACAAGAAATTGTATAAGGTGAAATAAAGAACAAATAAGAACAAAAATGGAAATTGTGAAGAGTATTAAATTCCTTGGTGTTCAGCTGCTAGAGAATCTCACCTGGTCTCTCAACACCAGTTCCATAGCGAAGAAAGCCCAGAGGTGTCTTTACTTCCTGTGAAGGCTGAGGAAAGCCCACCTCCCACCACCCGTGCTTACCACCTCCTACAGAAGGACTACTGCAAGCATTCTGAGCAGCTACATCACTGTCTGGTTTGGGAATGGCACTGTCATGGATCACAATCCCTGTAGAGGATAGTGTGGACAGCTGGGAGAATCATCATGGACATGTATGCCACACACTGCATTGTGGAGGACATGATACATCCCTCACATAAACTATTCACCGTTCTGCCATCTGGAAAAAGGTACCGAAGCATTCAGGCCTTCACTACCAGGATGTGTAATAGATTCTTCCCTCAAGCCATAAGACTCCTAAACACTCAGAGACTAGACTGATAGCACACACACATCTTTCCACTAAACTTGATCATGTCTTTATATTTATTACTAGCCGTTCCCAACGGCTCCGCCTGCATAGTACTGAAACAGGACAGTGAGGAGGACCTTCCTCTGCTCCCTACTCCTGACGTCATGCTTTCCACCCCTTGGCCCACAGCCTCTGTCTCGGATTAGCGCAAATATATCACTGCTGCAAACAAACTGAAAAGTGATGGGAGATGTCTCAAAATCAACCAGAATGTTCAAGAGTATATTCGAGAAATAAGCCCAATCTAAATCCGTTAAGTAGTTCTCTCATTCACTAGCTAAGTGGATGTAAGATAAGCCCCGAGGCTGGAACATGCGTGAGAAGGGCCCCCCCATCACGTCAGCCCACAGCCTCTTTCTCAGATTAGCGTGAATATATCACTCCTGCAAGCAAACTTTGATACCTAGCACGATGAAAGAAGTCGCAAAATCAACCGGAATGTTCAAGCAAATTATAGAAAACAACCTGATCTAAATCCATTAAGTAGTTCTCTCATGAAAAGCGGACAGACATACATACAGACAGACAGATGTTTGATTTTATATATATAGAGATTATATTTATTCTTACACTGGTACTTTCTTCCTGCCTCCTACTTCAAGCATCATGTTCACATCTGTTCCTTCTAGTAATATAATCTCACAAATTTTTGGCTCAACCTGCTACTTTTTGTACTTTTAGATATCATAAATGTGTACTGGTCGGCACTGCTCTTTCTTTGTTTGTATCACAGTCTGTGTTTGCACAGTCATGCGATGTTTGCAGATGTTTGCACGCATGCATTTTACTTTGTAATGGTAAGCTTTTTAACTTTCTCGTATACAAAGTATAGGAGAAGTATTGGAATCGTCCAAAAATTTGATTTCGAGATTTTAATGAATCTCAACATTTTAGACCTCCCTGAATACCATTTTTGGAATTATGTCTGTGTGTCTGTCTTTGTGTGTGTGTGTGTGTGTGTGTAAATACGATAACCTGAGTGTCCTTTCACTTAGGTCAACCAAATTTCGCATTCAAGTTTTAGGTACAAAATTATCAACTTTTGAGATATTTCTGCTAACTGGAAGTGATACTTTACCTGAAATGTTTTCCCAAAAATATTCAAAATTTGATCATTTCACATCATATTATGGTAAAGCATCACATACTAAGCATTTTTTTATCCCTTTGTACTTTTTCGAAAAATGACTGGCTTTCGAGATAATGAAACATTTTAAATTTTAAACTTTGTTTACACATTTTACAATTCACACATTCTAAATGTTGTGTATAAGTATTACATTACACAAATTACCAAAGTCACGTACAACTTTTGACCAACTTCTGCTTACTGAAAGTGGTAATTTACCTGAATTGTTCACCAAAATAAATTTATCATGGAAAATATTTTATTCATGCAGCTGCAGAGTGTGATTTATTCAACTTTACTTTTTTAATTGTTCAGTATATTATTAATTTGATTTGATTTGTTGCTGATGGTTCTTTAATGTAAATAATATAAAAATATAAACATTGTCTTGTGGCTTACTCCTCAAATATCCATCCCCATATCTGAGTATGTGAGAAAGTCTAGGGAAGACCACTCCCGATATTTTTCCTGTAGTCTTGTGTTCTTGTTTTGTTTCACTATGTACTGTACTAACTGTGTATGGTTGCAATGACAATACAAGAGCTACTACTACTGGGTACTGGCATCGTCATAAAATATCAGTCAATCTCCCACTCCAGACCACTTTAGGGTCATCACTCAGACTAACACGTATGTCTTTGGGATGTGGGAGGAAACCAAAATCCACAGTGAAGATCCCTAGGCACCCTGGAAAACAACCAAACCCCACACAGTGAGTAACGGGGCAGGAATCGGACTGTGCCACCCAGATGTGAACGATCTTCAAACTGAAATCACAGACAGGATGAATGTAGGTCTACTATGAGATATAATTATAGTTCCAATGTCAAAAAGTAAATAGTGTCCTTGCCAGGGTACAGCTTTCCATAGCCCTGATGGGGTCCATCTCTATTCAGCTCTAAGCAGAAAAACCTACATGAAAGGAATGGATGAATGAATTTAAAAAATGAAGAAAGTCAACTTTCAGAGCAAGGGTTAGCAAGATCAATGTCCATGAAGGTTTCATTTTTGAGAAAACTAAAAGTGATGGCTTGGGCTTGACTTTCTTAGCTTGTTTTTATCTATTAATAAATGGATAATAAAGAATGGGGGCTGTCCCCCTTGCAGCACCTGCCAAATGTAAACCGGTACCCTATTTTACAACTTGATAGACTGCAGTCTCTAATGTCAGACTAGAAGGATAAGAATAAAGTGAATGGAGTCTAAATGTAAACTTTATTCTATAGGAGGAGGTTGGGACCATGCACCACACGACAGAATATCGGAATTGAGACCCGAGTGCAGCAGGTCACACCTCAGCACCAGAATGGAACAGTGGGAAGTTTATTACTGTGGCTGGGGTGCCAATCCTGCCACTAACCCCCTAATTTTCCATTGCATTGTGGAGAACCCTTGCACATTAATGTCATGCCCAGAATTAAGCAGTTGCAGGTTGGGTGCCTTGCTCATGGACCCAATGAAGTAGAGTCACTTCTGGTATTTACGGGATTCAAACCAGAAACCTTCCGACTGGCGGCACAGATCCCTAGACACAGTGCCAACACTACGTTTAAATAGTGATGCCATCTGAAGTTGCATTAGTCATTTCTAAACTTGGGTCCCAATAATCCCAGCAGCACTGTGTATAAGGCAACACCGGGCCCATGGTGGGGATATCTGACGTCTTTGGGAGGTATAATATGGGAGATGGATATTGAATCCAGTAGCTATTGTAATACATCTCAATATATACAAAGCTTCTAGCATGATGGGAAGGTTATGGTTGTGCTTTTGGTAGCATCTCATGAAATTATTAAGCCCTGGTATAAAAAAGTCATCTGTGCTCCACAGGTGAGCTGGTGGTGGTCTGATCTCATACTAATCTAAATCCATCTATCTGTAGTTGAACATACTGATAACCGCAGCAGGACGAGCTTCCGTCGCCATTGTTTTCCTATCATTCTGAGATACTCAGACTCCTGAAGAGACCTGTGGCTTACATAAAGTCATGTTGGTCACTTGTAAGACATTTTTCAACATTAACTGGGTGCACGTGATTTCTGGCCTGGGCTCTAAGACGGCTTTGATAAGGTAGATTCCTCTGGAAGCGCTCCAAAGCCTAAGAATCTGACTCTTGGAAGTAAATGAAACGGGGGTCTCGGCTCCCTTACAACTTCAGCCTGCATGAGTTTCTCCAGGAGAGCCGCCTGAGAACAGATCTGACATTTCAAAGGATTCTGACCCGCTCCCTCCTGGCTGCACACGGCCGGGGCTGTGGGTATGCAGGCTATTTAATATCCCTGTGAACAAGGCGCATTTTCCATTTGCTTCAGATTTTTAAGGCTTGGTGACTTCGCCACTTGCTTCACCTCTCTGAGGGGCCTGTTTGTAGTCTGATGGGCTATGCAGATTTCAGAAGCCATATTTGAGGAGAGCTCCTGCTCTCGCTGATATCTCATTGAGCCACTCTTGTCTCTTTGTGGCAATATTTTGGAAAACACTAAAAGATGATGGACGGATTATAAGGGCTTGACACAAGTGAAAGCCAAAGCACACACACACATTTTACATGCACAGTATAATTCATTATGTCGCAGTGGTCAAGAGCCATTGGATCAAATCCAGCTGAGCTTATTCATTGACGGTGTGTCATGGTGGATTTTTCTCTGGGTGCTGTTTTTCCTCCCATGTCCTAAAGATGTGGTGGTTAAGGACATGTCACAATGTGTGTCTTTTCCAGTGATTTTAAGTTGCAGCATTCATTTTCACAATAGTCTGGAAGCAGTTGGCATCGCACGTCCATTAAGGCAATCATGTAATGTGACATTCCCAGCGTCTCACTCCAACTATCTGTAACTCACCCCCACAAAATCAAACACATCTTTAGTTGTAGGGTGGGACAGTCAATGTATGAGAGCTGACCACCAATGATTGCTCATCTGAATGTATCTATACTAATAAAAGGCAAAGCCCTCACTCACTCACTCACTCATTCACTCACTCACTCACTCACTCATCACTAATTCTCCAACTTCCCGTGTAGGTAGAAGGCTGAAATTTGGCAGGCTCATTCCTTACAGCTTACTTACAAAGGTTGGGCAGGTTTCATTTCGAAATTCTATGCCTAATGGTCATAACTGTAAGGTATTTTTCTCCATTAACTGTAATGGAGTTGAGCTGCAATGACGTGGGGGGCGGAGTTTCGTGTGACATCATCACGCCTCTGACGTAATCACGTGAACTGATTGTCAACGCAGTGCATAGAAAACCAGGAAGACCTCCAAAAAGCGCTTAAGAAAACATGCATTATATAACTGAGAAGGCAGCGAAAAACAATAAGAAGTGAGCGAGTGACATATACTATCATATTCATGAGTGTTGCCACCTCGGAAAGAAAGCAAGGTGTAAACCTACACTTTAAATTAAGTTCATAGACAGGCTACCGCTGGCATTTCACATGCCCACAGGTAATGCGGGATACAAGTTTAATGAGAGGACGCAGGATATAAACGAGAGTTTTGATCACTTTGTAACTAAGTTAAAATTGTAGGTGAAGGGGTGTGCTTATGCAAATTCTGAGAGACTGTGTTTGTGGGGGATTGACAGTTAAGGCGGGTGGGGGAGTCACGTCATCATCTCCCCTCCCACCTCATTTTGCTCTGAGCTGAGCTCCGCGGCTAACGCTGTCTTCCGAAGCAACTTCGTCAGACTGCCACCAAATACTCACAGAAAAATCCACAAGTTAATACACACTGTCTCTATAGAGTTTCTACACACTGAATCCTCCAGGCACTACTTACAAAAGGTCACATTGACAATCGTGTTACGTTATTTTTAAAATCTTTCCTTTTCTTAGCACAAGCACAGCCGAGAAGCTTCGATGCATGTGCTCCATAACGTTAAAAATAATGCATTTAATCACACTTTGCATTACAAGCAAAGGGAGCTTTTGTCAATGCATGATTTCCTGGTACACGATTACATTGATCAGCATCCCGATTCATTTTACCCTCGCACCTTAGTTTGAGAAGAAGTATGAAAAATATGAGGTTAACACAGAAAAACATCACCAATTCAAGCTTTATGAATAATCGATTCGCCATCAATAATTGTTTTGGTAAAGCCATCCTCCTTCCATTTTATAATTTTTCCGCCACTAGCCATGATTAAATGAACGGTAAAAAAGTAAGAGCAAAGCGAGGGTGACTTATTTAGGCAGGCATATATATGACAGCAACACTCATGACAATGTCAATCATGTTACGTTATTATTAAAATGTTTCCTTTTCTTTTTCATTACTTCTTTAACACACTACTTCTCCGCTGCCAGGCGGGTATTTTGCTATATATATATATATATATATGAATGACCTCCAAAGAGCGCTGAGACTTTTGATATCATGAACGTGTCTGCAAACTGGGGTCTCCTGCCCAGCAAAAGTCGAGCAGCCAGCGCGTGCATAGCTGTGCCAGCCTTTGAGACGCTGACTGCGCTTCTGCCTTAAGTCAAAGTGAGCACTTTTAATTTTTTTCATCCTCCCCCTGCGCTATAGCCCAGACAAGTGCAAACACGGACCCCTTTTCTACACCACGGCAAAATAATATTATGGCGATTCACAATCGAGGAGGCGAGGCACAAATTTGAACGCTCACATAGAAAATGTAATTTCAATGTACCTGTACTTCTTAAAACGTTAATGTTTTACTGTTTAATAACTTATAGACTATAATTTATTATTTTTCCCTTGCACTCAGTGACCAAACCTATACACACACATATAGACACATACAAACATACACACAAGTATATGTATGTGTATATATATATATACACACACACACACACATACACACATATATATAATTTGTGTGTGTGTATGTATGTATGTGTGTGAATATATGATGTAGATAGGTATGTATGTATATATATATATATGTGTATATGTAGATATGTATATAGATATGTAGATATGAAGATATGTATATATATATATATATCTATATATATATATCTATATATATATATATGTCTATATATATATATATGTCTATATATATATATGTCTGTATGTATGTGTATATATATGTGTGTGTGTGTGTGTGTGTGTGTATATATATATATATATGACAGCAGCAATCCAAGCTGTGAGAAAACAGTAAAAAGGAGGCGTGTCAGACGTTGTGGTACATTTTCTGATGCAGCTGCCGAAAACAACTTCGTGACGCTGCCACCAAATACACAAAACAATTACTTTGACAATCATGTTACATTATTTTTAAAATGTTTCCTTTTCTTTTCATAACTTCTTTAACACATGACATCGCTGTGAAGCGCGGGTATTTTGCTATATATATATATATATATATATATCACAGCGACACTCATAACAGTGACAAAACAATTACATTGACAATCATGTTACGTTATTTTCAAAATGTTTCCTTTTCTTTCTCTTTTCTTCTTTAACACACTACTTCTCCGCTGCCAAGCGCGGGTATATATATATATCTATAGATAGAGATATATATATATAGATAGATATGAGAACAACACTCATATCAATGACAAAACAATTACATTAACAATCATGTTACGTTATTTTTTAAAATTTTTCCTTTTCTTTTTCGTACCTTCTTTAACACACTGCTTCTCCGCTGCGAAGCGTGGGTATTCTGGTAGTAAATTATATAATGCAGCGATGAGGAATGAGGAATGCGAGTGTTTTGGACCTCACAAACACCACAGAAGCTCATCTGTCTGATATCTTATATTTAACAAACCACAACACAATGGAAAAAGACAAAAAGAAAGTTGGGACTATAGCTCATCTCACCATACCTGTTAAACCTTCATACAGCACCTGCTCTGTTAAGCAGCCCACAATTGGTCACAAAAAGGTTCAAACAAGACTGAGCTAGAAGGCTGGCACTCACCTGGTAACTGTGACATGGCCGCCATGTAAATGTCATGTAAATCAGCAACTGAAGTTGAAACTGAAATCTCTAAAATGGCTCTGTATGAATGACTGAGCCCCATGACATTTTGGTGCTTCCTCTATGGTTGTCTCCAGCCTTATGCCCAGTGCTGCTGGGATGTGTCCCAACCCCCAATTCTGAACTTAATTAGGTGGATTTCATAATGATTGGATATGGACGATGACTGTCCAATCGAACAGATACACCCATCCCAGTGTAAAGGGTGTCCCAATAACAGAATTTGATTGGTCAAGGACTCAAGAATAAGTCCAGTGTCCCAGAAATGGTGACCTATATGTCTTTTCTGATATCTGGTAAATCTCATTTGACTTTGAAGATATGGGAACCTCATTCACGTGGACCAACGTGAGGGGCTTCTTTGTAGCTTTGTGTGCTGCCTGCTGTAACATTGCAAGTTCCATGTCACATTTTTTATTATTTTATTGTATTATTATATAGTGCCTTTCACTCATCTATCTATCTATCTATCTATCTATCTATCTATCTATCTATCTATCTATCTATCTATCTATCTATCTATCTATCTATCTATCTATTTGGCTCCCAAATGTAAATAAGTAAAAAACTTGTTTATGTGACCAATAGTGTGGCAGACTGACCACATGTGTATTTACAATGACTGAAAAATAATCAATAAACATAAAACATGTATATAATCAATAAAATACAGGCAGATAGAACAGAATTAACAGGACCACCACTGTGACAGACCAACCATAGGTGTATCAGTGATCACTAACATCTTTCCACAACGGAAACAGAGTTGCCAGCTGCTCCTCTGACCATAACCGTTTTTACATATTTTCCAGAAGATCTGAACCGTCTTCGTTGATTGCATGTTTATAGAGATGCAGAAATGTTCATTTGCAAATCATCAACTCAAGTTGCATATTGATAAAATGTGATCATAAAGTTACAAATAAAACAGGAATCAGTATCTAAAGGACAGTGCTGAAGCTACAGTGTCTACTGCCACTTCTCCTTTTGCACAGCTAGGTCAGTCACCAAGCCAAACACACACTAAGGGGTGGCACCACCCCCTTAGGCTCTATATTAAGAGAATAGGTCATTAAACAGAGAAAACTAATACATAGAATATAAAATGTGTAAAAATATTAAGAAAAAACTAAAATTTAACAAATAAACTACAGACATAACAAAGCCAAAAAATAATAACAGAATAAGAAAAGTGATATTGAAAAAAATAAAAAATATAAACGATAAATAAACTTGACCTTGGAGGTCTTGGTTGTGGAGGTAAGCATCAAGGATTTGTAACTACTGTTTGCATTTCTCGTTATTTTGCACTGTTTTTTGGATTTGCTATTGGATTATGGACTGAACTTTGTTGCTTTGTGTTGCCTACTTTTTGTTTATTTCTGCAATTTTTTTCCCATCCTAATGTTATAATTAGATTATACTGTATAGTTGTATTGGGAGTTATTGAGGTCGAGGACTCTGATCCTTCTATTGTTTGTAATGATTCTGATTTTCTGTTTGGTTTTTCAATATCTTAGACGCTATGTTAGGTTCTCAATTGCCTCCATTTTGTAATCCCGTCATTTCTGGAGGTGAGGCCTCTGAGGTTGAGACCAAAAGTTTATCTGCTAGTGTGCTGACAAAACACCTTGACTGCTTGTTTTTCCTTTTATATTTTTAATAAATTATTAGTATATATCGAAAATATCCTAATGCTTATGATTATGATCCTCCCTGGAAGATATTTTGGGGTATTTAGAAGTTACTGAACACAGGGTAATCTGGAATTCCCTGTGTTTATATAGACACTAGGACTGATACAGCCTTCGTTAACCTTTAAGTGAGTCATCTTAGATGTAAAAAATTAATAGACCTCTAAGATGTTTCACTTAAAGGTTTCCCAATGCTGTATCTGTCCTGGTGTCTGTATAAACACAAGGAATTCCAGTCACTGTATCACATCTTGCCTGAGTTGCCTCAAAAGCTTGTATATTGTAGTCTTTCTAGTTAGACAATAAAAGGTGTCATTTTGCTTAATTTCTCACTACATGGATTGGTTTAAAATTGGTCCATCTTCCCGTTTTCTTATTTTGTTTTCATGGCGCCATCCATTTTCAGTCTCATACTTATATTTAGGCATGCCTGGCAAATTTAATATCAGCCTAACAAGCATATTTCTGGGCTTTTGGAGGAACCCAAAGTACCAATAGAAAAGAGCATGAAGACTCCATAACCACTCACCAGGTGAGATAACCATAGTGCTTGTATGTGAGTGGCAGTCGAAATGCTAACCTCTGTGCCATCGTGCCACCCTCTGCTCTGAGGTGATTTCTACTTAAAAAAATGTGAAGGTCAAGCTTTCAAATGACCCAGAAAATGATAAACAATGTCCACCCCTGTCCCTGGATCTGGCTATATTGGTTTCACTCCAGGCTGTGATTTAATATGCTGAAATTAGCGGGGCGGGACCAATCAAGGGAGGGCAGAACTCAAATCCAATCAGCGTGTCACAGCGGCAGCCGGCTCCACGCACCGGCAGGAAGTCATCCTGGCAGATGATGCGAGCCACAGTCCCTCATCCATCAGCGGTCAGCGCTGGCTCATGGCCGCAGGCAGCACCGCTCAAATTGGGCATTTCAGCGTTGAGCAGTTATTTTTATCTGTTCCGCCTGATGATCTCTCTCTCTCTCCCTCTCTCTCACTTGCTGTGTGCGTACACGCACGCCTGTGTGCTTTCTTTATTGAGAATTCAATGAAAAGCAGAAGAAAAATGACCAAATTGTCTTAATAAAAAAAGAAAAAACCTTGACATGATTTTTCATTTTCTGGAACGCACCTGACTTTGACCTTTAGGTTTAACCGCATGGGCGCTAATGGATCTCACTCTCTTGGGCAAGTGTCTGCAATTCTGGAATCTTGTTTTAATGTAAAGAAAAGATAAAAAGCGAGGAAGGCGCGTTGTTCTGGAAACTCTTAAGGATCCTCAAGCTGGCGAATCAATCAGCTCATGAAGCTCTTAATTCTGATCTTCAATTACCGAATGAAGAAGGGTGGCCGAGTATCTGAAGCTGTCGCTTTGCATTAGTCCCATGTTTCATCATGGCTTAATCTTGGAGCGAGGTGAGCGTGTGATAGTGAGAGCTGCCGGCTCGGCCAAATGTTTCTTATTCTGGAGCGGTGGTTACTTTCCTGATAGATGGCATGGTGATGAACATGATGTCGGTGTAATTTTGCTCTGCTGAAGTGGCAGTGCCAGTCATGTAGCCAGCCAGCCAGCCTTTACATTCAGACCGTCTCTAGTTTTGTCATGAACCCAGTAATTCCTCCTTGCAACCCACAGGGGGCACTTTGACGCAGACTGCCGATGGATCAAGAGAAGCTGAGCTCCATCAGCAGGAGGGCAGGGAGAGCAGATCCTGAACATCATTTTCCGGTTGCGCCTCTAATCAGACAGACGAGCTCATTAATGGGCAGCCAGATAAAACCCTCCGCCATGACAATTTAATTTGCTTCCATCAGATCAACTTGCAGAGCGGCTGGAGTCCTCTGCAAGGGCAGCAGTGTGCACAAAGTGAGCTGCCAGCACAGTACAGTGCCAGACGGTGCCCCCGCGGGGAGCAGCGGCAGGGTCACCTGCGTATGCCACAGACAGGAAGTCCAAGGCCAGGAAGTGATTTTAGAATTGAGTTCCATTGTGCCGGGCTGCTGAGGCAAAAGAGACCACTTGTTAAATGGGCAAGGATGTGATTGGTGGGCCGCTGGAGTGTGACCTGATTCTTCTTCCCTCCCTCCCTCCCTCTCTTCTCTCTCTCTCTCTCTCTCTCTCTCTCTCTAGTTCCAGTTCTCTATAAGAGATCAGGCAGTGCTTCAGTGGCAAACTAGGTCACCACCTCCTAAACAGGCATAATCAGAGGAAACACGGCCTCTTCTTTAACTCCACACTCTCATGTCCCACGTGGCACATACTTGCTAAGCTTTGATTACCATTTATTAACAAAAGCATGGCTAGATCCAAGAAGAGATTAAAGAAATGCACTGCAAATGGAAGTGGGGCCACACTTGCTCAGCCAATCTATTAGAAATGTCATTGATTAGTCAGTTCTTTTAAAAAACATTGAATGGACACAGCAAAGTTGGAAGAACATGACAGAAGTTAGAGGAAAGGAAGTCGATAACATTTAGTGGACCTGGCTAAATAAGAGTATTGTTGATATATAAAGCGGCATGGCTCCAACTCAATATAAGAAGCTTTCAGACATGGTTCGGATTTTTAACTGATAATTAAAAGAGGTCAAGGTAATTGTTCAAAGTGGCCCTGAGTATGATCAGAGTGTTGGTGGTTCCATATTTTCACAAACAGCTGCTCTCCTGGGATTTTCATTCATTACAGTCTGCAGAAGTTAGATAAAACAACATAATAAACAAAACAAAATTCAGCGAGCAGGAGGTCTTGCTGTTGAGGACGGTCACCAGAGGATGGCCAGGCTTGTCCAGCATTCAACAGCTCTTCACAGTGGTGGTGTGCAGAAGTGCATCTCTGAATGCACAAGGTGTAAGGACTACAGCAGCAGAAGACAATGTCAGGTTCACCTTTTGTCAGCTAAGAACAGGTAGATGAGGTTATTGTGCACACAGTCACCAAAACCTGATAAAGGAAAAATGAAAAAGTGTCATCTAGCGTGACAAATCTTGGTGTCTGCTGTGGCATGCAGATGGACTCAATTTGGCATAAACAACATGAATCAATGGATCCATCCTGCTTTGAGTCCACAGTACACATTGATGATCATAGATTAACTGTGGTGGGAATGTTTTCTTGGCCCACAATATGCCTCTTAATACCAACTGAGGATCATTTGCATCTCACAACAAACCTAAATCTTGTTAATGACCTTGTGTATACCTCTATCATCACAGTCCACCCTTTTTCAAATGAATGTTTCCAGCAGGGTAACTTGTGTCACACGCTACCTCAAGATGGGTCCATTAACCTAGCAGTGACTTCAATTTACTCCAGTGACCTGCACAGTCCCCAGATCTCAATCCAGAATGTGAGGAAGAAGAATGTGGAGGAACGTGCAGGTCAACTTAAAAGCATGTGTGTGAAATATCTTCACAAACTCCATGATGCAATTCCATAAAGAATGTTTCCAGACCTTTGTTGAATCCGTGCCTTGTGAAATTCAGACTTCAGAAGGAGGTAAATGGGAGTTGTAGACACTAATAAAGTGCATTTGTCTGCTAGTGTATTTGTCTCTTCTGAAGAATGGGTAGTTCCCCCTCTCGATATCAACTCAGGCATGACACTCATTTCAGGATATCCCAAAGGCCTGCGCAATCCCCAATGCCCAATCCAACAGGGTGCCTTTGAGTTGAGGTGGAACAGGAGATTAGCAGCACAAATGTGTGGAGGTAATGTCAAATATTATATATCAGATAATATCAGATTCTGCTGGGGCTGCCTGATGAATCCAAATCTATAAGGAATGATTCCACGTCTCAACTGTTCTGGAGACAAATGAGCTCTTCCCTGTGCTGAACCTAACAAAATGTCCAAGAAGCATAAATTCACATTCGTTTTCTGACAGCGTCTTGTAACCACGTTTAAAGGCTATCATCAATAGGCACAAGGCAGGGACTTGCCAGTCCACCATGGAACATGAAACAGCACAACCCCACGTTGAGACCATTTAGAAACAAACCTAATGCTTTCTTATAGGCAGATGGCGCAAGACCCTCTGGAGGAAACCCTTGTGAACACAGGGGAATTTGAGAAGGAAACACAAAACGCCATCCTGCTGCAACTGTGCCACCCAAGTCAAAGACCTGGGATTAAAGAAACTGGATTGGCCAGACGCAATGTGTCATTGTATTATATGAAAGAATAAGGCTGAATGATACTATGACAGGCACCTTACATATATATATATAAAGTAATAATGACTGTGAAAAACATCACATAAAAATAATTCTTAGTGCTTACTGTGCCTGGCATAATAATAAACAGAGATGCTGCTCCCTCACAATGTTAGTGTGTGAAGTAATGACATCCAAGTCAGGTACCAAGTGTGCACATGAGTATGGCATCCCATGAAAGGTTGGTTCCTGCCAGTTCTGCCATGACAAGCTCCAAAATCATGAGAATTGAAAGAATCAAACCGCAGATAGATTTTCAGAATGTAGAGCACTATATAACATTAGAACTGACTGACACTTCAAAGGGTTGACAAGCATTGTTCTGCTGTGCTTCTCATTTTACACAAGCATGTATAGTATGGCGGGAGTGGCCCTCACCTGGGCACTTCTCCTTTCCAGATATTCTCTGGTGCCATTTACGAGTACAAAGCCAACGAGTCCAACTTAACGTTTCTGTTAAATCTGAGTACACCAAAGAGACCACATGAAGAAATGTGGACATTATTGATTACTTAATACATTTTCCACCTCTTCTGTTTCCCTGACTGTTTTTGCTGTCACAATTCAGCATGTCATATAATATGTGATCCCTACCTCAGGGGTGTTGCGCTCGCATATCCTGTACTCTAAAATGTAAGTTTGTTTCTGAACTGGAGGGGTGCTGCACTAGTTGGCATGTCCAGGTGATTATGCGTGGAGCCCCTGAAATCGAGGAGGGGTGTTGAGGGGAGTTAGATGAGATAAAGTGACCACAAAAGGAAGAAAACATGTGCCGGATTGAGAAGTAAAAGCCAAGTAACTTGATCCCCCACAGCACATGGTCTGTGAGGCATGACGTGCAACATATGGATCTCGAATTTTTAATAACACAGATCAGTACAGGGAATGGCGGGTGGTGGGGGAACCATTTCTTAAGTATCAGCGGGTGTCTTAACAGTCCAAATGGCAGCCTAAATACGATTACACTATCAAATAATGGCATTAAAGAAGGGGATAACTGTTGTCCAAAGCAGAAGTGCCTTCAGCCTACCACCCACCCGTTCTCCAACTTAGCCCTCGGTGTACGCAGTGGTCAAGACCTTTGTAGCCAAACCTGCCTTCATTTCTTCAGAGGAATAAGCCCCTCTAGATCTCACTCTCTGCTCTCACTTGCCCATCTGCTTTAGGCAGATATGGCTGTCAAGATCATGGTACCTCAGGAGGACATGTCTCTCCATTCTTGTATACACATGGACATCAGGAGGACATGGCGGTCAAATTCTTGATAACCCAGTTTTACCATCCTGATCAGTGTTTTTGAGGGACTTGTCTCTCCAAAGGCTAGCATTCCCACCCTCTGCTCTCGCTTACCTTGTTGTATTAGGACAAGGTTTTGCAGTCATAGCAGCTGGCCTTTCCCTAATCCCTCATTCCCTCAACCCAAACAGCTGCCTCTCTGCACAAAGACATCCTTTCAGCCCAGATCTGGACCCATCCACCTGCCCGGCCTACAGTATATCTGGACACCTCAAGGCCCACACCACTCTTCCTGCTCCTGCCTCGGTCGCTCTTAATTGTGGTCTGTTTGCACACCCTGCGTCCTAGTCACATGGACCCCCATCTCCACCCACACAATGCCGATGACTTCACTTCAGCACTGAGCCCAGGTGACCGGAGCGACTGCTGTCAGATTGTGTTTTCCATTCATATGCAGTTACAGGGAAATTTAATTGGAAATATGCAAATGAGGCCAGGTGCAGCCGCTACTCACACAGATGTTCAAGTCTGAAAGTGGAACAACTTGACTTTGTTGCGACTCTGGTTACTGGGCGTCTCAGGGGAGTTACGCTATTTGTAACGGCACGCCTGTCGGTGATTAGGCCGGGGCATTGCCCACCCTCTCTTGCACATCGGCGCCAGTCCATTTGCTGACGAAGATATGGAAATTCCTTTTTTCTGGATATGTTTCTATAGAGTTTTGGGAATTGTCAAATGTACCCTTCAGCCTTGCCATGTGAACACCCCTGAACCATCTCCTGCTATGAGTCCCCCAGCTATGAATGAAAAGCAGGCACAGCTGCAAGTGGAGCAAGGCTGGAACTCAAATCTCTGCGCTGAACGGACTGAATTTTAATCCATAAGATATTACTTCATGTGAGTGAATGAGTTTCTAGGAGTTGTCCCTCCCACCCCGATGAAAAAAATTAAAGTTCAGCTGCTTTGGTGTGACACTACGTGTTTAACATTCACTGCTTAAAGGACTCCATTGCAGTAAAGGCCTAGTCCTGGTGATTACAGATAAAACGGTAATTTTTACAGTAAGTGTGAAAAGTCTTCACACCCTTCTTATTGTTGTACAACACAGTGGAGTTCATTTGACTTTTTTGACACTGACTCTTTAATGTCAAACTGAAAACAGATCTCTGCAAAGTGGTTGAAATCCATTATAATTTATGTCAGAGGGTATAGAACAGGTATAGAACTGCATAAATCTACCCTGAATAACATAAGATGGATAATGAATGAATGGATAGATGAATAAGACCCAATATCACCCAATTTCATTTCTCACTCAGTATTTAATACACTTTTAAATGCATATAATAGGCCTGGCATGGTGGTGCCTAACAGATCTATCATTCTGGCATCTGCACATTCTCCCCACCTCTGTATTTCTTCCAGCTACTCTGGTGCTACTTCTGAATACCCAAATATTAGAAAGTTAGGTAAACTGATGGCCCTAATTTTGATGGGTACGAGTGTAGCTGCATATATATGTGTGTGTGTGTGCCCCTGGATAGACTGGCATGCCTTGTGCTGGATTGTTTTCTGTCTCTCACCCTATGCAGCCAGCCTTCAACCACTTTGAACTGGATAAAATGAATTTGAATATTTACCTAAGGACAATGAAGTGGCATGGTGGTCCTCATATCCAGTGTCCTGGCTTCAATTCATGCAGCCATTATGTTATCTATATGCCTGCATAGGTTTGCCTCCCACATCCCAAAGACATGTACTGTATGTTAGGCCCAGTATGTGGGAGTGTGGCTGTAGAGCTGGTTCCTGTAGTGTGCCCAGTGCTGCCAGTACACTCTATAGTACCATGTGACCCTGAAGTGGCTAAGTGGGTTAGAAATTGGATGAACAGCACGCTATGCAAGAAGTGTAAAGACAGTTAAACTCTTAGCAGCACCAACTGGTAGATGACATTTGAATAGACAGATTTACTGATAAAGACTTTCACGTCCAAGAAAAAATAAAAATCATTTTCTGCGTTCCAAGGAATCCATGGCAGCAGTAACAAACCTGGCACTTCTGTCTTTTAAAGTCATGCTGTCACCTTGGAGAACTGTAGAAGATTTGCATCTCAGGCTTGATTTGGACAGCCGACTAACAACACATTCATCTGTGGATCCGTGGGTGAACTCCAGCCTTTGCCACATTTAGTTATGGTTATTGTGTTTACAATAAATCTTCTTGAATTTTAGGTTGTTTTGAAAAGTTTAATCTGGTTAACACTTGTTTCCTATCTGTCTATCAGTTCAGTTCAATGACCTAGTTTTGCTTGCTTCAGGGCATATGTCTGTTTCTGCAAAGGATGCAGAACATCCTCACAATTTATCAGTCCTGGCCTGATCATTCTTTCTTTGAATGTAGGCAGTTTGGTACAAGAAACCCACATTTGAAAGCTCTCTAAAGGAAAATGAGAGAGTTCTGAGACCCTACACACAGACACACACATACTTGGCCATGCTGCATCCACAATGTCGGCCCACATACATATACACAATATTAAATGATATACATTCACAGTGTAGCTCTGTATGTCAGCATATTACATATTCTTTCTCTATTTACATTTTAGAAATTTTAAGGCCACAGCCTATGCAGTGCACTTCAGGAGCAAGATGAAAACCAGCCAACCTTGGGTGGAGCTCACTCATTCATGGCCGACAATCAATTTAGATTTGTCTGTCAATCTTACCTGTGTTGTGATAAGGAGTCCCTGACATGACAAAAAGGGCCGAGGCCTTCAAAACCCCCCAAAATTGAGAAACAGACTTTATCAGTTCAAAAATAACCAAAGAGTACAAGATTATCAACAATACCCAACAAGGAAGAGAAACCTTAAAAACTCTGACTTGTATCTAAAAAGGCTGAAGGGAATCTTTATAAATATTTATTTAACAGAAATAAAGGCAACCAAAAGTAATTAAATCTCAAAACACACTAATCCAAAGAGTAAACCAAATGACTTTGCAAAAAAGTCCATAAATCAGCATAGAAAACAGTACTTAAGAGTACTTAAGACCCCAACACACGCAGTCATTTATAGCCTGAGGGAGGATCCAATGGCAGGGTGGCCCCGCCTCTTGGGGCTCCACCCACAAAGAAGATGGAACATAAGAGCATTTAAAGAAACAGTAGTACACAAATGGCTAAAAATACAAAAAATACAAAAAAAATTCAAAACTAATCTGACACATAACAACCCGGGTGTCTTTGGGATGTAAAAAGAAACTGGAATGTAGGGAGGAAAACCCTTCAAAATATGTGGAAAAAGTGACAATTCCTGATTGGGACTGGAATCAAAGTTCTTGGAGTCCTGAAGTAATAGTAACTAATGTGTACAATTCATTTGATAAGTTGACCCTATAAGTTGACCCTGTGAATGCGCGTGTGGGTTTGGGTGTGAGTGGTCCTGTGGAAGACTTATGTCCCGCCTAAGGTTAGTTCCTGCTGCCAGGTTAGGTTCTAAAACGAATTAAGCAGAATTATGAATGTTATGCTATGTCATGACATTTTCTAACACACTTAAACTTCACCAGTGCTGGAGTCTATTCCTGCTAGTACAGGACGCAAGACATGAACAAAATGTGGTGCCAGCCTATGGCAGGCCAAACACACATTCACACACTAAATATACACTATGGCTCAAATAGCGACCCCAGTTCTTCTAAGTTGCATATCTTTAGCTAGTAGGAGGAAACCGGAGAACCCAGAAGAAAGACATAAAGAACGGGGAGAACATGGACTTGAACAATGGACACCTTACTGCACCCTATGTTATGTTATGTTGTGTTATGTTCATTACAAATATTGATTGTATGTAGCCTAACAGAAAGATCATGGTACCTCAGGAGGCTGCTCCACAGTTTGCAAGATCAGGGAAATTAGACATTCTGCACCCTCATTTGCAGCCTTTAATGGACTACAATAAAAAATTCTCTTGCTATCTGTGTTATTTGGCAAAAGAAAACACATAAAGCTGCATGTGCTGATTAACAGGAGAGAATGGGTGCATACAATAAGAGAGGATATTTGGGTCTGGGGTTTTCTGAGTGCGTTGAGAAGCTTTGACAATACTTATGGCTGCCCTTGCGATGAATAGAACTAAAGAGAAGAATTGCTTATGGTTCTTCAGCAATGTCTCTTGCCTTATCCTGGTCATTCCTCAGTACCAAGGTTAAAAATATGAATACCAAATAAAGTGGCAGGTTGAAAGTGATGTCTAAAGGTGGACAGGGGATATCCAAATGGCAGAAATGAAAAAGAATGCATAACAGTGGACCTCACAAGCAAGTGGAAGACTTGGGTGGGTGATTAGACGCCAGTTCAGTTATTTATACCTGGTGCTTATGAGAAATTCAAGTGAGGTTCAAACCCCAGCATTGCTTTGGGGGATTCATATTGGCTATAGTACTTGGTAAGCATCTATCCATCCATCTGTCATTGTTTAGGATCCCAACAGCACTCGACATAAGACAACAACCAGCCCTGAATGTGACAACAGGCCCAGCAACAAAATTAGCTAAACAGTAGAACGACTTCCTTAGACCCCTGTCCCTTGTTGTTTCACATTTTCTTTTGTTAGATTTGAATTCTTGTTTTTGTGATTACTATCAGTTTTATTTATTATTCTGTAAGCATGTACTGTTCCATTAAATGTGCATCCATTCCTTGTGTTCTTGCTGTTATCCCACTCCTGAGACCTCTGTCTGGTTATTTAAGTCCAAGAAAAGAGGATCTCAGGCAGTGGTGCATTGATGTTATTTGCAGTTCTGTAAGCATTGCATTTTTCATTTGGATTTTCTCTTTATTCAGTTATTTCTGTTTTGCCCTTGCATTCTTCTCTTTGTCGTGGGACTTTGTTACCTGGGATTGCCTTTTAGATAACATCTTTTTGCTCTTTTTGGAGTCTGTAATGACATTTCCTTTCGTCACTTTGAGGTTCCTGATGATTCAAAGAGATGCCCCTCGGTGGACTGACCATGCAGTATGTGATTGCTTCTCCCGTCTCCCTCCATGTTGTTACAGTTGTCTTGAGACACCATTGTGTGGCTGAAAACCATCACATTTCCTTGCTGTCTTGTAATTTTAATTCTGTATTGATTCACTTAGTGTACTGTTGTTTTTGTAAATATTTTATTAATGCCCACGCTTTGTATTGATCTGAATATTGGATTGCCTGAATATTCAAGAAAGTATCCAAAAGCTGCCACTTTTTTGTCTATTTTCTGAAATGGGGTGTAAAAGAAAGGGAAATGTATGCATATTTAATTATTCACAGTGTTTCCATATTATTAATCATTAATTGACCTAAATCAATTTATTAATGATATTATTAAAGAGTAGAAACATTAAATGTATGTGTCCTGTAAGTCTCCTAAGTGTGAGGACTTCTTTGAATTTGGGTATTTCTCCCACATCCTCAAAGATGGACTGAATGATGATTTTATATTGGCTTCCTGTGACTGTGCCCTGCCATAGGCTGGCACATAGACAGGCACCCCCTACAGTGTTGGTCCCCGCTTGGTTTAACCAAACTGTTTTCACTCCTTTCACAGGACATCCCATACAAGGCTTCCGGGACACACACCCATGTCTGGACCCACTATGCAGGGCTATCTTAACATAAAAGGCACAATGGCCACTGGCCGGGAGTTCCAGGAGCATAGGGGCCCACAATGTTTCTGATGCCTATGTATGTTTCTGTTTTGGTATCACTACTTTGCTTGTGGTCCTGTAATGCTGTTAAGATGGGCCTACCCCCATGTAATGTATATGGTAAGCCTGGCCAAAACAGAACTCTATTGGTTCAAGTGACTGAGCAGGCATTTGACCACAAGGGTGTGTCTTCTATGCAGTCGACTTGCTCCATTTCAGTCCTTCTGTACTTGTGTCTGAGGACAGACTTGGCCCTCCTGTTGTCTTTGTCATAGTCTTTAACATGTCCCTGTGATATCCAACACAGGAGCTCAGGAAAAACCCTACGCTGAAGTAGAGGGGCTCCACAAACCACAAGACGTGTTCTCTCTTTTTTTCCAATGAGCACCAAAAGTCCACTAAAGGATGCCACCCCTAGGATAGTCAAATAATCCACCAATTCCAAGAGGTAACTGGAAGAAGAAGAAGAAGAAGAAGAAGAAGAAGAAGAAGAAGAAGAAGAAGAAAGGACTATGTCTTCCAGTCACCTGATCCAGGATGGCTGAATATAATGATTTTTTAAGGCAGGCCTACTCAGTTCTGGTTAGTCCGTTCATGGACCAGAACTCCACCCTTTAACAGATGCAAGCTTTTCCTTTTGAGGGGCAGGAGAGGTCCAAGAGAGGACTTGTGGACTCTGATGTCTTTGAAAAGCAAAGATAAATGGGTGGTGAAGTCTAAGAGCTTGAACTTGTCTTTCACAGAGTTAATAAAACTTTGAATTTCACTGGAATATCACCGGACGGATGGTGTCAACAACCCTAGCTGATGATTAAGTAGGTTTGCTGCCGTTATATTATTTTTAATGTGAGTTTCATTTTGGAATGATAAAAGATGGAGACAGTGTGTAATATTGGCAGGAGTCAAAGAGGGGGGATGAAGAGAATGAGACGCATGAAGCCGGACGTGACGACCTAAAGCGCATCATTCTGTTTTCAGATGGGGTGGCTATAAATACGCTGTCACTCCCCTGTCTGTGGGCCGTGTATGCAGCATTTTACAAAAAAAAAAACTTTTGACTTTTCCTTCGTTTGTTTTTTGCTTGTGTTTTTTTTTTTCACCATCTATATTCATTAACTCCATCCAGGCTTTCAGAGCTTTCTCCTTCAAATTCCTCTATTAAGCGAAAGCAGTGGGAGGCTATGAAACTTTAAAGAAGTACGCCGGTCAGCAGAGCAATTTCTTCATTGTAAACACCTGCAATTTACTTTGTACTGCGTAAATGTCTAACACAAGCGTGTCTGCAGGCATCACTTGCGCAACAACAAGACGAGAGGCTGAAATTCACCTGCAGTCCTGCTAGGACACCAGCAACATGGAATCAATGCGGGTTACAGGGAGGTGATTGTCATCATTGAAGATATAAATTTTATTGCTTCAGTGCTTGAAGTGTGATTTATATAAACGTCTATTCAATTACAGCTTGGTCAACAACATGACCATTTGGTTACATATATTTGAGTTCTCATTTCATTAGACACATTGTTTAACTATCTCTTAACTGTGGTTTCATTCCGCCATACAATCATATAGTAAAAGATCTTCATTGTGCCAGCAGGTTTCTGGTTAAGCTGCATAACATGCAGGTAAGCCCTTATGTATCAAATTCAATTTAAACCTAGCAGTTATCTGGAAACCTAGCAGTCAAAGCATGTCGGGCTACTTCAAATGTAATTGAAGCGAAGGTCACCTGACAGCAGAATACTAAACTCACAAAACACAAAGGGAGCTTTTTCAGTGCCTGCCTGTTGTGTTGTGCAGTGGGCTGAGTGTTGGTGGGAATCGATGGATGATGTGCCTGGCCTCATTTTTAGCATGATGCACATACACCACTAAGCTGAGCATATATGGCTGCATGCTAAAATGTGACTGGACATCACTTGGCACAGTGGTCACAGATCCAGTTTGTTGAGTTTGGGTGCCAGTCAGTTGGCTGTCTCTGTCAAGTCTGCATGCTCTTTCTCTCTCTGTGTCAAGAATTGTTTTTTTTTTAAGGAGTTTTGACCATTGGACAGATTAGGCAGGGGCCAAGAGGGATGGTTAGGGTGGCAGTCAGGTCCCCTTGTTTAATTCACAGGAAAATAGCCCAGAAAAATTAAAGGCACCAAGAAAAACACTCTGTGAGCAAGCAGACTCAAACAAAAGCAAAGCTGTTCTGGCAACAACCAAAAGGGGTTTCATCAGTGGGAGCTCTGTCTCCGTTGACCGGCTTCCAATAATGAGGGCCATGTTCCGGGAACCGGACATTTTTAATGGAAGGGAAGGGGTGGAGCCATTTCATGGCTGGGAAGGGGGCGCTGGGCATCTTCCTGTGATAGTCACTCAAAACTGTGTGTGGAAAAGGAAGACAGGGTCAGTGACAGTGCCCCTCTCATCGCAGGATGGTACCACCGACCTCGACAGAGCCAGGAAGCTAAACCCAAGGGGCATATGTGTGACAGGGTATTCAACGTTTCCTTCTACATTCTAAGTGGTTCTAACTTGTTCTGGTGTGACTATATATGAATGTGGCTTGAAACGGACTGGTGACCCTCCATGTCGGGTTCATGCCTCATTTCCTGTGATGCTGGCTTAGGCTGCAGGTCTGAGTATGAGCTCTGAGTATGGATTAGGTTAGATGGCACGGTGGCGCAGTGGGTAGCACTGCTGCCTTGCAGTTAGGAGACCCAGGTTCACTTCCTGGTTCCTCCCTGCGTGGAGTTTGCATATTCTCCCTGTGTCTGTGTGGGTTTCCTTTGGGTACTCCCTGCAGTGGGCTGGCACCCTGCCCAGGGTTTGTTTCCTGCCTTGCACCCTGTGTTGGCTGGGATTGGCTCCAGCAGACCCCAGTGACCCTGTAGTTAGGATGTAATGCCTGTCCCTGTTCCCCTATAAAAGAATAAAATCCTATCAAACAATTATGCCATACTCACTATACCATCAGAAATTCTACCCTTTTCAGTACCTTCATTATGAAAGAGCAAGGTAACCAGAAGTCAGCATGTCTTCTAGGTCTAGCTTTCTCATTGGACTGATCCTCTAAGAACGATTATTGGACTGATATTCTTTCCCTTTTATGACCATTTTGTGCTTCATTTCTTGGAAAGATTCCCTTCTATTAAATGGAGTTCCATCTCCTACAAGGTCTTCTTCTCTGTCATCACAACAGATCAGAGTTTCTTTACAGGTGGTGACCCAAAATGGATCGTTGTTGTATTTAATGTGAATGGGTCGTGTATGGCTTTCAAATTGGTTCAGAGTGAGTTTCTGAGGGTTGATTAGGCAATAGACATTGTTCTGATAATCTTCCTCAATCTAGCCGTGCACTCTGATGATCAGTGGTGATTCTCCAAAGGGGTACTCCCCTACCCCCCAACTCTGGTGATTATTCTGTGAATCTGTAAGTGGGAACCTCCCATTTTGGCAATTGTCAAGGAATGGGACATTGTTATGAAAGACAAGAGTGGGTCATACCAGATAAAAACTTTAGATAGATAGATAGATAGATAGATAGATAGATAGATAGATAGATAGATAGATAGATAGATAGATAGATAGATAGATAGATAGATAGATAGATAGATAGCAAAATCCATTGCTAGAAAGAAGGCAGCTCTCAGAAAATCTAAAGGAGGCAGGAGGTAACATCCAGCATACAAAGGGCTCCATTTGAAGTAGTCTTATTATCAAATATGAATATTTGGAGCATAAAATATCCGGAGCTGGATGAAACTTAATTCAAATCAGATTATTATACTGTATTTGTAGAAGGAGAACTGGTATTATTCATACTTTGCTTGGCCATTTGTCATCTTCAGGGCTACAGTCTAATGAAAGTGAATTGCTGAGATATTTTAAGCTGCATAGCCCAAACAGTCAAATTTGCTTCCAACTTTCTGTCTTCATCTATCCATTTGTCTTTTGTGGTTGCTTTTCCTTTCATTCACTCTGTAGGTGGATAGTAGGAACCAACCGTCCGGAGGTGATGTCAGTCTCTGACAAGCTCAGCTCACCCTTAGGAGACTCATCACGTGCACCACAGCCCACAGTATTGCGTGTTCTTTCTCCCACCTATAATGGAGGAGTGTATTGGTGACTTTAAACTGGTCCAGTGTGACTTTGTGAGCATCTCCTATGATGTGCAACTGCCCTGACAAGAGCTGCTTCCCATCTTCAACCTGCAGGGTGTCCTGAGGGTTTCAAAGACAGATGGACAGGAGGATTCTAATTAATTTTTTAAGGCACCTGTCATGTAAGTAAAGCAGCCTTGTACGTGAACCAATGAGAAGGAGATGTAATGAGGAGAAATGAGGGTAAAGACCGTCAGTGGTGGTAGAACGTAAAAAAGGAAGCCAGAGGGGTTAAAAGAGAGCATGAGATGGAGTAAAAGTGGCATAGAATAAATATTTATATATCTTTTCCGCTGTGTTTGGCTGCTCTTTGCTCGTCACTGCTTTTGTGATGAATTATTTATTTTTATTCTGCTATGACATATATTAGAATGCCTTTCAGAAAGTCTCCTGCTGGTAAGGCTCATTTGGACTGACGAGAAGAGTCTGAGTGAGTGGATTGTGCCTTTGACCTGCCTTCTTTGAGCAGCACCGCTCCGAAGTAAGCTGCATGACGTAGATGTTGGCACTGTCTTATGGGGTGTCTAGCCGAGGCCCCAGGTCTGCTCTCACCGGCGGCCCAAACACTTTCTTAACGTGACACAGAGCTGGAATTTTTCAGGAACGCAATGCTATCGATTTACCATCTCAGCGTTTGGCTGCTGGATCCACTCTGCATCTGCTCTGCCAGATGTCGTGCCTCTGATGTTCCGTCAAAAGCATTTCTCGTGTTCGGCTGAAGTTTTCAAAGCCTGCGTTTCCCAGCCAAGACACTTCCTTGGCGTTTTCCAGAATGTACCCAAATGGTCTAACCTGACTCACCTCGTCTGCTCTGCTGCTCTGTCCCTCCAACTTGCAGGCAAAATTCAGGGTTTGGTGGCAGGATTGGCACTTCAGCCACTGTAAAATAAAACTCACACTGTTCCATTGTGCTGCTTAGGGTGGTTCATCGTGTGGTGGGTCCTGCAATGCACTGTAATCAGTACCTGCTACCAACCAGTAACAGTCACTGCAGCTGAGATGTCTATTGTGCCAAAACGTTCAGAAAGTGGAACACAGCATATCCTACCACAATGGTAATGTCCTCTTCATCAGGGCTCTCCTAAATAGCTGGATACCAGAGAATTCACCAGCTAGTTGTCACCAGGGGAGATAAACCACACCAGTGAAACATGATTTAGAAGTGATTCAGTCACCTGTGCTGCCCATCCCACCACAACACACAGAGAGGGACCTCAGTCTCAGTAAGTAAGTGGTGGGGGGGTTGATAGTCATTTCAATTACATCACAACTACACATATCATTAATATGCTCAGGATAGCTAGCTAGCTAGTAAAGTTGACCCTGATGGTGTTTTGTTTCTGTTTTGGGTTAAAAGGCTATCCACCATCATCTGAGTGGCCTGGTGAGTCTCTTACGGGGAGAAGTTTGATGGGTGAAAGAACTGGATGCATTCCAGCCACTAGCGTAATTTCCACTTCTATCCTTAGCCATTCAAGAGTCTACATGTGCTGTAGCCCTCTGACATCACCTTCTTCACTCCTGGAACTCCTCCTATGACATCCGTCATTAAAACCAAGAGGAAGCAGGATGTGACCATTAGTTTTTGGCCAGCACTATGGAAGATACACTGGTGCTTCATGATACCTTCTTTCCTGCCTGTTTTCCTCCTTGCCTTGTGATAATTAAACAGAACATTCCTTGGTGGAACCCCAAACCTTAATGAGCTTCTTGTTCTCTTTATTTACAACACGTCTCCAGCCATGGTGTTTTTAGACTCCGGTTTGATCTGGATGATGATGATGATGATGCCATGACAGAATATAGGGCCTCTCTTAATAATAGATGCCATGCTATTAATGAGCCATACCAAAAGAAACCCTCTCACTCGTTTACTAGCCCATGTTCAATGACTCCAAAGTGCAAAATACAATTCAAAGGAAAAAGTAAAGATCTGCTCCCACTGCCACCACCCCTCAGCCCACCCGAAACAAAGCTGAGACCACAGGCAAAGCAAAAATAGCAACATATTTATATATTTAATTCTTCTTGGTGACTTTCATCTTTCAACATTCTTAGCAGGCTTGGCGAGCCTCTAAGTAGCCCTTCACGGCTGCTAAGGTGGGCAAATAAGCGTAACTGGGGACGGAGCATGCAGGAGGGATCTGAGGCGGAAATCCACACAGTAAAAGTTTATTAGTGCACAGAGAGAGACAGAGAAAGCGATCCGAAGTCATTTGCCGCCCACCCGGACATCACCTGCACATCCGCAGCTGTATGTTAAACACTAAAGCAGACGGCCACCCAATCCCAACGCAATCAAATCAGTGAGCGGGTCAATGTAGAAAGAGCCACGTTTGTCACGTCCCGGGTCAATCAGTCAACCCTTCCAACCCTTTTCCCCAGGTGTCCACCAGGAAGAAAATGTAAGACCACTCACTCCCCCATAGAAACGTTCTTCAGAGCTCAAAATGAGAACTTTCCACATGCCACCCTGATGCCCTCTGCCTATGCTCTGCCATCTCTGACTCTAAACATCCTTGGGAATTGATTTTCTTTCTCTCTCTATCTCTCTTTCTTTCTTTTCCTCTCCCTTCTTCTTTTTCTCAAATACATTTTCCGAATTTGTTTCTAGTTTCTGAAACATAAGAAAAATGTGCAAGACGTCTGTGCCTGGCAAGTGCACAGGCCAGGTGTACCGCATGAAGATGGCACGAGGCCCAAAATGCCTTCATTGTTCTTTGCGACGATATCTGAGCCTGTGGTCCCTGCATTTTTGCTTCTGTTCCAGTAATCGGGCCATGCGTTTTTCACCGCTTAAGAGCTGTTCTCGGGTAACCAGAGAGAGAGAGGAGGGCGGAGATGAACCTTGTTCCCTCTTGTTCCATTCCAGGTTAAACAGTTCTGGCTGTGCCGCGGAGGATTATTTCTTCTGAAGCTGCCTAATTAAATTTATTCAATGTAAACCTAATACTAGCAATAAGACGTCTTGATATCATTATGGCTGCATTGTGCTCCCTACCCCATTGTGTAAAAGCCAGACGCAGCCTTCCCGGGGTGTCCGACCCAGGTAGGTCTATCACGGAAGGTGCTCCAAAATGTATATGGCTGATGTCTTCAACTCAGCAGGCCTCTTGACCCCCCTAAACCCCCCCACCACCCCCGCTATCCGCCACTGCAGTCGTTATCATCTTCAGCAGAATCCTCACTACGTGGCTTACTTCACAGATGGACGCCTGAGCCAAGTATAATAGCAGTGACAGATGCGGCCTGCTTCCTCGGCCTCAGCAAGGGTTTTATGAGCTTCATGTTATTTCTTCTTTTCCATTTGAACAAATTTGGTTTGGCTTTCATACGATCAGAGTGCATTGTTCACATCTTTACTGTACGTGCCAGGCAAATATCCGACCTTTGAGAAAAAAAAAAAAAGCAAGAAAGCATCGAGTTTTATGAGAACTAAAAGAGGGAAAGGAAGTGAGACCGCCTTCTATAAGGGAAAATGAAGGCATCTTCCTTAATTGGGGCTAACCTATCATACGCCATCTGGACAAATCAAGTACGCTTTGGGAAATGAGCGGATTTATTAAACCCCCCTGGAGCTCGTCCTCATAGACACGGTGATGGGAGAGCTCCTCACACCCAGCTAATGTGTTTGATTAGGCTTTCAACAATAAAAAGGTACTCCTCTACGAGTGAACTTAACAAAGTGACTGGAGAAAATGACAGACTGATTGAGGTGTTTAGCACAAGAGGGAGCTCATGGAGACACTCACACTTTCACAGACCCTCGTTAGATGATATGAGTGTTCCTTCAATTAAATCAGCAGGAACACTTTAGAGGAGGGGCATCCTATAGGTTTATGAGCTTAGAGCGTCACTAGGCAAAGCACCTAGTATTGCCCGGGAATCTTCTTATATAATACGCTACCGTGGCTGTCAATTTGTCTGTCCTGGATTTGAAATCACCCGTAGCTCGCAAAACGTTTGACCTATTGACCTCAAATTTGGTACACTTATACTATGTGACATCTACTATCTGCTTTTGGGGTGATAATTGATCTCCAAGGTTATTCCTCTTTTTATTTTTATTTTATTTTATTGTAGAATCAATTCTCAGCAGCGGCCAGCAGGGCAGCCATGTGGCACATGCATATGAGCGCTGTTCTCATCCTTACCACCTTCGCCGTCACTTCCTCTACCTCTCCATATCGTAAATCATTCTTGAGGCAGATTGAAGACTTAAGTGCCAGCTTAAGTGAAAAATTAAGGAAAACGAACTAAGCAAATTATAACACAAACACTGACTTAATCGGTTTTAACGCGAAAAGATGCAGACGACAGTGGCACAGTAGGTAGCGCTGCTGCCTCACAGTTAGGAGACTCAGGTTCGCTTCCTGGGTCCTCTCTGCCTGGAGTTTGCATGTTCTCCCCGTGGCTGCATGGGCTTCCTCCGGGCACTCCAGTTTCCTCTCACAGTCCAAAGACATGCAGTGCATTGGTGACTCTAAATTGTCCCTACAGTGTGCTTGGTGTGTGTGTGTGTGCCCTTCAGGGGGCTGGCGCCCAGCCCAGGGTTTGTTTCCTGCCTAAGGCCCTGTGTTGGCTGAGATTGGCTCTAGCAGACCTCTGTGACCCTGTAGTTAGGATATAGCAGGTTGGATAATGGATGGATGGAAGATGCAGACAAAAGAAGAGAAGAAAGAGGCCGCTAGGGTGGAGAAAAGAAGAGCTGCTCAGGAAGCAGCAAGCGCATCAAACTCTGAGCAAACAAATGCTAGACATACAGAGAAACAGGATGAAAACTATGAATGCTCAAGTCATGTGTATATTCCAAAAGCAAATTCTGATGTACTTGTAAAAGGTTGTTCCTTTTGTCATTACTGGTTGAAGTGCCAAGGTCTCACCCAACATCTACATTACAATACAATACAATACAATTTATTTTTGTATAGCCCAAAGTCACACAAGAAGTGCTGCAATGGGCTTTAACGGGCCCTGCCTCTTGACAGCCCCCCAGCCTTGACTCTCTAAGGAAAAACTCCCAGAAAAACACTTGTAGGGAAAAAATGGAAGAAACCTTGGGAAAAGCAGTTCAAAAAGAGACCCCTTTCCAGGTAGGTAAGGCGTGCAGTGGGTGTCAAAAAGAAGGGGCTCAATACAATACAATACACAGAACAGAACAAATCCTCAATAGAGTATACAAATGATAACAAGAGATTTCTCTGCTCTCATCTAACCATGCTTGGAATTGTTAGCATACTTATCATCATCATCATCATCATCATCTTATCATCTTAAGATGTTTCTTGTTCCCTTTCATTTAAAAAAATATTTTTTCTGGTATAACAACATCCTTTTATCTTTACAACCTTTGTGAAGAAGATCAGGGTTTAGGGAATTCCCACTGTTGTCGCTGGCAGAGTAGTGACGAAGGACTGATGCAACAGTCAAAATGTGTACAAACATAAAAATGACAGCCAGAGCTTTTCATCGCAGGACTTTTATGTATAAATGAAATGAAAAGCAAGACTAAGGTGGAAATGAGTTGGCAGGAAGTGACATCAGAGGAGGACGGAGGTGAAGTCATTGGAATGGGACCAGAAATGCCATCTTCTGGAGAAGGAATGGGAAGTGGAATCATCCCTGGGAGCAAGAAGTGGATTATTGTCATGTAATTGCAGTAAGTATTATTTTTTATTCTTCCTTTGGTCTGTCAAAAGAAGAGAAAAGATGTTAGTACTCCGTTCCACCTCCCCAACTGTTGTTCTGTCACGCTGTTATGGGCCCTCTGTGTGACACCTTGTATCATGGCTCATTATAAGGTTCTTTAATTATAAAGAGAAACGTATAACGAAAGTATGGACGGGGCATTCCTCCTTGTGGGAATATTTCAAATCTCATTAAGAGTTCCTTATATTTGATGTTTTTGTTGGGTGCACATATAAAAAGAGTTGTACTGCTGCTGACCCCCTCGACACAACACATGCAGTTGCCCATGGGAGAAATGGCTGGACGTTAGATCATGGATTACGACTGGCTGAAGTGTCATGGCGTGATAACACAGTTTTAGTTGTGCCCCCGTTACAACCCCTGTTTCTTGAACTTTTAAAGACCCTTAAATTCTACACATGAACCAGGCATACAAAATTTAATGAATGGCTCCTCCATGTTTGGAGTCATATTTCTTTTTACCCTCCATTACAACCACCCTTCCCAAAGAAATATTTGAAATGCCACCTAGCTCTTGATTTTATGTTAGTTCAGTCTCATCATGCATGCAAAATTTCATTAAGGTTGAGTTAGCATTTTTTGGAATATTGTGCAGTTTTTGGGTTTCACCCTCATCACAACACCAGTGCCCAATGAATTTTCTGAAACACTAGATAGGCCATATTTTAATTTGGACAAATGGCAAACTACATGTCAAACTTTGTTTTTGCATGGCTGACGAACAAACAAACAGATCACCAAACAGACAAGATGTGCTTTGAGAGTTGAACATCAAACAAGCCAAAAAATGCATAAGATAGAGAGAGGGCATTGCGACTTCATTTACGTTGTGGCCCCCGGCCGGGCTCGCCCAGGAGGACGTGAGGAGGGCTTGTGCCTCCTCCAGACCGCGAGGGGGCGTCCGTCCTGGTTCTGTTGGGGGCCACGGGTTGAGGGCATGGAAGCCCTTCCCTGTAGGGGCCCGTGGTCACCGCCAGGCGGCGCCCCGATGCCGGTTTATCCCGCGGTTGCCGGTCGGGGCTGGAGCCCGGCCGGGACGCCTTGGAGCACCGGAGGAGGGCGAGTGCCTCCTCCAGACAGAGTGGGGGCGTCCGTCCTGGTTAGGCAGGGGCCTCGGGTACAGGGCTTGGAAGCCCAGCCCTGTAGGGACCCGTGGCCACCGCCAGGCGGCGCCCCGGTGCCTAATTATCCCGGGAGCCCGGCACTTCCGCCACACCAGGAAGTGCCAGGGGGAAGACTTTGGTGGCACCCGGAGAGCTGCCAGGAAGACAGCCGACACTTCCGCCACGCTGGGGCGTGGCTAAGGACGGAACACCTGGGGCTCATCCGGGAGCCTTATTTAAGGGGCCGCCTCCCTCCAGTCATTGGTGGAAGTCGGGAGGAAGCGGACTGAGCTGGAGAGCGAGGACAGGAGGCGGCCAGGAAGCGGCCAGGAAGCGGCCAGGAAGCGGCCAGGAAGCGGCCAGGAAGCAAGGCACAGAACTGTGGGCCCTGGACTTGGGGGAAATCGGTGCAGAGGCACTGGGGTTGTGTGAGTGCACGTGACTTTTATATTGTATAATATTGTAAATAAACGGTGTGATGGGTGAAAATATGTTGTCCGTCTGTCTGTGCCGGGGCCAGCGTTCACAACGTATATAGATTATTGTCACATGAACATTGTCCCTAGTGTGTGTGTGTGTGTGCCCTGTGCTGGGCTGGCGTCCTGCCTTGGGTTCGTTTCCTGCCTGTTTCCTGCCTTGCGCCCTGTGTTGGCTGGGATTGGCTCCAGCGGACCCCTGTGACCCTGTAGTTAGGATATATCAGGTTGGATGGATGGATGGATGGATAAATGTTTTTAAAGGTTAATGTTAAGACTTGACCTCTGGCTTATTACTATATATTTGTGAATTATTTTTAAACTAGCTGAAGAGCTGTTGTCAAAACAGACCAATGCCTCGGCCTGCCTCAACTGCCCTCACACATTCTGTGAAATTTGAGCGTTAAAGAACAAATGGCTGCCTACATCTATAACACCTAAGAGACTCTGATGAGTGTAAAATGGGATATATTAAACATTCCCATATGGCCATTACACTCTACCGGAGGAGCTTCTCATCTGAAAATGTAAAGAGTGAAAAGGCAAAAGAGCAAATATCTGGAGCAAGGATAATAAAAGTTCCAAGCTCATCAGGAGAAGAAAGAGGCGAAGATCCAGAGTGAGGATAAAAATAAGGTGGAAGGGTTCAAACCTGGCCTGACTTCATATAATAAGAAATGTTCTGTTTCTTGCATTTAAGTTGTTTAAACTGCTACAACTCATAGTACGTTGTATCAAGTTCAGGTAGTGTGATATTTTGAGAGCTGCAGAGAGCCGGCTTACACCTCTCATTTCAGTCGCTATTTTAATGCTGGACGGTTTTCCTCAGGTTGAGTGGAAAAAGTATCAGGCAGACTGGAGATTTTTGTGAATGTGCAATGGCTAAAAGGAGAAACTAAATGTGTAATCAAGACACTGAAATGTGGACTGAACTCGACCATGTCACTGTCCTGGAGAGTAAGTTGCACTATCCTGACCAACTGAGCAACAGAAATGACTCACTCTGTACCGATGTCTCAATGACGAATTACTCTGAATGCTGGTGACTCCAAACAAGGAATCAAGAGTCTGTTAGACCTGTTTGTATTTATCAATATTTCATCTACAGTAGTTACTTGGGCCCAACTGACATGTCCTTACTAGGGCTGTCTTAACAACATCATAGGCCGCCCAGGCAAAGTAATGCACTGCAGCCCCTGTTTTGATAGCAAAACAGAAACATACATAGACATCAGGTACCTGCTACCTCTTCACAGACTGGCCAATAAGAATTTGACTTTCCCAGAAATGTTATGGGACGTGAACATAAAAATCTGAGGGCTCCTCACATCAACTTTTGAAAAAGTCTACCTTTGGCAAAGATGGGATAAGAAATATTGCCATGCTGACTTACAACACAAGGGCCTTCCTCAAGGACCGCTTTCATTTATTTACTTATTAAAGGACAAGTCAGATCTTCACCTCCATCTAACACTTCACACATTAAGATGTAACCGCTGCCCTACAAAGGTGACAGCCCTCTTTAAAAATAGCTATTCCCCCAGTACCACACTTTGCAAAATCAAATGGTTCCTCACACTCAAATGGTGTTTCTCTTTCAGATAAGTGATAGGACGTCTTGCCCTGCTGACCTTCGCTTGTCTGCCTAATATTAATTTACTCATTCAAAGCCAGGTCGGCTACTCACATCCATGTGACACATATGGTGTCACTACAGATAAACAGATGTGGCCTCTTTACAGGCAGGCAGGCCATTGACACTTAAAGTGTTTCCGTCACGCATAGTTGGCCCTCTCAGCTACTTTTTAGAAGCTCAGAGTCTACCAAACATCTGCCTTTTACATAGGTAAGGTAGTAACTGCTGGCCTTCACACTTTGGCCTGTGATTTGTTTTTATTGATTTACTTTCTGGAATATATATAGGGGGTCTTTAAACCCGCATAAAACACATGACTACATTTTAAAAATCACATGAAATGTATAGTGCGATCTTCACAAGTATATTCCTGTGTCTCTAGGCCTCCATTCAATGGCCGCCTTCTCTTTAATATAAAAAACCTGCTCCTCAAACAGCTGCATCTTAGCGTACATAGCATGCAGATATGGCCAAGAGGCAATCTAACTACAGATCACAATGGACAAAATGTGTGGCCTACTTTGACCATGATAGGAATTTTGGTGGTTCCATCATCTCAGAAGAGCCAACCTCCTGGGACTATGACACGCTGCAGTCTCTCGAGTTGTAGAGAATGGCGTGATGCGGGCAAAAACACCTCATTAATGAGAGAGGTCAGTGGAAAATTTCCAGGCTCATTTAAGAAAACAGAAAAGACACAAATGCTCAGATAACAGTTCTTTCCAACACGGCTGTGTTTTGTTTCGACATCCTCATTTATTATTATTTTTCTTTCTGAACTATGGCTAGGTTTACAACGCCATTTCATCCCCTTATGGAAGATAACTAAATCTGCCATGTAGACTTAAGTAACGGTATGGGATGGAGTGAACACAAAACAAAACCTAGGGAGGAGCAAGAACAGCAAAATTGTAGACTTTATGCAGTAGACTTTATGCCCTACAAACCAAGATACCCAAACCATCCTATAACATTTCAGTAATTATTTACCGCTCTGATGCTAATCTTTCTGATGATAAAATAGGTCATTACAATAGCAATTGACGAGAAGAATTCGTAATTAATTGCAGAATTACGGTATTTAAGGGTTCCTCTCTTGTACAATTTGACACAAAAACTAATCAGGACATCGTCATCTCATAACAGGCTTACGTTTTGAGTTTGGTATTTTTCTATCCAGTCGTTTTAGCTCTTGAACGTCCTCAAGAAACTCTGATACACAGACGCACACACACACCCATTATCGAGATATCAATGTTTTCAGTATCAAGCAACCATAAAACATCGAGATTCGTCAAAACCGGAGATCAAAATTTGTGATGAATCTAAAGGTTTCGATTCTTCCCTATAGATGATAGGTTATGGTGGAGGAGGGTACAAAGCAAAAAATCGCAACAATAAGAGATCATTTCTAAAAAATTAACAAATAGTCAAACTTTAATTAACAACACTTTTCTAAAACTTCCTGTTTCCTGATTTCAAGTATTTGTTATTTGTCCAATCAGTAGGTAAAACCATTGCGTTTGATGGGTCTTCTCTACTCACTTTGAAACTGATTACTGTTTTGATTACTTGTTTGTTATGAAAGACTCAAACGGGTGTGATGGTTGCCATCTCCTTGTTGTCGCAAGTTACTGAATGGGGAGGCAGATTTACGGCTTTGTGACCAAAATGACCTGCTCTACAATTGGTGAAAATAAAGGCAGTGAATAATGGGCCACGAGCAGGAACAGACTTTCACATTTCTAGTAGGAGATGACATATTAGTGAACTGGAGTTCTGAGGATCATAATGAACCTTCTTCTTCATTACACTAACAGCCAGCTCATGACTACAACCAGGTTTGACCATCAAACAGAAGGGGTGACATTTGACTATAGCATACTGTATTTGTAAAACACTACACATTTTATTTTTCAATAAAATTCTCTTGAGCAGGACCCTGTTCTGTGCCATTCACATAAAACTCTTTGTCTTGCTTTTGTAGCCAGTGCTGTGTGGCTGACTTGACGTCTTCACCATTGGTGAGGCAAGTCAACGGAAGTTGTCCTTCAGATTGGGGAACAGCCGCTGGTCACTCAGGGCCAGGTCTGGAGTTTTCCTCTTGACTTTTCTGCACTGGTTACATGCACCTTTTGAGTGTTATGATCCATGCAGACTACACACTCAGAATCATAAAACATCATTCATGCAGTCTTGTTAACACTGACTTGGAGAATCACCACACTTTGACAATTAGACTCCAGGTATATAGAGTGATATATTTGGGTTTAGCTATGAGATGTTTCTTAAATTTCTCCTAGTTTAAAATCATTAGTTCCAAGTTCTTCTTAGATCACTGGGCGAGGTGATGCTCCATTTCAGAAGTCAAAATGGTGGGTGTGCATACCTTGCTCATGTTCAGTTATTAATGAAAAATAAATTCAGGTGGCCTTTAACAAATCCCTAAGGTGTCCAATATCTCACATAATATGCCATCATCTTCAATTCTACATTACGATTCACCCCATGCTGACATCATTTTCTTCTGTTGCAAACAATAAAAACTGGCCAAACTTTCGTCTTCTGCAATAACAGAATTCAGCAGCCCAGTTTCTGATTGTGGGCCTGCTGTGTTATATGTTGACTTGGCAAGATTAAGTATTGTTAGAAATTTGATGATCGTATGATACATGATTTTTATAATTCATGGTGACTTATGCCACATTCCATTTACCACAAAAATCGGATGTTGGAGCTGGGAAAAACATCACACCCTAGTTGATCATGTTCCAAAAAAGCATTCAGAAAACCAATATGGACATGACCAGGAAAACCTCTGGTTGTGCTTGTTCCATCGGAAAAAATAGCAGTTGATAAGAACTATTTTGCACATACAAACATGGATAGAGGTTGGACAGTACTGTGTGTTTGACTAATTTAATGAGACACAAATAGACAGAAGGGCTAATAAGCAGTACAATACTACAGCATTCATTAAAGTTCATGGTATATGGCGCCATTTTGGACTGATGTCATGATCTGAAGTCAGACAAACTCAGACTTCACAGACCAACCCAAGTTAGGTTAGAAATCTGACATGGAAATTTCAACTTCCCTCATCAAATGGAACACATAATAATAATAATTCATCCATCCATTATCTAACCCACTATATCCTAACTACAGGGTCACAGGGGTCTGATGGAGCCAATCCCAGCCAACACAAGGCACAAGGCAGGAAACAAACCCCAGGCAGGGCACCAGCCCACCGCAGGTCGCGTACACACACAGACACCAAGCACACACTAGGGACAATTTAGGATCTCCAATGCACCTAACCTTCATGTCTTTGGACTGTGGGAGGAAACCAGAGTAACCAGAGGAAGCCCATGCAGACACGGAGAGAACATGCAAACTCCACGCAGGGAGGACCCGGGAAGCAAACCCGGGTCTCCTAACTGCGAGGGAGCAGCGCTACCCACTGCACCACCATGCCGCCCTAAGCATAATAATACTAATAATGTATATTTCTATAGTGCTTTTCTCACTACTCAAAGCGCTTTACATAGTGAATAGAGAGCCACTTCAATCACCACTAATGTACAGCATCCACCTGGGTGGTGCAATGACAGCCATTTTGTGGCAGTGCGCTCACCACACATCAGTTGTCAGGTGGTGAAGTGATGAGAGAGAGAGATAGTCAATTAGAGACAGGAATGATTAGGGGGTCAGAATGACCAGGCCTTGAGGGGCAGTTTCACCTGGACATTGGGATACATCCTACTCTTTAGAAGGGATCTCTAATGACCACAGAGAGTCAGGGCCTCAATTTTACGTCTCATCTGGGGGACAGCACCATTTTTACAGCACAGTGTCCCCGTCACTGCACTGGGGCATTGGGATCCACATTGAGACCACTGAATAGGTGCCTCCTCTCTAACACCTCTTCCAGCAGCATTCCAAGCTTATGATAAGTCCTGAAATAGTAATTCCCACATTGGAGTGTACTGAAGCTAATCTTTGACCACTTACAAAAGCAGCGGCTCAAAGCCTTTTGATTATCCTTTTTATAATGAGGAGTGTAAGACAGGTTAGGCTGTCTCACCCTGGATTTGGAAACACAGTATTGTACATAGATCTTAGAATGTTTTAACTGCCCTGATAGAACAGTTTAACTTGACACCAAAGACAACATCTTGTAACATGACAACATCTCGAGACCCCTGTCTTGGTAGTCAAGTGAAATGAGTCAAGATAGGGCGCTTTTGTGGCTCATCTCCCATGTTGCCTGCGCTCTAGGGACCTTACTTCAACTGATTGGCTGTTGCCTGTGTATTTGATCAGGTTTAGTCCTTTCTTATCTAACATTTAGCTGATGGACAGCAGACAGCAGACTGGCTGTCTACATTCCTATCTTTCTTTCCTGTTTGGTTAGTGTTCATAAATTGATTGCTCCTCAAATCACATATTGCATACTTCATCACTTGAAATCCACACACACACTCCCTCACACACGGAGAACTGAGCGTAGGGTTGCTGCTTGGATACCTAATCACATTTCTTCACTAAGTGACTCCAGTTTGTTTAATGGATTTATCAAGCAAAGTAGCCAAATGACACAGATAAGCTAAGGATTGGCCTGCTCAACTGTTCTTTGCTCTTTGTCTCCATTATTGGATTCTGAGTTTTACTTTAACTAGAGCCATTCAATTTTGTCAATGAAACAGGGGCCTGTTGCTTTCAATGCACTCCTCTCTGGCTGGGGTCAGTTCTTCTTGGTCAGCACCGCTCTAGGCTAAAGAATATGGGCCCTGAAAGTGAGTTTCTGGAGAGACAGAGTAAACATGGTAGACAATGGCTGGGCCTGCTGAAACAAATTGGCCTAAATTAGAGTCCAGAATGCATCTACCCAGTGTCCCCAGTGGCAACATTTGTGTTGTATTTGACCATCACTGTCAATTCTAACCATCGTGATCATTTATGCCAATTTCAGTTGAAATTCTGTCTCTTCTGGCAGTTCATTTCAAGACTCTTCATATCACATTCATGTTTTTTGGTGGTGCTCCATTTCTCAATCAATCAATCAACATTTATTTATATAGCACATATTCATACAAAAAAAAATGTAGCTCAAAGTGCTTTACAAAATGAATAGAGTAATAGAAGACACAATAAAAGATAAACATAAGTCAACATTAATTAACATAGAATAAGAGTAAGGTCCGATGGCCAGGGTGGACAGAAAAACAAAAAAAACTCCAAAAGCTGGAGAAAAAAATAAAATCTGTAGGGGTTCCAGACCAAGAGACCGCCCAGTCCCCTCTGGGCATTTCTGTTAAATCTTGGCTTATTTTGTTCATGTTGGTTATTGTAAATTCCCTTTGCACTGTGTCCCTCACTATTAGGACTTTTTTACTAAACATACCATTGTCAGGATTCTCTGTACTCTATTCATCAGTGTCCGATTCCCTAGGGAATGCTGGGACACTGTCTGCTCTTCTCGTCAAGGTCAGATCATTGTCTGTTCTAGTGATCACTCTTATCATTCTGTCTATGTTTCTGGCCACCCTTGGGGCTCAGTCTACTCTTGCCTTCAATATCTGATTCCTTTCTATTCTTCTGGTCACTCTTAGGGCACTGGGTATTCTGCCAATCATTCTAGGAACTTTGCCTACTCTCCCCTTCACCTTACTAGGACTGAGACTATGCTTATTCTGCCAGTTACTCTTGGAGCTCTGTTGACTCTCTCGTCATTCATTGGTCTCTGTTTACTCTCACCTTCAATGTCAGATCTCTCTGTTTTTTTGTTGGTCACTTTCGAGGATCTGTCAGTTCTGAGTGTCACTGTATAGCTCTTTATTTGAGACAGTTACTCTTGGGTCTCAGTCCACTCTCCCTGAAATTTCAGGTCTATATTTTGTGAATAAGGCACTATATAAGCGCCCGACCCGGCACAGATTCACACTGAGGCACGTATAAATGGAACAGAAATCTTTTTATTTTCTCTTCAGCCGTGGGGCACATCTTCCCCGTGAACCCCACAGGTATAACACAGACCCAAAGCACCTTACTTTTAACACAGCAATCCTTCCGCTGGCACCACCACTCCTCTCAGGCAACCTAATCCTCTTCCTCCCGATTCTGGCCCCGAGTGGTGGTTGTTGGCTCCTTTTATGGTCCTCCCAGGAGTGCTCCTGGTGCCTGCTCACCTGTTCCCAATTGCACTCCTGGGTGGAGTAGATGATTAAACCAGTTGGGCTTAACAATCTCTGCCTCGCCCCCTGGCGGCCATCCCAGGTCCCCACAGTGTTGGGGAGAACTCCATCTCCCATGAAACCCTGTGGGAAAGTGAGGCATAATCATCATCCAGGGAGGCAGCCAACAAGCGTCCTGGGGGAGGTACTGAGGAGTCCATGGCTGCTCCCCCAGACCATATACAGCAGGGTCGTCCCGACCGGGCATGGGACCCGGCTGTCCATTACACCACCCCTCTTCCAGATGAGTCTCGTGGCACTCAGTGGCCCGTCCCGTGAGGGCAGATCTTCTCCTTAATGGAGGAGTCGTTGTCCTCAGCACTACGGTTCTGCCCTGTGGAAATAAAACCAAATGGTCTGGGGGTGTTGCCCCGATGTCTCTGCCCCTTGGACATTCTCACAGGACAACACCACCACATGTGGCCACAGTTGCAGCACACTCGACTCCCTTCGGCTCGACCTTTGCGGGAGTGGAAGCAGGTAGGAAACTCCTGCCCGTTCACCCGCTCAGTTGAGGGTTCCAAGCATCCCGGGGGAATGTACTGAGGAGTCTCTGGTGGCTCCCCCATAAAATGAGCAGAAGGGCCGTCCCAGCCAGGCATGGGACCCGGCCATCCACTACAATTTACTTTTGCATATCAAATCTTCCTCCATTTTGCTGGTTAGTCTCTTGACTCCTTATAAAGTGGAGTATTTTCAAGGTGCTATTTGTGCTGCCCTTCCCTCACAGGGCTCTGTCTAACATCCGCATTGATGTCAGACCCTCACTCTTTTACAAATCCCTTTCAGAGTTCTGTATCTTCTTCAAGTCATCAATGGGTGACTGGTTACTCTGCTGATAACTTCTAGGACTCTGTGTCTTCTGCTGGTCAAAGCTCTGCCTGTTTGTAATGGTCACTCTCAGGGTTCTTTCTCCTTCTTATGGTCACTTTCAGGATATTGTTCATTTGTCAGGAAACTGATGGCCTCATGCTGTATTCACTTGCTATAGCAGCCATACCACATGTGCTTCAGAACAGGTCATCCATCTGAAGTTAAGCATGTTCAGGTTCGGCCAGGACTTGGATGGAGGAACATCTAGGAAAGGCTTGGGTTTCTGCTGGAAGAGGTGTTGGTGAGGCCAGCAGGGGGTATTTTTGTGCAGTAAAAATGGTGCTGTCCTTCACATGAGACATACAACTGACGCCCTGACTCTCTGTGGTCATTTAAGATCCTTGGGCATCCTTCATAAAGAGTAGGGTGTATCTCCTGGCTAAATTGCCCACCACGACCTGGACATTCTGGACCCCTAATATCCCCTGTCTCTAACTATCTCTCTCACCATTTCACCACCTAACAGCTAATGTGTGGTGAGTATACTGCCGCAAAATGGCTGCCGTCGGATCATTCAGGTGGATGCTACACATTAGTAGTGCTTTGAATAGTGAGAAAAGTACTATGTAAATGTAAAGAATTGTAACTATTATTATTCTAAGCTACCAGCTGTGATGCTTCACCTTCCCAGTTGAAGGTAAAGTGTGTTCACATGGGTTTCCAATCAGACATTTTGCAGAATCATGAAGTTGCTGTTGATTTGCAATTAAAAATAGGTTGCATTTCTTGTGGTGTTATGCATGTGCACCAGGGGATCAGCTTTCTGGCTCTGGCTGAGGTAAATAGTTCCACCATGGGACGAGAGGAGGGCTGCTGTCCCTGACTGTCTTCTCACTTTCACCCGCAGTCCTGAGAAGACACGTAAGGTGGATGTCTATCCCGGGCTCTGCAACCTCCACTCGGATGCCATAAAAACAGGTTGTCCCCAGAAGGTGGCATCTCATTTTAGACCTTACCCTCATTGAGGAGAAAGCTCCCAGTGACAGACACATGTCATAGTGAGAACCTTAGTGGGCTGATTAAGCCACACATTTATTTTCTGTCTGTGGGCATAACTTTTGTTTGATTTTTTTTCCTGCCAATTAAACAGAGTTGCCCGGTTGGTGCCCTAATATTACTCCTGGCTTCCTGCAGTCTGTCTACCAGGTCACAGTGGAAATAACAAGCAAATTAAAAGTATTCAATGTGTATCACCTAGTTCTAAGAGCAATGAGAACACAAAATGGCTCTCCAGGTTATAATTTCTAATTTATACAATTGACTAAGGTGAAAGGTTAGCGTTACATCACAACTCGGGGAATTCAAGTTGCTTTGTTTACTCTGAAAGGATCGATTTGTAGCTCCAAGTTCATAGGGCATCACATGGAATTTCTGACTTTGCTAACTACTATTTAAAACAAATACGATTGCAGGTGAACGCAGCACCACGCTGTTCTGCCAGTCAGTCTCAGGGCTCTCAGTATTCTGTCATTCACTCTCAGGACTCTGTGTCTTCTTCTGTGGTGGTCTATTCTTCTAAACTCTGTTGGACTAAGTCATGCTCTCTGTATTCTGTCATTCACTATCTTTCTCAAAACTCCATCTATTTGTGGCGGTCACTCTGAGGACTCTGGCCATTCTGCTGGACACTCTTGTGGTGTCAGCCAGTCTCAAGGCCTTCTTTACACTGCAGGTCCCTCTTGCGGCTCTGATTGCTCTGCCTCTGGCGGTAAACCACTGCCTATTCAATGCTCTTGCATTTACAGTCGCTTTAGAGTTCCAACAGGGCCATTACATTTAAATGCAAATTGTCAGAAAATAATTGACATTATCCTATCTGCAATAAAGCTTGGCGTCGAGACTGATTGCTCTCTCCAGACATTCTCTCCCTTCGCTGTGCGTTTCTTCGTTTTCTACATTCCCAGACTGCTCCAGTCTATCAAAACCCAGTGCTACTATCAATCTCAATTAGGCAGCAGTGACCCCTGTCAAACCCAGCCAGGCTCAGGGAGCTGAAGGTGTGAGGACGAGGATGAGGATGGCCTCTTGCTGACAGTCTCTGCCAAATTACCTTCAATCACCAGAGCCGATTAAAGCCCATTTGATTACGGAGGCTGTTCTTCTTCTCTCTTCAATTGCTCTGCTACGGTATGTTCTTCACTGACTACATCTGCATTCAATTGCTTTTATCATATGCTCGTATTAATCGGAAAATCCTGCTTGTAGCTCCACAACTTTGATTAGTAAAATATCTCTTAGAATAATAATCAGCACAAAGGCTGTGTAGCTGGGAAGGTTTTGTCTCAATGCTGTGTTGATTGCTGTGTTCCCGAGTTCATCCATCATTTTATCCATTACCACGTCAGCAATTTTCTACACATCCGCAAGCCCGTAACTTAGTATTGCAGTTCACTTTCAAAAGCAAATATCCATAAATCATTTTAATTTTGACTCATTACAAGCTTAAAAAAATCCAGCATTCAATGTTTATTTCAGTGTTCTAAAGATTCACATACTCGCTGTACAGCTCTCGCTTGTCAAGTATACAGAAGTCGACGGAGTCGTAGCCCCAAGATTACAGGTGATTTGCCATATCGGACTGACCACACTGGACAGAAAAGTCATTTCTTGACATTGTTTGGCACTTCTTCCACCTCATCTCCTTCAACCTGCTGTCAGGCACAGGTCTTTATTATTTGAGATGGGCCTGTTCAGCTTGGCTGGTGTTTGTTCAGGGTAGTGCATGAGAAAGCAGACCAGTTATAGTGGAGATGTCATTAAGCAATGACAAAACTTATTAAGTTTAGAAAGTTGTATGTTGTTACAATGTTACTGGCCATTCTAAAAGCAGGAATGAAAATGGTCTCCATCAGCAGTACTGCAAAGATCTGTAATCTAAAACACTTTCATAAAACATCTGTTGTGATCAGCATTGGGTCAACTTACTAAGACTTTGTTCCAAACAAACCACAATGTCAATGACCATCTCTGAGATATGGATGGATGGATGGTTTTCTTGGCTTTGGTGCATTGATCCCAGCACTATTAGCTCTTTACTTTGTCACCAAATTCTGAACTATGTGCATCACTGGAGCACTCCCAACAGGACATTATTCCATGAATTTTTCATGGGTCAGCTTGAAAGAGCCTGAATGAACATACAGCTCAATGACTCAATGAAAACGTGAAGGTATTGAAGTCATCATAATTACCTCCGCCATCCTAAATATCAATTAAAACCCTTCTTTATTGGTGCATTAAGTCTCTTATAAAGTACTCTCAGCTTTTGGACTTCTGCTCTGCATTCTGACTTTACCTCACAATTTTGGGTGGTTGCTTGTCTTCTCGTGTTCGTGCTTTTTGACCCCAGATCATTACTAATTACTTATGAATGCTTTGAAATCATTTCAGTTGTTGTCATCCTGGGCCTCCTGACTCAACGGCATGAGTAAACCCTCACATATCGACTCAACTTGATATCTGGGTAGCTTTTTGAACCCCCCCTCATTTTTGACCCTCTAGCGCAGGGGTGGGGATGTTGGCCCTGGAAGGCCACAGTGGCTGCAGGTTTTTGTTCCAACCCAGATTCTTACTGAGAAGTCAGTTATTGCCTGATGACGCACTTATTCCTCAAGTGACATTTTGATGCTTCATCTTAGTGGTCTCGCTTCTTAAGGTTCCCCACCCTTAATTGCTTATTTCAATCTTAAACTGCTACATTCTCTGTTTTAATGGCTCATTATTAGCAATAAGATGCAAATGACAAAAGAGCCAGCAGTTCTCCATCTAACTTGTTTCCATTTACACCCGTGTGGATTCATTATGTACTATATGGTTTAATAAAACACTCTAGAGAAATATTTGTGACAGCTGAAAATGATCCGTTTTAGGCTTCAAATCAATTAGATGATATCCCTGGAAAGGTAAAAATCTACACTACAAGAACTTACTATTGCAGACTAACAAGCCATAAAAATAAATAAGGTGTAAGACTGGCAAGGATTGGTTTCTAATTAAGCAATTGGGCAGGAGTGAAAACCAGCAGCCAATCCGGACTTCCAGGACTGACATTGCCCACCCCTGCTCTAGACCCAAGAAAACCCTCCTTTTTAGGCCGGTTTTGAATTATATTTTGTGCAGGAAGTTTACCCTTCTGATAAAGAGTAAACCAATAGGTGAGCAGGAGAAATGAACAGAAGGAATTGTGCATGCCATATCAACCAACCCCAGGGGTTCACCCACTTATGGGGTACAAGGAGTCAGATTTACTCTTTTTCACTAAACTTTCAAAGAATGGGGATCAGTAATGTAGCAGTCAATGTTGTTGGTGGTCATATTAGCCAAGGGATGGCAAACCATGGGCATCGAAGCAGGTGAACAATGAAGAGCAGCAGCAAAAATGTGTGGCCATTGGGATTTAAGTCTCCCTTGAAGCAGTCGCTGTCTATACATCCATGGTTGTGTAGAAAGACAAGTAGTTGAGTTTCCAAAATTACTGTGTCCATTTCAAGGGCCTTGTATTTGACCTTAGATGGGGACCAAAAAATGTTTGTGATCCAGCTGGTGACACCATTGGTGATGATAGGTGATTGAGCAGCAAGTTCTAAAGATGGCATGACTTTGAAACAGGAGTTTAGATTAATTTCAGAGGCTCGTCATCTATGCAGTTGACAACATAATCCAACTCTCTGTCTTTCTGAAGGCACTCAGAGTAAATATCTGCCACTGCCCAAAAAGACATAAGGCTCTCCATTTTCTAAGCCTACATTTCATTACCTCTGAACCCAGGAGATGATGCCAGGCTATTCTAGGGAGCACTCACCTTCAGTGAATCATACTGAACTGACCTAGCAGGGTGTCTTTGGGATGTGAGAAGGACCTGAATGTAGCAAGTAGAAGTGAAACTGGAGGAAACACCACCTCTACACAAAAGGCACTCCAGCAAATGCAAGGCAACCATAATGCTACCCACCATGTCAACCAGACTCAAGTGAAAAAGTTTTAAAAAAGGACCATTTGGTCACAACTTTTATGTGCCCAAAAAAGAAACACACAAACAAAACAAAATTAGTTACAGCTCAGAATTTCTTATCATTACACATACACCTTGAACCTGAAAGCTGTCTGAGAGGCATGGCAGGGATAATCAGTGGCATGTCACTGCAAGCAGACCCCCAGATGATGTGTGACAGCAGGTATATAAAACGCTAATGTCTGTCCGTCACGTGATTACCCATGAAGTAATGGCGCTAGAACCTTCATCTGTGTCTTAATTGAAAGCATATGACCTGATCTGTTCTGGAAATTCAAAAACAATTAGGTAGCAGCCGCATGGTGGCCATGACCTGTGGTCCTCTGCTCCCAGCTGTTATAACTCATCCAGGGTCAACTCCCCTGACTGCAGTTCTAATTCATCTCTTATTGTATGCCTCTTTTATTCATTCTTCACTCTTTTATTTATGTTGATTTTGTGCATCCTCCTTTATTTTTGATTTCATCTATGTATGTAAGCTGCCTTGGTTGTGTTCCACCTGCTAATAACCTCCAGGGACCGCCCTTGCACTCTATAAATATGGAGGGTCTTCTTCAGCTCCTGGTGGTTCATTTTAAAGGTTCCTAGGAGTGGTGAGTTCTTGTCCTGTTTGTGAATTTAACATGCTTAGTGATTTACTGGATTTTTGACATTTTGCTCTTTATTTCATCTAGTCATGGGATTTTGTATTGAAACTTTAGGTTGCATTGGATTGCTTTACTGATTTGGGTGAATCCTACAGCCTTTGTGGTCCATGGAGCTTCATATCTATTGAAGAGCATTTTTGTGATGAATAAATCTTATACTTCATAAAGATTCTGTGAGGCCCTTTTTGTGTCTAGCCAGGGTTTTTCATGGGATTACCCTCTCTATTGGCCATTTTTGTAAGTGCTTTTGGAATTAACATACTTTGGGACTTTTAGTCAGAGTGTCAGCAAAGTGATCAAGAAACCAATTGATAACCACCATGATGGCAGTTCAGTGGGTGCCACATGTACTATTGGCCTTTGTTTGTTTGTGTCTCCTTAATATGTACCTCTAGAAATGGGCAACTGCACCTTTAAGGAGAAGACACAGCTGGATGGTTAACTGGATGGTTAACCTAAAAAGGATTTAACTTGGAATGGAAGTAAGAGAGGGGGAGAGAAAGAGAGACATCAAGCAGTGAAGCAAGGAGCAACAGCGTATTAGTGCCGAAAATCCACTAGGGGAGCCACCTGCTGGAAGAAGGGTCCTTTAGCCCAGGGATACAAATGAGATGCGTCTACCAAGGCGAACATTTCTGTAGTTGCTCTAGAACAATCAATCTATGGACCGATAGGACAGACCGTTTATGCTGTTGTCATCGGCTGGCTGCGTACTCCGTTGTGCTTCCAGTATTTCATCATCCTCTTGAACTTTAAGGACAGTAAACCAAACTGTCATAATTTGGGGGAAACGGGTTATCTTTAGCAATAGCATCTCATGTCTTTATTCCTATTATGTACTTGTTATTTGGGGTTTATGTTTAAACTGTCTTGTCTGTTCATATTTAAATATACCTTTTTCCATTCCTTAAAAAATACTTTTCATTGTACGCTGATTTTGGACTTTTTTTTTTTGAAAACCACAACATAGCAATATTACATCAGCCTTGTGGTCAATGTCAAGCTGCATTGTTTTTCATGTTTAAAACAAAGAATGTGTTGCCAAAATAGAAAAGTTCAGCTCACCCTAAATGAACCACCAAAAGTAATAAAGTACATTCTAACTTCTAGAGGAACTGAAAGAAGTAACTCTTTAGAAAAAATATAAGACGTACCAACAAAGCTCCTTATCTTTAACTTGGTTTGTATTTGCATTTTATTTTAGGGCAATTGGTCCGTGTGTTTCACTGGTAGATATAAATAATAGCATCTAACTTGGAGTATCACTTCATGGTTGTATCATAAAATGGGGTTCTTTAACACATTTACGTTATACTCTGTTTCACACATTAGTGTTTGACCTAAAGCATGCTACATTTCCAGCACCATGTCCTTATGGCTGACCAAATGGCTCAGACTCAGCTCAGTTACAAGTCCAGTTTGATGACAGGGGTGGGCACAGGATGGCCTCCACTCTGGCCAAACATGAGCTGTGAGATACTTGTGTGTTCTCACCACACCCCAAAGGTACCAGCACAGAGCTCAACAGTCCAAGTTTTCTTAGTCTAGTGGAATTAAAAATAAGAACATATGAGGCATACAAATATAAGAAACTTTGTTATCATTAGGTGTTAAAGTGACGACGCACAATGTCTTCACTTTCCAGGGGTTCTCATATAACTCAGGTGTCACAAAGTTGCCAGGCCTGATTTGCATTAAGCCACACCCACATAAGGCCACCTACCAGGAGAACACCAATTGGAGGAGAGAAGCTGCTCCGGCAGTCAGGTCCACTGATGCTGCAGCTGTTCCACGCTTTTGTATCCAAAAATTTTGATTTCCAGTTAGCCATCTTATTAACTCCCCTGAGCAAAATCCGATCGGGGCAGGCCGAGTTCCAGGCTCTGTAGAAGTGAACTTAATTTAAGTGATCGCTTCCCAACAACCCGGTCTTCCCACTAATCCAATTATGTGGTGTTTGTTAAACCCTCCAGATATAATTGGAAAGTGTTAGTCTTGCGGAGCTGCAGTAAAAATGTTTATTCGTTCTCCACCCTCTTCGGCTTGAAATCAACCAGCATGAAGGCGTTTATTTTTAAAGTGATGCCCTCTCTTCACACAGAATGAAGGCCAGACTGCAGCCCTGAGTTGAAGTCATCAGCTCGGTCCTCACGTCCTTCAGTCTGCTGGTCCCTTTCGTCTGTCCAATCAGCCTGCCTGCCAGTCAAAGTGTCCTGCGCTGATTGCTTTTCTTCAGAGCGCCGCAAATCTGCAGTAAGTAAACAGATACTTCTGCCTTTCTTCGGCTATGAAAATGGATTCCAGCTGCTAGGAAGATTGCCCAAACTCAATCATTTATTTATACTTGCATGTATCAGATTAATTTTTTTTTTTCTTATTCACCCATGATGCCAGCTTTGAATGAGAGAGAATGAGAATTGAGGGAGGCATCTTGGATGTAAAATAAATAAAGAAAGAAAACGCAGGGGCCACGTGAGAAGTCTTTGTGGCTTTTTGGAACAGAAAGAAGGGATAGAAGTCATCTCCATAATGGTGGCTGCTGGCTGGGATGTCACATCCTGCAGTAAGGAAGTGGGCTGTGGGTGGGTGAGTGATGCTGTTGGGATGGCTTATGTATCCTGCAGAGCCTCAAAGGGAGGGCAAATTGCACAACAAACCTAAAACCGTGCTGTGAATGAGGCTGTGCCCACCATGCAGCTTATGATTTCCATTAGAAGAGATGCAAACTTGTGATTTCAAGAGTGAAGGCCCCTGCCACGTGAGGACTTCTAACAGATATTTTAGGCAAAATAGTTAGTTGTGAATGTATGAATGAATGAATGAATGAATGAATAAATGAATGAATGAATTCTTGCTTTAGGAGGGTGACGTAGGTAGTTACAAGCAGAACTTTCATGGTGGCACTGTGCTCAGTGGACAGTAGCCCATTCTTCATAAATTCAGTGAGTTTTCTCAGGGCATCGAGTTTGCCTTCCACATCCCAAACATAAGCTGTTAGATGATTTGGCATCTGTCCATTGGACATTTTTGAGCAAGGGTATGCATGAGTGTCCGATGTAGGTTTGGTTTTCATATTATACCAGTACCATTGGGAACAACTGTAGAATTCATAAAATAGGTTCAAAAATACATGTTTGAACTTTCCGGAAGGATTTAGACAGCAATCAGTACTTCTCAGCACTACTAAATTTTACTCATCCATGTACTGTAAACCATTGGCATCCACAGATAATTAATCTAATAAATAAGTAAGAAGGTCTGTTTGTCCCAATGTTCATCACAATGCAATTACCAAGTGAGAGGAAGAGTAAAAATTCAAAAGCAACAGTTTCAGTGATTAATAAAAAAAATGTAAATGCGAAAATGTAAATGCGTGAACAAGATTTGAAAAATTAAAGAAAACCCTAAAACAGTAAACTCTAATTTCCATCAATCCATCCTTTATCCAACCCGCTATATCCTAACTACAGGGTCACAGGGGGTAAACTCTAATTTAATTTGGAAAAAATATTTTATGTCAAGGTTATGAGAAATGTGGCAATGCAGTCACGTCATCCACACGTAATCGAGGCTACGATACTAACCGGAATCAGAAAGGGAGAGGATGTTTTCATTCCACATATATCTACGATTTCCCAAGAACTCTCTTTCGAATTCAAACAACTTTGATTTCAAGTACGTCTTGTCTCTGTGATGTCTATAAATAAAGCTCAAGTACAATCACTTAAATTTCCTGGAGTTTACGTCAAATAACTGCTGTTCACACGTTCCAGAGTATGTTCAGGAAACAGTTTATACGTTCTTGCTACTAATGGAGAAATTAAAAATGTTGTGTATCACAAGGCACTCTAAATAATTAGTAGCAGCTATAATCAATTATTCATTAATAATGGCGGTTTCACTTTTGAACAATATTCAAATAATAAATTGCTTGCCAAATAATAGATGGAAACTGTTCCACTTTGTTTCCAAACTGAGCGACAGCCGGGCATCCCCGCTAGTAAGAAGATAATATTCAATTCTAACATATTAATGAGCTGGTAAGTTGATGGTTTTTGAGTTTGTGCCTAAATTTCACAGCCATTAATCCTCCTATCATTCACAAGTATCCTCACATGCAATGCGGCCCACTGGTTATGGAATCTGACTTTAAATCCAAAACCTGCCAATGTTATGCCCTCCACTACATGACCTTGAGCAAGTCGTTTAACCTGTCAGTGCTCAGTTTGTAAAGTCTGCACCTAATCATTAAATCTGGAAACTACCCTGATGTATTGTTCATAGAGGCACTATATACGACATGTGTTGATTGTTGATCCTTGGGAATGCCTACAACTCACTTTAAATGACCCACAAACACCACCCAGTCTAGTCACACAAGTTTTTATTTATAGGAAACAGGGAGATCCAGGGCACATACAGGTACAGGTTACATGAAGATAAAACAGTAAACACTCAAGGACCCTGAGGTGACCCTGGCCTGCCTTCTGCTCTCTCCTTTCTCACCAGTGATATCAGCAGGTTTCCCTCCTCTTTCTTGACTACTTTGCCGCATTAGCCTCATCTTCCACTTCACGCCCAACTGCCAAATTGACTGGCATAGGGAAGGAGTCGCCTTTTAAAAGTGTAGCCCTTGCCAACCAATGGTTCTGGGTCATCTCTGACCTTTAAGAAAGGATTCAGTGGTCTACGTAAAGGGTCAGGTACATACACCTATATTTGGCTGCAACCTGGGAGTAGCTTCTTGCTGCTCCCTTGTGGCTGGGAGGACTAAGAGATTGTGTCAAGTCCTCTTTGGCCTCCTTCACTACTCTGTCCGGGACAGGATCTCCTATTCCTCAATAACTACTTTGTGTCCCTTCCAGGCAGTGGTTCTGACCAAAACTCAGAGGGCACATTGATGTCCCATCCAGACAGTGTTCCCAGCCAAACCCAGGATGGCACATTGGCTTTCTGTGCAGGCAGTGATCCTCCACACTCTGCTAACGCAATACACATATACAACAATCAGCCACATAACTAAAGCCACTGACAGATGAAGTGAATGACACTGATTATCTCGTTACACTGGCACCGGTCAAGGGGAGGGATGTATTGGGTAGAAAGCGAACAGTCAGTTCATGAAGGTGATGTGTTGGAAGCAGGAAAAATATTCAAAGTAACAGTCTGAACGACTTTGACAAGGGCCACATTGTGATGGCTGAACGACCGGGTCAGAGTATCTCCAAAACAGCAGGTCTTGTGAGGTATTCCTGGTATACAGTGGTTTGTACCTAGGAAAAGTGGTCCTAAGAAGGACAATCTGTGAACTGGCGACAGTGTCGTGGGTGCTCGAGGCTCACAGATGCACGTGGGGAGTGCATCACTGCTCTGCTCACAGAGAAGAGCTAATGCAGAACAAATTACAGAACAGCTTAATGCTGGCCATGAGGGAAGCATTACATCATCACATCACAACTCACTCTGTATGGGCCACGTAGTCGCAGGCCGGTCAGGGTGCCCTTGCTGATTTTGGTCCACTACCAAAAGCACCAACAATGGGCATGTGAGTGTCAGAACTGGATCATGGAGCAATGGAAAGAGGTGGCCTGGTCTAATCATGTTTTCTTTTAGGTCATGTCAACATGGCATGTGTGTGTGGGTCGTTTTACTGGGGAAGTGATGGCAGCAGGATGCGCTATGGAAAGAAGGCAAGCAGGCAGAGGCAGTGTGATGTTCTGAGCAATGTTTTGTTGGGAAAGCTTGGGTCATTGTCCCTCATGTGGATGTTATTTTGAGAAGTACCACCTACCTAAAGACTGTTGCAGGCCTCCTTCAGCAAGATAATGCATCCTGCCATAATGCAATAATTGTTCAGGAACTGTTTAAAGAACATGACAAAGACTTCAAGGTGTTGAGTCGGTCTTCAAATTCCCCAGATTTCAATCCAACTGATCATTTCTGGGATGTACTGGAGAAACAAGTCCGATCCATGGAGGACTCACCTTACAATTTACAGAGCATAAAGGATTTGTTGCCAAAGTGTTGGATCCAGACACCATAGGACACCTTTAGAGATCTTGAGGAGTCCATGACTCACCATGTTAGAGCTATTATGGTGGCAAGAGGGTGACCAACACAATATTAGACAGGTGGTTTTAATGTCGTGGCTGATCAGAGTCACCAACAGCATGAGCTGGCATTCGATCATTCAGATGAGCAACTTCAGCGGAGCTTATTGAAAAGGCAAACCTCCGGCAGTCACATTAATTCCTACTAGTGCAGCTAAAGTAAGCGATCCTTCTAAGGGAAGTGAGCTACATAAAAAAGCGATGTTAGAGAAAGAATCCATTGGGAAGGTGCTGCCAAACACCATGTAGCGCTACAATATTCTGTATATTCTTGTTCTGAAAGACACTGATAAAGTTTCAATAAACATAGCTTTAAACATGCCAATCAAATGAAGAGGTTGGTGCTGATTTTGTGTAGGCTTTTTTTCTCATACAGTCGATGCTCGCACTGGAAAGAGGGGATTGGAATTCAAGTCATGGCCTCAGGCCTCAGGACGTAGAACAAAAAATAACTGTCTTAGCCTGACAAGCTACACAAAAACACCATTGGAAGAAGAGATTAAGTTAGCTTTAACTTTAAGAGTGTCTTTTCGATGGCATACTCACTCCACTTGAGCTCTGCAATGCAAGCAAAGGACTGGAAAAGTGTTCAGCTATTCAGTTGCCTTTGGATGACATAATGAATAAATCCCCTGACATCTTCTTCCACAGATTTCTAGCCACTTTCTTTTACTGATTTTGGAAGTTGGGAGTTTCACTGAATTAAAGTGAGTGAACTAAGCCATGTATGGATGCCAAGAGAGTTTCATTTGAATTTGTTCACTCAAGTCACATTTCCTTGAGGGGTGGAACCAAAGAGCACAGCCAATGGAGAAGGGAGGGGTGGGGCTACAAGGTTGCTACTTTAGCTGACCAATTGCTCTAAGCCCCTCCCATTAATGTATGTTGTGGTGTAACATCAATCAGTCAGCCGTCACATGATGGGAAGGGTAAGGCAGAAAAAAGAAGGAGCTGGTGCACCCTGCCTGTCTGAAAGCCTCTGACAAGATCCTTCTGCGATTTCTGTAATCAATTCTGATTTTTCTCCTTGTGCCTGCTTTTTAGTACTTCACTTAGTCTTGTTCCTTCTTGGATACCTTCGCATGGTTCTGGTTTGCTTCATGTTTGGAGACCATCTGCTTGCTTTCAATCTCTGGCTTTGTTTTGTGTTTCTTGGAAACGTTTGCGTGATTATTTTGTCCTCATTATTTATGACTTTCAGCCTTTCTTCACTTTTGTTAGGATATTTGACTTGCTATTAAATAATTGCTATTTTTGTTTTTTTTATTAATATTTACATAATGCCTGGACTTCTCCCAACTTACAAACTACATTTTGCAGGATGCATTGAAGTCCTACAATCTGGGTGCAATGACACAAAAATCAACACTGTGGGGCTGCATTGCCCACACTCTCACCTTTTTAACTGGCACACCCCTCACACATTCATTTATCTTGTCTTTGAGGGTGGGGCTAATAGTCTCAGCCAATGGAGGAGTAGGAGGCAGGGTTTGACTTGTGTCCTACAGAGAGGCCCCACATACATCTTCACTCCATTCTGCTTCATTAACGTCTCCAGGAAGAGCACGTGAGCATTCAAGAGCAAATGGCCAGACATTCTCAAAAGACAAGCTCATGGAGTTGAACAACTTCAGTGCTTTCTGAGCCGAACGGATTGACCTGCTGAGTCAGCAATGGGGAATGCACTGGAAACCAAGCTTCAAGGCCACACTGCCAGCTCTTCTTCCTTGTGTGTCTCGTCTCAGACTGATGAGTTTGTGCCCACAGACCGGGCTGCTAATATTACTTCAGCGAAGGGCAATCTAATGCCATCCATGGCTGTCCAGTAAGAGAATTCAAATCTTGGTCTAGGGATGATCTCCATAAGTATCTGTTGCCCAGGCTGACAGTTATGTATGTTATTATCAGGATTATTGTGTGCAAAATGGCCAGAGATAAAATTAGACAACAATCATAATCAAAAATGGAAATCATGGGTCCAAAATACCGTGAAGCAAAATAAAACCAAGCATTGAAAACCAAAGGGACAAGGCAAATATTGAGAGTTGAAGAGCAAAGAGTTTAAAAACTAGAAGATCAAAACCTCACACCAGGGCGTCTAAATACCACAAATAATGAAGAGGTTTTTGTACCTACCAGGGGATAAACTGACTGCGCAATCACCACCATATTTATGCTAAGAGTCACATGACATCACAAGTGCAGCAATGCAGTCATGTGACCCACACCAAGGCATCCCATAAATAATGAAAAACAAGGCAGTAAAAGTTTTGACTTTATTAATCTCAACTCAAAATGTGAAACAAGAATAAAAATTAAATCCTACATATGCAAACACCCTATAAAAGTCAAAAATAAATGCATGTGTACTGCCGTCCAGTCATAGCATGGCAGCCACAGGTCGGGACACCAGCTGCAGAACTTTCATCTTGTGTAAGGGATCCTTGAATTTAACGCCACTTGAGATCACTGAAATTTCAGATTCAGCAATGAGCACTTTAAACAAGTCTTACCTTGAAGATAAGGTGAGGTATTGTGGCCTAATGGGTAAGACTTTAGACTAGTAGCCACATGGCTGTTAGTTCAATCCCTTCATTGATGTATACTTTGTGAAAATAAGCAAGTTACGTCACCTGCCAGCTCACATTAAAAAAAAAATATGAAAACAAGTGGTCCATTCAACTGTGACGTCCAGCCTGGTAGCTTTCTGTTAAAAGTTTGGCTATTTTCCCTCCCACAATCCAAAGATATGCATCTAGGTGGATTGGTGACATAAAGTGTACTCCATCCAGAGAGTGCCACTGCTGTAATAGACTCCAGCTTCTTGAGATTCAGAAAAAAATGAACGAATGAATGAATGAATGAATGAATGAATGAATGAATGAATGAATGAATGGATGGACAGAGATGAGACAGAAGGAGAAATAGGTGACAGTTGCTGATGACTGGAGAGAACACCACATGCAAGTCTCTGTCTAACTCTTGTACCAATGCAGAATATAGACCACCCAATGCCAATCTTGACCCTGGAGCCTCTCATTACTGGTCTCATTGCCTGCACCTAAAATCTGGAATAGCCTGCCAATAGGAATTCGCTAGGCTGATACGGTGGAGCACTTTAAACAACTGCTAAAAACTCATTACTTTAAAATGGCTTTCTCAGAACTTCATTTTAGTTTAATCCTGATGCTCTTTATATTCTACTAATTATCATTACTATTCATGGTGTCTCCAAAATCCACACTAACCCCTACTCTCTCTTCTGTTCTTTTTCCATTTTTCTGGGGTGGTGGCCTGCGCCACCACCACCTAATCAAAGCACCATGATGTCCCTACATTGATGGATTAAAGGCCAGAAGCCCACGTGACTGTCATCATCAAGTCCTTCCATGAGAACCCTGAATACAATGAGGACTGATCATTTATGTTAGGTAGAATACCCAGAGGGGTCTGGGCGGTCTCATGGCCTGGAACCCCTGCAGATTTTATTTTTCTCCAGCCGTCTGGAGCTTTTTTTGTTTTTTCTGTCCTCCCTGGCCATCGGACCTTTCTTTTATTCTATGTTAATTAGTGTTCTCTCATTTTAATTCTTACTTTGCCTTTTTTCTCTTTCTTCATCATGTAAAGCACTTTGAGCTACATTTTTTTGTATGAAAATGTGCTATATAAACAAATGTTGTTGTTGAGGTACTAAAACAATTCCACTTCTCTCTCACCTAAGGTGCTGGGTCATTCCGAAGTACTTGATGGCCGATTGGCAGTGCCGCACCCAGCTGCCCAGGATCACACCAACAGGGAGACCTCTAGAAGCATCGGCTGCCCGACCCGCTGCTTGCGTTATACTCAATCTTCTTGACAAGTCAGCTAATTAGTCAGAGGAACACAAACAGAGAAATTAGGTGTGCCCCAAAATTGCTTTCAGATTTTGCCCTATAGTCAACGACTGGTAGTAATGAAAGCCCCCAGTATAACACTCACAATGACACAGTGTTTATTTAACAAGACTTGCAAAACTAATTTACCTTAAATGAAACATAACTGCAACCATCTGCATTAGCAGATATAATATATGTCGGGTGGGGGGGCTAAATATTGCTTTCATCTTGACAATAAGAATGTATTGTGTGACATACAATACAATTCAGCCAGTCTGTGTAAACAATAGCTTTGGCTCGACATCACAACTGACCAGAACATGATGATTTAAGGTTTCTAATTCGGAAAAGGCTGCAGTATGGTTTCCATTAGTACAAACTCTACCAACGTTCAACAACATGATGTCTCCTGGGAGTTTGCTTGACAATCCTTGTGTGTTCAAAGCAGGGCCTGTCCCTTGCGAGCAGGAGCCCCCCGCTCCAAATCCCCTTTGCCAAGACGAGCCCAGCATTGGCATGACGTAAAGTCAGCAGTCTGTGCCGGAGTGACTCAAGATCAGCTTGATTGTGTTGCCAAAAACCAAAGAAGCACAAGCACCACATTGAAACAAGGAACTCCAAGTGTTAAAGGACAACTGAAGTTACTGACACAAGTTAGGGGTGCCACATAAAATGAGTCATCCACCCACATCCAGTTCAGAGACCTGATCCTAACCTGGCAAGACTGAACTTCAGGCAGGAAGCAACCTCTGACATGATGGGTTGAGGCCAGTCCACCTTAACCCACAATGCTATACGCACAGTAAACATGGTCAACGGCCATATCAGAGCAGATACGAGCGAGAAGAGGAACGTTTATGATTTTGTGCAGGAGCATATTTCATTATCCAACAGTGTACTCTGAAGTGAAACTGTGCAGCAGGGGACTTGAAGCTTTTACGGGCTGCACTTGTCATTTGCTTGTGCTCCAGCACATCCTGGCACTTCAAAGTGCCACCTGACAGCTTGTTGAACATTCACCGTCTCCTTCCTGAAGCTGTCAAATCGGTCTTTTGTTTGCTCTGTTTAATTTCCACCATTATAACTCCAGTTTATCTTCTAAAAAAATTAAATACTTACCAGCCAATGAGAAGAATTGAGATGTTCGGCCTTCTCGTCAAGACCTCTCACTACTGGAGGGGTACCTCCATTAAGGGTGGTGCTGTCTTGTTTCTAGAGTTCTGGGTTCAAGTCCTGTACACTCTTACTGTCTGTATGAAGTTTGCACATTCTCCCCATGTACAGTATGTTGTGCTGATGCTTTGGTTTAAGGAATTATGGGAAAATTAACTACTTGGTAGATCCATTAAGCAGGAGGAGACAGATGAAAGTCACTTTTAAGAAACCACACATGATTTAGCAAGCATAACTGCAGATTTGGACACGATGAGGAAAGTCATGTGAGCACAGGGAGTGTAGACTGCACACATGGGTCCAGTCACGGTGATGTGACAAACCCTTTCCTCCATGCAACAACAACATCAGTCCTTTGTAGGCTCCATCAAGCCACACTGGGCTAATGTAAGATACCAATACCTGGAGAAAAAGCACCAGGAATTGAATCCTGGTGCTGTGCGGTGACAGAGCTAACAGTTGGGTGACAGTTAGAAGGATCAAAAGCAGGTAATTCCATGCCAGACCAGGAAGTGGCAGGGTGCAGTAAACCATTCTCTTTTATCTCTGCAGACCAGACACGGGAAATTCTGTGTGATTCCAATGACGTCACTTCCATTTCTAGGCCCTGAGGATGTCATTTCCGGTTCCAGGCCCAAGAATTTCACTTCTGGTTCCACCCCCTTGATGACATCACTTCCTCTGACCTCCTTTAAAAACAAGACAACCTCCACTTGTATTCAGTTCTGTTGTTGGACTCTACCTGTACAATTCTGTGTTACTTATTCAAGTATATGGGTGGCTGCCCCAAACCTCTTTTTGGTGTCAAGGTATATTCATTTTACAGAGTGCATCACAACTTGCTTAAGATAACCTTCAATAAAACTTCAATTTAAAGCTCTGCAAGCTGCAAAGAGCTGGTGAGCGCTTCAGACAAACCACATGTTTTTCACTTTCCGCACTCAGGGGTTTTATTCACAGCAGTGATGAAGCTCACTCTGACAGCGAGAAGAATACCAACTTATTTACTCATGTAGAACTTTTCATGTTCCATCTGTTAAGTTTGCACCCTTAATAGTCATAAAGTATAATTATTAAATAATACCAGAAAGTAAACACAGCCTCAAGAGCGCAAGCATTTCGGGAACTCCGAGGAAAGCCAGCTGTTTACCGTAAATCTGTCCTGCTTTCTTGTTTTTTCCTGGGAAATTGAAGTCTTGTTGTCACCATGTTTGTCCATCTGTCTGCTCACTTTTTCAGCAGTTTCCATCACTTGTGGTTTTCTAAACTTCAAACAGATTGCTGTCTGCCTCAGTTTGAAGACAATTCACGGCAGACTGATGCAGTGGAGGCCGACCACTGTGCCTCGTGGTGGTTTACCTGCATGTCCCACAGAATGTCCTATTTTTTTTGAACTTTTTTTCTCAGTCCAGCCGCAGACAGTCGAAATGATTAACCAATTATCAACATTAATAGTTGGCAGAAGCCTAAAGTCATCCTGTTATAAAGGAGTCTTAAACCAAGATGGACTCCGAAGCAGAATTCTCCTCTCTTTGCTGTTATGAAAAGTCAGTTCATTTAATTTAATGGCAGTTCACGAAAAAAGACTTACACATGTCTATAAATTTGTAAAACGAAAAAACCTGACCATCAATACTGTGCTGGTGGTGTCATCAATAGAAAATGTTCCTTTTCTGGCTGAAATGAAAAGGTCGCATACCATAGCTCTTGACTAATGAGAGGACTCTACTCAGCCCTTCAAGCTCATTTGGTTGGCCTAATTGTCCCCGTAATTCATCCACATATTTCTTCAAAGCTGTCAAGGGTTTCTCTTCAGCTCCCGGGACACGGTACTTGGGCCCAGGTTCCTTGAAAGGCCTTTTGTATGATGAAGTGCTTTCTGGCATGTGCCATAATGTCCACCGCTGTCCTCGAGTCTTTCTTTAATACGTAAGAGTGGCACAGTCATGCCAGTTCAAATCAGCCAGGGTCGATCTGCGTTGAACCTGAGCTAACATCAGCTCATCATATCCTCCAAGCCTACAGCAGGCAAACCTCAAAATCACGCTGATTTGAACAGACCAGATGTCTGTATTAACAGGGATCACACCATCCCATACATTTAACACTCGGATTCTAAGCTGCTCAAAGCCCAATATCCTTAGAATTATCATCATTTTATATTTAATTTACACCTCTTTCCAAGGTGGCTCACAATTCATTTTCATCTCACTCCGTTTATTTTTGTGTAGCTCAGGCTGAGAGTGCTGTAACAAGTTCCCAAATAAATATCAATTCAAACTTTACAGATGACTGATAACATAATGCATGCACATAAAAACACAGATTTGTTTGAACACACAACAGAGCAGAGCAGTTCCAAACTGATTAACACAAATGGAGCCTGACAATATCTGCTTATTGACTAATTGTACTTTGTAGATGCCACACGGGCTGGATGGGCATCCCGACCAGAAGAGGGAGCAGACCAGGAAGGAAGGACTGGAAAGCGAGAACAGACAGCCCATTAAAAAGACAAGAAGTTGCTGGAGATTTTTTTATTCCCCCAGCATGCTAGATGGCAGCAGCCCCAGAGGTCAGTGCACAGTAACAAGCCAGCAGGGCATGCTGGGATATGTAGATATGTGGGGTGCCACGAGAGGGCGCTGTAGGGAGACAAGCTCCCTATTATGGACTTCCATACGACTGGAAGTGCTTTCATCGGGCAGTCGCCCTTATTCCCTTATTCAAGCGAGTCAGAGCTGGGAGGTAGTGGAGCAACGTTTGAGTGCAGTAGGGAGAGGAGGTTTTGAGAGGAAGACCTGTGTTTGTGCTTGTGTTACATTTTGGATGTATTTATAATAAAAACCTTCCATTATTTGAACCTGGGACTGTTCAAGTGTGTTCATGTTGGTGTGTGAGGCTCACTGACGCCCTGGGTTTATCACATCTCTGGCTATTCAACAGTGGAGGAGAGGAAAACAAAAATCTCCAGTCAGCAGCATCCCTGGAAAAAGTGAACCTCTAGGGGGATACACGGTCAGCTAAACAAAGTCAGACACGGTCACCGTCCTGGAGGACTCCGGCCCACCCACACCTGGCCATTCAACAACTGAGTCTGAGCTCAAGTGTCAAATATGACAAATGATAAGCCATAACTGTTTAAAAACACCTATTAAAGTTGGGTCAAAGGTCAAAGGCAGGTTAATTGACTTGCTCGGGGCAAACAACAAGAATCAAACTGGCTTCCTCTGGGTTTAAAGTCCAGGACCCTCACCATCAGACCAATCTATCCTGCTTGTGCTCCACCGGGAGTCTGATCACAACATAACATAATGAGTCAGGATATGGCTGCATTCTCGTGCTGATTTTACATCTTGCTGATCTCAAATGAGAGTCTAATATTTTTTTATATTTCAGGCTTCACTTTAACACTGCCTTTGGAGAGCAGTCCTGCCAAAAAAGGTCCGCTTTTTTCTGCTGTAACATAAATGTAATATAATTCATAATATGATATCCTGTTTTATTCAATTTAGGGTTGTGGGGACTGGAGCCTTCCCCAGCAGCATCAAGGACAAGGAAGGGCCCCACCCTACAAAGACCACCAGTCTATCTAAGGGTCCATTCACACACATTCACACTTAACTGAATCACCAATTTGCCTAAAACAGGACCAGAAAACCGAAGTACCCAAAGGAAAGCCAATGCAACTTGTTAAATATGTCGACTGCTCACAGAGGAGTGCAGGATTTGAACCCAGAACTGGAGGAAGCACCAAACAGTACTCTAATACTGAACAAGTTCATTCACACCGTAATGGGATCTTCTCTAACACGGGAAGTCTGATTTGGTCAAAGGTCAGGACTGAGGGGATTTTAACACTTGAATTCTGTCTACATCCAGTTTCTTTAACTTCTTCCAGTCTCTTGCTTCACTTCTGTTCAGTTCTTGAGTATTAAGGGTTTACTTCTATCAGCGTTCAACACTCCGTTGACTTTACATAGCAAGTTTTATATTTTGCAGAAGTGCGAGTTTTATATTTTATATTTATCTGCCTATCTGTTAAACCCTGCCAGAATGATCTTTTCATAAGTCAACATCTTACAGCCTTACCTGTAGATTTGCTGCCTACTCCTGTTAGCAGGTCATGTCTGGCAGCATGACGTCTTTGAACTCTGGGAGGCGTACACTAAGAAGCTTTACATTTTCAGATTTCTGTGGCATATAGCTTTACCTTTTCCATGTCAAGGTTTTGAAGGCTCTGTGGTTTTGACCAACGAGAGGCTTGTAGGGTTCTATGGAGCCTGATCCTGTCAGATTGATAACTGAAAGTTGAATTCAGACGGATGTCAGCAACACGCACTTTAATTCCTTTTGAGTTGAATTCATATGTCTGATGAAGCAAAGTTTTTTTCTTTCTAACTTGGGTTATGTTGAATCCTTCTGATCAGACCCTAAACTGTCCTTCTGGAGGCTTTGTTAAGCACCTTTGTGGTGCTGTGCCCTATAACCATCTGATTGATTGATTGTGTTGCATTTGCTCTTGCTATTAGTAACCTCTCATGGCTTAAAAGTACTATCCTAACTTGGACTTTCAGCAAATGCTGCATTAATATGGACTAAACTAACCCCCTGAACCAATTTTATAAGAAAATTATTTTTTCCCACTGCCACCTTCTACCAATGATGAGCCTCCCCACACCATCCCTACCATGTCAACTGGAATGGCCAGTGACGAGTCCATCTCTGACCATCAGTGTGGGCTGTCCATTACTGAAGACCAAGTGAGGAGACAACTGAGGAATGACCAGATGGAGTCAGTCCTTGAGTTCTTAAGGCCTGTGCTGGCCAATTTTGTGGTCTTCTCTGCCACATGTTCAGTTTGTCCCTAAGGCTCCAGAAAGTGAAGCTGCTGTGGAAAACATCCAGCATGGTTCATGTTCCAAAGAATAGAGACACCTCTTCATCTAATGGCTACAGACCAGCGGTACTTACATCTCACATCATGAAGAGCTTTGAGGGGTTGGTCCTGGACCATATGAGTTACCTTGTGGTAGACCACCTGGACCAACTGTGGTTTGCCTGTCAGACAAATAATGGAGTGGAAGATACAATTATCTCTCTGCTCCACAAGGCTTATTCTCACCTGGACAAAGCTAGCAGCATTGTGAGGATTATGTTTTTTGACTTCTCCACTGCCTTCATTACCATCCAGCCATCCCTAAAAAGGGGTAAACTCAGAGACAGGCAGGTGGATGAGCCAATGGTGTCTTGGATAATGGACTCTCTGTTAGGCAGACTTCCGTTTGTGAGACTCGAGGACTTGGTTTCTGATACGGATGTGAGCAACACTGGAGAACCACAATGAACAGTCCTGTATCCTTTTCTTATCACTCTGTAAACCTCAGAAAATAAATATAAAACCAGGTCATGTCACTTACAGAAATTCTCAGATGATTCTGCATTTATGGGGTGTATTAATGATGGGGATGAGACAGAGAATAGCAGTCAGATGGAGACCTTTGTCAATAATTGTCAATAAATCAATATCGGTAAATCTGGGTTTTACAAAAAGCCAGGGAGAGGATGTAGAGGTCGTTCACTCCTATAAGTACCTGGGGGTTTATGTCAATGATAGCTTTCACTGGTCCCTTAACACAGAGTGAATACATAAGAAAGGGCAGAGCAAACTCTTCTTCCTTAAGAGACTCTGTTGCTTTAACATGGGTAGTGACATCCTTCACATTTCCTGTAACTCTGTAATGGCCTGTGTGATTTTTCTTTGCTGTGGTGTGATGAGCCGGTAACATCACTTCAAAAGAGACCCATCGAATCAACAGGCTAACTAAAAGGGCAAATTCAGTTATACAACACACTTTGGACTCCCTGGAGGTCATGGCAAAGAAGAGAATTAAAACAAAACTGAGTGCAATTATGAACAATGCTGCAAATCCTCTCTCTGACACACTGACACTGAGGACTTTCAGCCAAGAAATCATTCAGCAGAAGTGTGTCAAGAAATGCTATGGGGGCTCTTTCACATCAACAGCAATACACCTGTGTAATGCCTCACTGGGACTGAGTCTTTTTGGTGTTGGTATTTATTTATTTACCAGTAACAGCGCACTGTACAATAACATGCAGTGAATATACTTGTCTTAGTTTTCATCCTCTTTCTCTGTATGTTTAGCATTCATTTGCTCAGAAGTTGATGAGCTTGCTGCTTTCTGAGCAGCTCTTCTTTTCTTCACCCTAGCGGCCTGCTTCTTCTCTTCTTTTGTCAGCATCTTTTCATGTTAAAACTGATTAAGTCAGTGTTTGTGTTGCAATTACTTAGTACGTTTTCCTTAATTTCTCACTTAAGCTTGCACTTAAGTCTTCAATCTGCCTCAAGAATGATTTAAGATATGAAGAGGTAGGGGAAGTGACGACGAAGGTGGTAGGGATGAGAGTGGCACCCGTACATATGTGCCACACGGCCACCCTGCTGGCCAATGCTGATAGTTGATTCTACAATAAAATAAAATAAAAAGAGGAATAATCTTGGAGGTCAATCATCCCCTGAAAATGGATAGTAGACATGACGTTTTATATTTGTACCAAACTTCAGGTCAATAGGTCAAACGGTTTGGGAGCTACAGGTAATTTAAAATCCTGGACAGACAAATGGACAGCAACGGTAGCGTATTATATAAGAAGATTACTGAGATTCTGTAGAAAGTCGAATTTCCCCCTCCTGAGATCTCACACAGTCGCTTATAGTCCTTGACCCGGAAGTGCTTCTGAACCCTCAGTCCGTGTGAATTCCTAGCACTTCCGGGTCAGATCAAATCTCTTCTTTTTCATCCCAGAAGTATGTCATTTCCTCTGTCGCTGTGACTAAGACATACTTTCTGGTTCTAGGTAAAATAGAAGTCTCTGGGCTTTCCTGCAGCCTCCCCTGGCGGCCCCGACGTTATCCAGCAGGGCTGTACAGGAAAACTCCAATATCCATGATGCCCTGTTGTAATTCGGGGCACCTTCACACCGCAGGGTGGGTTCCATCTGGCACCTGGGCGTATTGGCTGGGATAAATGGCCAGCTATATCCCACTCTATCTATCTATCTATCTATCTATCTATCTATCTATCTATCTATCTATCTATCTATCTAGCTATCTATCTAGCTATCTATTACAGTATATAGTGCCTTATCTATCTATCTATCTATCTATCTATCTATCTATCTATCTATCTATCTATCTATCTATCTATCTATCTATCTATCTATCTATTACAGTATATAGTGCCTTATCTATCTATCTATCTATCTATCTATCTATCTATCTATCTATCTATCTATCTATTACAGTATATGGTGTCTTATCTATCTATGTATCTATGTATCTATCTATCTTTTACAGTATATAGTGCCTTATCTATCTATCTATCTATCTATCTATCTATCTATCTATCTATTAAAGTATATAGTGCCTTATCTATCTATCTATCTATCTATCTATCTATCTATCTATCTATCTATCTATCTATCTATCTATCTATCTATCTATTACAGTATATAGTGTCTTATCTATCTATCTATCTATCTATCTATCTATCTATCTATCTATCTATCTATCTATCTATCACAGTATATATTGTCTTATCTATCTATCTATCTATCTATCTATCTATCTATCTATCTATCTATCTATCTAATTTTTAACTAAAGAATGTAAGTTCAAACAGTCAGATTTGATTTGTCCAAATGATGTGTTTGTTGCATAGAAAGCCCAGGTAATACAACTGGTCAGTTTTCAATCCTGAATGTTGCACCTTCTGTGTGAAATCTGAACATTCTCTTTGTGCTCATGATGGTTTCCCCCTGCACCGTCCTCAAACCCTCTGTTAGCTCCATTGGCCATGCTAAATTACCGTAGTCTGTGTGCTCTGTGACGGAATGGCGTCCCTCCAGGGTCTGACTGTGCTTTTACTCCACTTTCCGCCAGCACTGGCTCCCTCACAACCTCAAAACAAAGTCAGAGCAAATGGATGAATGAACAAAGCGACAAACTACATTTTATAAGTGCCTGATAAGTGAATGCTAAGGCACAGCAGTTCCGATTCGCCTCTATAATTTATTAAAAGCAACCAGTGTTTCAGCCAAACAACATACCAGGTAGCAGCGGCTTGGCTGATGAGCAGATGTCGTCTACAAAACACAAGAACTGAGAGTTCATTTCAGGGAAAGGCCTGATTGTTTTTTGTTTTTTTTTTTCATTTCAGAGAACCAAAAGCAATCATATGTCTTGTAAAAAAGATAAACCTTTGACCTTTTCCTATGTGGGCCATTAAGAAGTCTTCTGATCTTTTGAATTGGGCGGAAGGGGTCAACGCAGAGGAGCAGATCCTGACTTACAAGACTGTGTGGCCCTTATGCTCACTTGTCTAAGCCGTCACAGGGAATGTGCACTGAGATTTCTCATTTCCATCGTCCATGTGCTGCAGCTTCAGTAAAGGTTTTGTCCAAGCCATTTCTGCACAAGGGAACATGTCGCAATATTCCACAGCCTGAGGGAAAGGCAGCTATTAGGCACATCCATCTCTCCTCCATGCCTAACACCTAAACATCTGGCTACTGCTTGATTCTTCTTACTATTTTGCAATTTTTAACCATTATGGTAGACACAAAATGTATAGGAAATCATCCAGGGTACTAAGAGAATTGTCTCTTATTTCACAAATGGCCACTTCAGCTCTGCCCCTCAATTGTGTACTGAACTCACCCGTCGTCTGTTACGACAGCCAACCTTTCGTCTGCTTTAAGCTGTGTAATGTTCTGGGGACTGCACATTCAAGGGTAATATACAGAAGTTCTCCCTTACTGCGGCTCAAAGATGTTATTAATTGTCTGAAAGTCTGCTTAATCTGTCCAGACAGGCATGACCAGAGCCAGACTGTTTCTAGCTTTACCCCTTTCTAGTGCCACTCCATTGAGCTTACAAAAAAGCCAAGGAATGTGGACTGAAAGGCCAATAAGACACATTTACAAGAACCCACTACAAATAAAATGACAACTGGGGAAATGTATGGTTTTCTCTAAACTAAAAATGCTTGCTCCTGTAAAAACACAATTGGTAAAAAAAGCTGTCAGACCAAATATCAAATTCCATTCATAACCCTGATTGTATGGAAAAAAGTCTTCATACATTGATGTGGACATTAATAATAATAATATTTGCATTTTACATTATCTTATGGTGACCACGGGTATAATTTGAACCTAGGTTTGTGTACATTTAAGTGTGGGCTTTCCACAATGAGCCCCATAGCCCCCAAATGCCATTTTGAAAACAGAACACAAATAACTAAATGTTGCATCATGAAAGCAGCTCTACAAGGTACAGATGCACAAAGCCCTCCTTGAGTCTATATGTGAGCACCCTATCAATGATGACATCATAACCCAGGCTATTGCTGTTGTGACCGGATGAAAAGACTCAGAATGCCAGAAGAAAGTTTGGAATGCACACCAGGCAACCCCACTTAAAGAAAGTGAAAAAAATAAAAAAGTGCTCTCGGCACTCTTTCTAGCCTATAGTATGACACTTGGGTGAGAGGGAGCTCTGTCTCTGTTGAGGTCCTGATTGAGAATAAACGTCTCCTTCCAGGGCCTTCCCATTTTGATGGTATCCTAGGCGAAAGGGGTGGAGTCTTTTCTGGGCCTTGTGGGCAGGGCTAATCAGAACTGTGGTAGAGGAAGAGAAGAACTGGTTAGCACCAGAGCCCCCTCTAGTCCCCAGGTGGTACTGCTTACCATTTCAAAGCCAGGAAGGTTGTCCCCAGGCGCACATGTGTGACACTATTGGCAGCTGTTCTTCATTAGCTGTCATCACAAAGGATTCTGCAATGCTGTACTCTGCTGTGGCTTCTCTTGTTTCATTTCATATTTATTATTGCCATATAATATTCTCTGTCCTTAATGTCAGTTCTTTTACAAGCTCCTCCTTAGTTTCTGTCAAATCTACATTCTTCCTGCTACGTGAACTACTCTTCACTTCCACTTGGTACTTTAAGGGGCTTTGAAGCGAACAGAGGAATTCATCAAGGCTGTCCTTCCTCCTCATTGTTAAATGCACATTTAATGAGAAAAGTGCCTGCTGTTATCATTAGTGGTGAGTGAAAAAGTCCACACTACGGTTTTGCAAAACTGGCACAAAAATGTATTTCATAGGTGATTGAGAAATTCAAAACTCACTAAAAAGCTTTTTTTTTTTTGACATTTAAAATTTCTGGAGTGGAAAATAAGGAATATCTCCCCCAAAAGCCTTATTCACATTTATGTTTTTACCTGTGGTCTCTAATGCAGGTAAAATAAATTATTTTTTATGCCACTCATTCACTTCACTGCAAAGGAATGTAGCATGCTTTTTAAAAATGCAACATGCTGCATATTTTCCACATAAAGACATACTAAAATGTACCATTGTGCACATTACTCTGTTTTCACCATAAGAAAACTAAGTACACCGAAAGCCGCATGCCCCTCAAGGGGCCATCTGTCTTGATTTCTGAGCTTGATGGTTTGGAAACTTCATGTGCGGAGGAGCTTTTAGTATATTTTCTGTCTCTGGTGCATCTTTAGGACTGCAATCTCAAAGGTTGCATTACGAGAACAACCGAAGCACATGGCTGACAGCTCTACAAAATCTCTACGTGTGACAGGAAGTATTAAATGACAGCAAACACCTAAATGACAACACCCCCAGACAGGGCTAAGCAACTTTCTTCTTGTGTCAATAACACAAACTTCACTAGAAGTGAAACACAATTTGCTTCACAAATTGTTTTCCAAATCAAAATGCTTAGTTTTGCTGTAAATTCAGGCTCATGTGATTCATTTCACTCATTACTGGGTGTCATCGTGTCTGTCTCTCTGTCTATGTGAAACAACGTGACCCTCGTGTGACGCCCCTCTCACTAGGCAGTGTGCCTGTTCAGAGTATCTCGTATTTCAGAACTGACTGGGACTAGTGGTGGTGAGACACACAGAGACAACATGTTGAAATCAAAGTGTTGTATTTTATTGCAGCAAAACAAACCACAAAAATTTAGTGACGGAAAAGCCGTGTCAAGCACACCTCAGATTCACACAGTCCATGTACTGACAGTAAAAGGTAAAAGGAAATGAAGACGAGGTTGGGAGCATGGACTGATTTAACGTATTGTCGCACCCACCACACAACCTCAGGTTCCCCAATTAGGACCCGGGTGGCACCTTAACATAACACTAGTTTGAATGGAGTGGAACACTGGGAAATTTTTAACAGTGGGGCTGGAGTGCCGATCCTGCCACCAATCCCGTATTTTCCCTGTAAGTTGGTGGACCTGCTTGCAGGGCTGGATGCAGGTTAACATCAAAGCGAATGAAAAGTACAAAACAATTATCTATATATAAAAAATATCCCAGCACTACTGTCACAAACCTTACAGTGCTGTGAAAAGGAAAAAAAAACATTTCTTCTTCTTCCTTACAGTAGGAAAAAACTGAAAGGCTATATTCAAAAGAACAAAAGAAAAGCAAAACGTTCTTCGCCCCCACACCCTTTTCAGAAAAAAATAAATAATCAGGGTGAATAAAAGTATTTACAGAATTAAAGGAGAAAATCAGGCTCAAGACTTTATTCCTCAACACCTCTACTATAAACTAAAATCTGATTTTGCTACTCACACACAATGCTTCTCTCTACACAATGGGTGAAGGGGTGGAAGATGGCATTTCAGGGGGTACAGCAGAGAGGAAGGCTGCATTGCGATTCGCCAAAACTGAGTGAGATGTGTTGCCCGTCTGTATTGTGGTGCAATCGTTGTCTTGCAGTGTTAAGTCATTTGTAGGTCATTGTGTTCCTGTTCTGTGATAGGAAAAGAATCAAGCATTGTGCGTGTAATTGTCACCTGTGGATGAATCGCAGAAATGCGCATTCTCGCTGGTTTCTTTGTTGTGGGCGGAGCATCTGTAAAGGGAAATAACTTGTTCTTTATTTAAAAGAATGGAATTTGATCCTTGCAATAATCCATAGAGAAGAGTGAGGTCTAGTATTGATTTCCATTCAAGCCTTGATTGTGAAATGTAACTGATTTCGAGATTTCATTGACATTTTTACCAAGAGTGGATGAGTGGGACTAAATTGAATATAGGGTGGCCCAGATCTAATTATGCGATTTTCATCCAGATGATCTGGATCTGCATAATTAGATCTGGACAACCCTGTACAACACATGCTATTTACACTCTGCCCATTTCTCCTACTGGCGCTCCTGGCAGCAGTGCAGCAATTTCAAATGTGTGGTGCATCTGTTTTATCAGGGGACGCAGCTCGTCAACTGTGCTACATTGCTTAGCTTCAACCTGACACCCTTTGCTTCATGGGGGTCTCCAATCCCCCAAACCCCTTGATCGTTGATATTGAGTCACTTCCTTGCGGCATTTGATGCTTTGCGGAATACAGATCGTCACTCAAGTGTCTAAGCTTCACAGGGAACACATTTACAAGAGTATTGAGATTAATAAAAGTGCATTGCTCAATTTATGTTTCAATTTCATATGCTGAGGTAAAAGCTTATTTGTCTGAGTTCAGTTTGTTCACCCTCAGTACTGTATGGAGTTAAATTTGTTTTTCAAAAATTAGAAATTTGATTTCTTCATCTTCAAGTGTTATATTACTTTTGTACGAGGTGCGAACATAAAAATTTTCTGAGGTTTTGGGGGATAGATAAGATTGGGAACCACAGCTCTGCATCTTCCTCAGATATTGGCCAACAGATGACCCCTCGTGTCTTGTCTCTGTTTTTCTGTTCAGGCCTGGATTGCTCAGCCAATCCCAACACAACACTAGAGGAGACTCCAATCTGGAGAAGCACACAACATGTCCCCCCAATCAGGAAATAATTCCCACACACCCCCCGTCTCACCACTTCTTTTGTACACATGTGCACATGCTGCCCCAGAAGTAGGTGATTCCCTTGAGATATCAGGTAAGTGAACCTGCAACTCTAAGAGGCCTTTCTTCATGACCCTTCTCTCCGCTGATGAAAACTAAACTACAATGGGCTCTCTTTTCTCCTCAAGCGGCTGTTCTACGCCAATGGGATGGGTCACAGAAGACACATGCCTGCTTGCCAGCCACCACCAAAAGACATGCACGCTTTGTACGCACCACCTGCCGGGTCACTTAGTCTTGCCAACTCTTTGTGGACCTCTAAGGTAAGTTACACTATAACTATGAAAAAAACAAAAACACTATGAAAAATTATAAAAGACTCCAAGTGACACAGCCTGTCATACCCCATTGGACCAATTTTGTTGAAAATTGTTCTTCACATTTATTCTTTCTTCTTTAAGATGTCTCAGATAAAGTGTGATGTACAAGCCTGTGTAATGTCATGAGCGCCCATTGAAAAGCACTGCCGGATTTTTGAAACTGTAACTCTTAAAACAGAGGAACATTCTGTGTGATTTCAATCTCAGATTTGTAAATCTCATAATTTGTAAATTTCATTCGTCTTATAGCCACACCTGGCATCACGCCGATCCCGAATACAAGCTGCCAGTTTAAACTATGATGGCGGCCTGAGTGAACCTCCATCACAGCAGCTCACTTCTCCTGCTGCTTGAGGTAAGTTAAGCATAAAAGTAAAAAATCTGGAAACAAATGCATGTGTGGCTCTGTAAGCACAAAGTGAATAAACAATAATCTTGCCCAGAGGGGACTGGGTGGTCTCATGGTCTGGAATCCCTACAGATTTTATTTTTTTCTCCAGCCGTCTGGAGTTTTTTTGGGGTTTTTTTTCTGTCCCCCCTGGCCATTGGACCTTACTCGCATTCGATGTTAATTAATGTTGATTTATTTTGTTTTCTTATTGTGTATTTTATTTTTCTATTCTTTATTATGTAAAGCACTTTGAGCTACTGTTTGTATGAAAATGTGCTATATAAATAAATGTTGTTGTTGTTGTTGTAAACACATTGTTGGTATTTAAATGTAAATAAAAACAACTGACAGATGCAATATTTAAAGATTACAATAATTCAATATGACTCTGACACTGTAATTTATCAGCAAAACATTGCAATAACCCGTCATGGTCTAGTGCAGTGAATAACTTTAATCAAACATTTCAACAACAGATTTTTAATTCTCCATCAGATAGTTAACTTTTAAGTTTAAGAACTGCCCATAGGAAAAAAAACAACTGCTGCTCAAAAGGTGATCTTTGATGGCTCCTGAGACTTAAAAGAAATTCTCATTTATGTTTTGTTTACGAGTCAACTTGGCCACAGACGTTTCAAAATTGAGAATTTGCCTTTAAAAGCATGGAGCATTCTAGTCTTGTTTTAATCTCTTTCAAGACTTCAAATTTTTACTTATTATTGGACTGATGCCTTTATCTAGGTGACTTACAACGTTTGAGATGTGATCAGTCACACTTGTTTTACTATTCCAAATGGAGTACACACAGGCAGATGAAGTGACTTGCTCTTGGTCACAGAGTGGTGGTGTCAGTAGTGGGATTGGAACCAACACCTTCAGGGATTAAAGTCCAAAGTTTTAACCCCTATGCCACACTGTTTGCCCTTTCTTCTAGACTGAGTATGATCTACTTGGAGAACAGCAATATGAATTACAGCAGCTAATGGTATTATTCTGAAGCAAGGACTACAGTTAAAGTGTTTTATTACCACAAGCAACTGTCCATACGTGTCACTATATATTACCAAGCACACAATACCAATACTTTCAAATTGCAGAAAAAAAATGTCAAGACGCTATTTGGAAAATCTGAGCCCATTGTGTGATTTTTCTGAGATCTCTGCTGACTTTCAAGAGGAGACACTTATTAGAATACCGGGAGAAAGCATGAGATAATAGAAAATGTCTCCATTGTAGTTCTTTCTGATCTCATTGTTGTCTAGGAGAAAGCAAAAAGATATCAAGGAGATCTCTTTTTTGATTTTTTATTTCAATGGGTACAACTGGCCATAAACCCTCCATAACCATCTATTACCAAAAGTACAAAATATACAATTTTTACTTCAATTTAGTTGGAATTTTCTGTGTGTGAAAAGATTCAGCCACTCAATCAAATTCATGTTGTAAAGTGCTATTAGCAGGGTTGCATTTTATGTCCTTGATTAATATGTGTAAATTAAATTGTAGAATAACTGTTATTTTTGAATATTTTGGATTATGACACACTTTTACAGAAACATTTAATAAACAAAAATGTGATTTCTTTGATTACATAAATACAGAATAATTCAAATTACTCCAGCTTTCAAAAAACAGTTAACTAAGCTCCCATATCCTGAGAATGTTATGCCATTTGTTCATTTTAAAATGTCTTGTTATTCTTGTTGATGATCTTAAGAAGAGATTCTATCTATTTCAAATTAAATTATTTTAACACCTAGAAATTATAAAAAATGTGATGTTTTAGGAAGTCAAGTAGATATCAGGCAAGATAAAGTGTCAAAAATGATGATCATTGTGGAACAAGTAATGACCAGTTGAGTCCTGAATGAGAAGTTTATTAGTTTGGCTGCTCAGTCAGTCACATCAGCCAATGTGCAGACAGCACCGCTTGGAGCAGGTAGGGCAAATTCAGCCAGTCTGTGTGTGCGTGTGTGTGTGTGTGTGTGTGTGTGTGTGTGTGTGCGTGTGCGTGAGTGTGTGTGTGTGACACAGAAGGAGAAGTCAACCTAAACATGGCTTGAAAGTAGACATGAGTGTGTCAGGAACAGCAGCCCAAGAGGGTTCTTTTCATGTGGTGGTGGCTGGCACAGGAGTGTTAAGAGGGGGCTCCCACCTAAAGCACATCCAGCCAATAATAATCCTTCAGTGAGAAAAGGCCACTGAATAAAGGGGCCAACAGCAGCTGACACGAGAGTCCTGGCCAGTCAATTAATAATGGAGGACAGCAGTGCTGTGAACTGAATACACATCTTAAGTACTGGAGTACTGCAGCTGATGTCCCAAATGAGCAGAAAGTATGAACTAAGGAACGTGAACCCTGGAAGTTGAAGGGCTGGGACCACATTGTGTGGTTTGATGAATCCCTCTTCTTGATGATTCACACTAACAGGAGGATTAGGAACTGGCAAGAACCCTACGAACCCATCCTGTCAGATAACAGGAATGTTGTGGTGGTGGAGTCACCTCAAACAATAGCAGGACTGGCTGAATGCCATAACATTTCTTAACCCAGTCGCTTCATAGCAGCAGTGCACCCACCTGTAAGGTTAAGCTAGATAAGTCCTGTGATAATGCAATCTGTGTGCCATGACCTATACAGACACCATATTTCAATGCAATCAGGCATCACAGGGAGAGTCAGATAAAGTTATTAGTAGTAGAGGTGCATTACCATTGAAATTTCTCAGACTTCTGTTACATTATAGTTGAACTGTATGGCTCCTCATCATATTTTGTCTAATAGTATTATTATCCACATTATTTTATAGTTTCACACCATAGCTGTCTTGCATTTGTAAAACTCATCTCTCTTGCAGTGCAAACCCTATCAGGTATACTACCAAGGTCCTCCTGGTGTCCAGTAATGGTGCATTTCTTCCATCTCTTATTTTCATATTAAATGTAAACCTCTTGACCAGGCCTGCATGCGGAATTTATTAAAGTTTGTGATTAGCTGCTATACATGTGCCTGTCCCCAAAATTGAACTGTGTACATGCTACTCTTGTAATTTTCATTTTTGTGAAGCACATTGAGAGTTTGTCCTTAATGAATTTAGGCTGTTTAAAGGCAAATGGGCAGTCGGCTCTCCATCAGGTTAGATGAACCTGAAGATGTGATGCATACACACAGTGGACCATCTCATTAATGGTCCAAACGGCCAATGGTGTGGCTGCACACATGGTCAAGATGCTGACTTGTTGTTTGAGCAAATATAAGTGCCCTAAGTGGCCGTGCTGTGATATTATTTGTGCCTGGTGTGGTGGATCCAGCATCTCAGAAACAGTTGACCTCCTGGGATGTTCATGTACTACAGTCTCTAGAGTTTATAGAGAATGGCGAGATAAACAAAAAATATCCAGCAGGCAGCAGGTCTGTGGACAAAAACAACTTGTTAATGAGGACAGGCAGAGGAGAATGACTGGCCTCACTCAAGATGAAAAAGCTCTTTATAGCAGAGCACCTCTGAAGGCACAACACATCATATCTTAAAGACGGTGAGCTACAGGGTGGAAGACCATGCCAAATGCAACTGGGACACAAACAACCAAAAGGGAATGGCTGGAAATTGATGAGCTGGTCTGTTGTTACAGTGGTATTGTCATGCATCCATCCTGCTTCTGTGTCAACAGTAGAGGGTTGGTAGCCATTTAACAGTGAGGTGAATGTTTCCTAGGCCCCTCAATATCAGGTGAGAAACACTGGAAAGTTACAGCGTTGCTGCTACCCATGTGCAACCTTCAACGGTTCCAGTGCCCCCATTTTCAAATCGACAGTTTCAGCAGGAAAATTCACCACATCTCAAAGCACACCAGCTGGTTGTAGAAACATGACAGTGACTACAGCTTACATTAATGGTTGACTCCCTCTAAAAGAAGTGGAACTGCATGAAGCCATCATAGATCAAAATCCATAAAGAATGTTTCTAGCGCCCTTTTAAATATAAGAAGTTTGTGAGGCAAAACAAAGTCCTACCTGCCACTGGACTGGGGGACCTAATCAAGCGCTCACTCTGGGTGTGTAAAATGCACTCCCCCATTTCCTGGACCCTATCTATCCAGTTGTTCTCTGAGAAAGTGTACAGATCTTTGCAATATTCAAGGTGGCACAGTGGCTTGTGCTGTGGTTTCAAAGTTAAATCAGGCAGTATTGAATCCCCAGTTACTCAATGTCACATCCCTGAACCAGTATGGATGTGCTAGTCATGAACTGGTATTCCATCCTAGTCTGGCTCCCTTCCTTGTTACATGTTTAGGCTCCTTCTCCCATTACCATGCAATGGAGAAAACAAACTCAGAAAATGAATATATGAATGGATTAGGACCAGCAACATATTCTAAGGTTCATGATGGTAGTTTGAAGACACACAGTGCTTTGAGGACAGTTGAGCTGAAGTCAAAGTCAAATGAACATGGACACACCATTGTTGAAGAACACGCTGTAGTGCTAGTTTTTTGGGTAGAGGATGTAAAGCCTGCTGAAATTCACTGAAGGATGTTGGCTTATGCAGATCAGTAAGCTGCTTGGGTACCCATCTTGCACCATCTTTACAGTACCCAAGTCATCATGCACTATGGCATGTGTAAAATCATAGCTGATATCCAAATGAGCAGCAACAGTGGATATCATACTCCATCAGTCTTCTCTAGTTGGAGGCATTCGTCATGTCGTTGTGGGCTTGTGTGTGGGATGTTGATGTTGATTGAGCTTCGTCAGTGTCACACACGTGTGCATAAGAGGTAGCTAGATGGACCAAAAGAAGGTAATTCCACACCAGGCCAGGGGGTGGAGGGGTGCACTAAACCTTTCTCTTTTATCTCTGCAGACCAGACATGGGAAATTGTGCCTGATTCCAACAACATCACTTCCAGTTGAGTCCCCCGAGAACATCACTTCCGCCAAGCTGTTTTAAAAGCCAGTCATCCTCCATTTGTACTCAGTTCTGTTGTTGGACTCAACCTGTACACTTCTGTGATACTTACTCTTCATATTCACAGCTTTATTCAAGTATACGGCTGGCTGTCCCAAACCTCCTTTAGGTGTCAAGGTCTTTTCATTTCACATCAGTCACATTTGCTCTTCCTGCTTTAAACCTTTCTATCCAATCATAAACATTTCATTGAGTCGTGCTGTTTTCACACTGAGCCAACATCCATTCATCATCCAACTTGCTATATCTTAACTACAGGGTCACAGGGGTCTGCTTAAGCCAATCCCAGCCAACATAGGGCACAAGGCAGGAAACAAACCCCAGGCAGGGTGCCAGCACACACACACACACACACCCCAAGGACAATTTTAGGATCGTCAATGCACCTAACTTGGATGTCTTTGGACTGTGGGATGAAACTGGAGCACCCGGAGGAAACCCACACAGACACAGGGAGAACAGGCAAACTCCACGCAGGGAGGACCCAGGAAGCGAACCCAGGTCTCCTAACTGCGAGGCAGCAGCGCTACCACTGCACCATCGTGCTGCCCCCTGAGCCAACATCCTTCAGTGAATTTCAGCAGGTTTCTCTCCCTCTACCCAAAGCAGTCTCACTGTTGTTCAGCAATGGTGCAATCCTGCAGCAGAACGCCCATGCTCATACGACACTGGTTTCAACTAGACTAATGGGAGAGTGATTTTACTGTGTGTGTTCAAACTACCCATCAGCCATTGTGAATGTGTTGTGTTGCATCAGCCTCTGTCCATTACAGTTACTGCATAATTTCCAAATTGCCTTTACTTTTTGGTTTACTCTCTGTAAGAAAACACAATGAGATGATTAACAGTTGGAGCAAACCCCTGTTTAATTCATGGCAAAAATAAGAAACAACTAACAAGAGCTCAAGCGATGTCTTTTCAGACAGGAGTCGTAAAGTAGATGGGGGCTGAAACCTTTAAGAGGAGGCCAGAGAGGAAGGGCCGGGGTCAGAGGGCCGTGACCCACAAGTGACATCACTGGTGCTGCCTGTTGAGGAGAGGGGAGGAGAAGCATTATGCGACAGACCGTCTGGATGAAATTACTGCTTGACAATAATAATAATTAACTAATTAATTAATTTTTATAACGCTTTTCTCACTACTCAAAGCACTCTCTGCACAAGGAGGACCCAGGAAGCAAACCTACATTCTCATTACTGCAAAGCAGCAGCGCTACCACGGCACCACCTGCGTGGATCCCTTCAAGTTGTCTCCCAATCATACGTGTCTGACACCTCATACATTACGACACGTCATTTATTAATGTATTGACTTTGTCTTTTCTAGCGATCACAGGAACGTGACATTGATAAAATGCTAAATTATCTTTAAACAAACTCTGAATGGCTAATTGTCTTAGTGGAGTGGCCCAGGTGAAATGCCCTACACCAGAGTTTGCCATTTTCAGTCATTGATGGACTTCATTCTCCCCAGTTGCAGACTTGCGGCTCACGATTAATCAGAAGTCTAGTTTCTGAGCATCTGCTTGTGTCCAAAAGAAAAACAGCAACCATGTGCAGCCTTGTAAAGAACAGTGATGGCTACCCTTCTTCACACTCCTCAGGAGGCAAGAATATTATTCAGGCCAATTAAATTCTCAGTAGGACATTGGAAAAGCATGTGAGTGTAACTACTGAATCTGGCAGTAAATGTGCCTTTGATTGATCACAGTATTCTAATATGATAGTTACTATTATTAATAATTTTTTTTTTTGCTATTTCTTCCTCCCCTTCCTGGTGTATAGGGAGTCCAATGTGACCCCAGACTGTTACCCAAGGTAGAGTCATTCATCAGGAGCTCTTCTACTGGCAGCCACCTTGCAATGCACTTGTGCTGACAAAGTCACTGCTCTGCTGTCCGACTTTCACCGCAGCAGCAACGCCGCTTGGAAAGGCGCGCGCCTTGTGATGGCTCTAATTGCGTGATTAATTGCTCCTCCTAATAGAAACCTTTAGTTGCAGAGTTGGGTGTAATGTAACAATAAAAAAGGGCAAAATGTTTTCTCGGATGCTTTTGTACTTAAAAAGTGAGGCTAAGAGAAGCAGAGAAGAGTGTAATTGGAAGATTAATTTACATTCACTTCCTCTTTAATTGTCGATTCCTAGCTTGTCTCAGCTCATATGATGTATGTAAGCTTTGCATGATCAAAGCAGATTTCATTTCCCTTGCTTCGTTTTGATTGAGGTGCCCTGCTCTAAAAAGATTTTCCAGAAATTCAAGGAAAATTCTATGAAGGTGTCAAGAAGGTTTCACCTCACAGCTTCCTCCCAAAGTACTGTCTAGAACAGGGGTCTCCAACTCCGGGTCTGGAGGGCCGCAGTGGCTACAGGTCTTCATTCTAACCCTTCTCTTAATTAGTGACCCATTTTTGCTGCTAATTAACTATTTCCCTTTATTTTAATTGACTTCTTGACGCTCTGACCACAGAATTGATTCTTTTTTCCTTAAATGGCACCTAAACAGGGTGCCATGGTAGCGCTGCTGACTCGCAGTTAGGAGACCTGGGTTCGCTTCCCGGGTTCTCCCTGTGTGGAGTTTGCATGTTCTCCCCGTAGGTTTCCTCCGGGTACTCTGGTTTCCTCCCACAGTCCAAAGACATTCAGGTTAGGTCTAAATTGTCCCTAGTGTGTATGTGTGCGCCCTGTGGTGGGCTGGCAACCTACCTGGGGTTTGTTTCCTGCCTTGCACCCTGTGTTGGCTGGGATTGGCTCCAGCAGACCCCCGTGACCCTGTAGTAATGATATAGCGGGTTGGATAATGGATGGATTGCACTTAAACATAAATTTGATGTGATGTGAGCCAACAGATGACCAACTAAGGTTGGGGCCTCAAACTCCAACCAACTTCACTTCATTCAGTTTCTAAATTTGAAGCCAATTCGTGTTGCTATTTAATTCCATGGCACTCATTCTGCTGAGGATGTAAAGCCTGCTGTTGATTTCCTTTTTTAAGAGCGCTGTCAAAATGTTTTGTGGACCTGAGCAGGTCAACATTACTGAGGCCTTCACCTTTCTTTATTTTCAGTTATTGTGTGATGGACTCAGGTTGTTGTTTATGCGTTGGTCTTAATATTGTTTGGTTGCTAATTAAGGGAAAAAAATTAAGGGGCCTGGGTCTTAAGTTGTGCATCAATTAAAATGAAGGCAAAGAGTTAATTAGCAGCAAAATCTGGCCACTAATTAAGAGATGGGTTAGAATGAAAACCTGCAGCCACAGTAGCTCTCCAGGACTGGAGTTGGAGACCCCTGGTCTAGAAATGGGTTCTCAAACTCCAGTCCTGGAGGACCTCAGTGGCTGCAGGTTTTCATTCTAACCCATCTCTTAATTAGTGACCTGTTTTGATGATGATGAACTTTTTTTAAATTAATTGTAATTAACTTGCGCTTGAAGACTCAGACTCCTTAATTGTTTCTTTTTTTCCTTAATTAGCAGCCAAAGAATAATGAGATACAAAATAAGCCAAAACATGACCAGCAAACTGTGTCCATAATACAATATCTGAACATAAAGAAAGATGAAGGTCTCGGGAATGTTGATCTGCTCAGGTCCCCAAAATATTGTAACAGAGCTCTTAGAAAAGAGAAAATCAACCGTTTCAGAAATGTATGCTATTGCACAATGACAGCGGCAACTCGTTAAAGAACGAGTTTAATTAACAACAAGAATCAGAGCCTAATTAGGAAACTGGTTGGAGTGAAAATGGTTGAAGTTTGATGTCCTGACTTAGTTGGTCTTCTGTTTGGATCCCTCATTTCACATTTCATTTCTGTTGAGGTGTTGTTTAAGGAAGCAATTCAGAGGAACGATAAAGAAATTCAGGGGAACAAATCAATTAAAATGAATTCCAAAGAAATTAATTTACAGCAAAAACTGGTCACTAATTAAGAAAAGGTTTGGATCAAAAACCTGCAGCCACAGCAGCCCTCCAGGACCAAAGTTTGGGAATCCTGGTCTAGAAGACAGTTCCTCTGTGAGACTCCCCTCATCAATGTCCCTTCATTTCTCTGTCAGTCAATCGTTCTTACCCCTTAATGTGACGAATGCCACATCAAATTCCTTTTCTTTCTTTTCCTTTCCATTTCTGTCTGCCTCTGCCTCTAATCTACATAAATAAAGCTGAGTTGGCGTCTGTTTGAATGTATATTTGTATGTTTGTTCTGGCATCATCCAAAAACTGCTGCACAGAGGATAATTTAGAGACATTCCAACTTAAATTACAGACTAGTTGGTGTCTCGGTACTCACATAGGGGACAGTGGTGGGGTGGAAGAGTCTCATGAAATATTAATGGTGATGATTCAATGATATGATTGTCATTGTACAGGTACAACTGAATATAATTATCGCATACCCCTTGGGGTCAGAGTGCAGGGTCAACTAATGTACAATTTCAAATTAATGGGCTTGCTCAAGGGCCCAATTGATCAGAATCTCCTCTGGCAGTAACGGGATTCAAACCAGCAACCTTCTGGATACCAGCTGTGATATTTGTCTGGACACCACCAGTTGGAGACCACATCTTTATAAAAACACACGTTTATTTTTCCCCAAATAAACACAGGATCCAGTCCCGAACAACACACAAAGCACTTAACAATAATCCCCAGAATAAACCTTCTCTTTCCCTCAGTACTTCGCCACCTCTATTCTCCTCCTGGGAGCTTCATCCTACTCCCACTCCCGACTCTGACTCGTCAACTGTTAGGAGGCAGCGCCTTTTATTCCTGCCCAGATGCATATCAGGTGGCTGGAAACAATTTTCCGGCAGCACTTCCTGGTGTGGCGGAAGTGCTGCCCACCAGGAAGTGCTGCCCTTTGCCCCGGAAGCACTCCAGGTGTCCCTGGCAGGTTCATCTTGCCTGGTGTGGCGGAAGTGACAGTTCTCCAGGTCTGATGATGCTTGAGGCGCCCCCTGGCGGAGGCCACGGGTCCAAACAGGCCAGAACCCTTTTTTTCCTTTCCCTTTACTAGTCCAGGGAAGCTCCTCTCTCTTGACCCGAAAGTTATTATTGTCCTTTTCTGGTCCGTCCAGGCATCCCGGCCAGGTAATGACCCCAGCAATCTGCCACACAGCGCAGAGCCACCAATCCACCAACACCTATTACATTGTGATGTATTGACAGAGAAACAGCACTGGACAGCTGGAGATGGCGAATAACGTAAAGCTTTGCATTATCTACCTTTGAAACATTTGACTCAGGTTTGATTTTTGCTCATTTTATTAAACATTTTCTTTAATAAGCTTTACCCTCACTGTTTTTTGGCTTGGTCACAAGCAACTCTAGGTGGGTTCATATTGTCTCTGGAGTTATTTATTGAGGTTGGTTGTGCATTACCAAAGTCATACTGCGCTAACCAGTAACCCTGCAACTGAATCTGAGATTACTGATCAAATTTGGTCAATTTTAAATTGACAGTGAAGTTTTGAAATAGTACCTGTTCAACATCAGATACCACAGTTAGGCGTCTATAAATTGTTTTATTGCTATCACCATTGTATTGACAAAGAACTCCACTCTAATACTACATAGAAGTTCTCCCAATTCTTCTCTTCTGTTTTGGCACTCAGAGTTAGCCTCTATATTGGGTTTGGAGCAGTCTGTGAGCTCTTAGCTGAACACAAGATTTTAGAGCGACTGGTGGGGTTGTGAAAAGAAGGCTTGCTATAAGGGCATTCAGAAGATGACGTGGCATGGTCAAAGCATTGAAAATATATTTAGTTCATTGAAAGTAAACAAGTGAAAAAGTAGAATGGTAATACAGGGTTAAAAAAAAATACTTAAAAAGTCTGACAGAAATTGAGAACATTAGTCAGGAAATCTCCAAGAAGATTGCAGTAAAATTAAAATTCAAAAAAAGTAAAGAAAGAGCACCAGAATATGAGATATTAGTTTGCCATCGTCATGCACCTACAGTGGGTGCAGGAATCAAATGGATGGACAAATGGATGACTCAGTGGGCGATTATCAGTAAATAAGATTTAAAAAATCCCATATTCAACTCAAAAGTAATTGCAGTTTTCAAGAAACAACAAGTGGAAGTCACAGACGCTGAAAAACAGCAGGCCTGAGGTGCAGACAAAGCTGTGGTGAGAGGAGGTGCTTCCAAAGGACTAGGACAACAGCCAAGTATCACACATTATCAATGCATAGTTTGCAGACTTCTGCTTTAATGGTCACACCATTCTAGGCCCACACTTTGTTGTCTCTCAGTTGTATTCTTGTCTCCTCTCATCAAATTCTAAGCATTAAGGCTCCTCATTATCATTCATTTCATCAGTTTTTACCCATAATATTGCCATGATAAAGGCTTTTTCCCACACATGCATCTTTATTCACTTATCCTTGTCTTGTCTCATCACACATTACCATGATGAAAGCCTGGCTCCTTCTAACTTTCTCACCCTGGTCATCTTTGAGATCCACAGCAGCTATTGTCATCAACACAATGAAGGCCTTCTCTGTAAGACCTACAGTATACTCCTTTTGGTTATTTATTCCACTCTTAGTAACTCCTTCTTTGATTGTCTACTAGAACTTCCATTTTACATCCTCATTTTTGCACTCTGATGAAGGACATATCTTAGTGAAGTGGTCTTGATGGGTCAAGTTATCCATCTTCTTCTTTATTGATATTCTGGGATGTATTGACAACACATTTAGGTTTGTTTGCTGACTATAGGATACGATATGATGACTATACGATACTGTAGGGTCTATCACTGACTTACACTCTGTTTTGAATGTTCTAGGTTTGAAAAATGGATAGAGTGAAGAATCCTTTTCTTTAACCCTAACCCTAACATCATCATCTTAAGAAGCCATTATTAAATCATCCCAAAAAGGCATCCTCTTATTCCTGACTCTCAAATTTAGAGGTTGCAAGACTGGAATAACAGAGGAGAATTAATAAAATGGGTGCACAGGTCAATGGATCTACTTCACTGTGGTAATTATCATTATCTGCTCACTTGGCTGGTACTCTTATGTTGAATCTTCATTTTGAGATGCCAACTGTAGAGACTGAAAGAGAATGCCAAATGCTGACTATAGTGCAGCACAACTGGAGATTTTATAGAACATGACAAAATAAGACAAGGACAACAGGCACACAGCATGTCTTTGGGGGTGACCTGTCCTGATCCTCTCTTCTAATTCAGTCCTCAGTCTTCATCATTCTCATCAGAGGTGGCCACTATTGTGATGACAGCTTTCTGTTCAAGACCAGTCTTTCCTTCCTTAGCTCACTCTCCCACTTCATCTTTGGTAAGATTATGAGATTCTTAATCTGTCCATTTATATATCTCATCATCACCAGAGTTCTTGTTGATGTCATGACTAAAGACCATTAAAGAAAATCCCCAAAAGGCCTCTTCTCTGGCCTGTGACTTAACTCTTTCTCTGTTGCCATCTCCAGTCTTCCATCCCAGCTTGTATGCTCAGTCTTCAGCCATAAAACACACGCCTCAGGCCTTTTTGCTGCTCTTGTGCTCCCATCCTGCACCACTCACTCTTACAGATCAGCTCTGTTTCTCTGCTTTCTTAACACTGAACCCAAAAGCTGGTGAGAAGACCACAGAGTATGGAGGTGATAATGATGATGACGTAAGAATTTCTATGACCTTTGTCCCACACCTGATTGTGTTACTGCAACTGAAACCTGGCCTCTGCACCTCTCTTACTGTGATTCTTGACCCTGTCAGGTCCCAGAAGCACTGTAGGCCAGGACCTCCAATGAATACTCAATGATGCCCTCCAGTTAGTAGGCCCCTCTGGGTGCCCTATGGATATGGAGGAGCCCTTGGCCTAAAATCTTTTTAAAATCTCACACCTTGTTTAAATTTTGTGTTTTCTAGGGTCAGGAGGCTGAGAAGCAACAGGAAGCCTCGTGTTTTGTTTCTTCTGCTGGCCTAGGGCTGGAGCCCAGTGATTTCTTTAAGCACCATAAGAACGGTGGGCACTGGCCTGTGAGATTTCCCTTGGTGTGACTTACTTCACCAGCTGCCGCCTCCTTATTCCCTCGGGTTTATTTTTAGAGAGCGTCATCACTTACCTAGCCACTCCTAACCTCATTAAGTCATTGCTGAGTTGCCGGTAAGAGCTGTAGCTAAGGAGGTGGCTTCAGCACCGAAGGGGCAGTGTAGTTTCCCCTGGACTTTCTGGGTGCCGCTGTGCCAGGTGCTCTGCCCTCATGATCTGATGCTAGCAGAAACTGTCTTTGTGGCAATCCTCCAGGGGCATCAAGATGTGAGTAAACAGCTTCATTAAAGGATGAAGCAATGCTGCAAGATTTAGGCTCCTCCCATCAGATCTTGTCGGGCTGCTGAGGGGGATGCAGCACCAAGCTGTGGCATGAGAGTCGAGTTAAAGCAGGCACTTGGTGGAGGCTTTCAGCAGCACATACACGCAATTCTACTAGGAGTAGGCTGCTAAGGCTGCATGCATTGGCTCTTAAAAATGTGAGCGCACATCTACAAGCCTGTGTGCACGCACATGTATGAATACACAACAGTCACGTATGCTGATGTCTGCCTATGAACAAGAAAGAGCATGCACACACATTTGTATATTCATGGAGGCTTGTGCCAACATGCATTCGTATCTATATACACATTATGATTAGCCAAGGCATGCCCAGTAGGTGTATGGACACACTCATCCCAGAAATTGGCACTCATATATATAAATTAAATGTATTATTATTTTATTATTATTACTTACAGTATGCTCACAATAAACATATGACTAAGCACACATTATATTTGTGCACTCACGCCAAACTACAAATACATCTATGATTACAGTATATACACACCAGTGATGAAATTAACCCTTGTGCATCACAGAGACATGTTTACAGCAGCATCCATGCCTATTCTTACACCCAAACCCATATACCAATTGATATTCTTGCTCACACATATTTGTAAAATGCCTACAGAAATCAATCCTGTTTCACGTATACACACACATCTATGAAAAAAGTAATAAGCAAATGTACACTATACATGCATACCTTGGGATTAATAAAGTATCTATCTATCTCCCTTTCTATCTATCTATCTATTGTGGCATGCGGCTGGGGGTGGTACCCAGCCGGGATGCCCAGGAGGACCGGAGGAGGGCTTGTGCCTCCCCTAATCCACGAGGGGGCAACCACCCTGGTTGTGTTGGGGGCCAACCCTGTAGGGGCCCGTGGCCACCACCAGGGGGCTCCCCAGTGCCTGAAGAACCCTGGTGTGGCGGAAGTGCTGCTGGGAAGAAGACTAAGGACACCCGGAGGGCTTCCGGGTGCGCAGCCGGCACTTCCGCCACACGGGGGTGTGTCCGCAGAGGATTGCCGGGAAGCAGCTGGAGCCCATCCGGGCTTGTATATAAGGGGCAGGAGCAAGAGTCGGGTGGAAGAGGACGAAGCTCGGAGGAGAGGAGTGGAGGCGGTCAGAAGACTGAAAGGCATTGTTGTGCGGCCAAGGCTTGAAGGGGTGATTGGTGCTGCGGCGCTGGGTTTGTGCTCACTAACCTGTACATAGTATTGTAAATAAACGTGTGTGATGAACCAACATTTCTGCCTGTCTGTGTTCGGGCTGTACCCCACACTATCTACATGTAAATGTTTGTGCATGCATGTATACGCATGCGTGTATGGTCCCTTTTGCACACACAGATGCAACCAAATACACAGACTCCTCTTTTAACATGCTGTTCACACACAGGCACCTATGAAAACAGACATAAGAGTGCTCTCTCACCTGATATACCTCTCCTCTCACAAGGATACTGTATACGGACATACATGAATACATGCAAATACAAACACACATCTCTTTCTAAACCTAATTAGAGAAATTTATAAACATAAACAAGTTTGCATTTTCCAAATTTTTGCACATGTGACTTTACGCTCATCCATACCTATGTGCATATTAATAATATTGCAATATGTCATTATAGACACACACATCACAGACAGCACCTTTTTCACACATGCGTGTCAGCTGTGATTATCAGTGCACACACACACATACACACAGACGCACACGCACACATTATCTGTGGTAATAACTACTAAAGTCAGCACACACATGCATATGTTCATAGTCACACACGTGGCTACACACAAATTCAGATACACACTCACATTCACTTGTGATTACAGCTACACACACACACCACTATACCTACATACAAAAGCACTGCCCTGCATACACACTTTCCTCATTCTGACTGACAAGCAGAGCAGTAGCCTGATACAAAGATGGCATTGCCAGTATGGCCAAGATGTCTGCTTCTGGATCCCCACATCCTTTTCCTCTTCTGTGCTGCTCACCTGGGGTTTAATCAGTTCGTCCCTGCAGAGAAATTGTACGACCAAAACCAAAAAACAGATTCTGTCAAATGAATACCTGGCATAACATAAAGGAGGACAGCCGGCCCGAGTTTGGCAGGCAGCCCTGGTGTCTCATTATCTGGCCTGGAAACTTTGTGCGAATGGAAACACCTCCAAATGTGAATGAAACGCACAAAGCAGGCAGAGGGGGTCCGCAGCAGAGGCGATTGCAACCAGGAGCATGCCACGGGGAAGGAAGCTCTGCAGAATTAGAAAACAAGAGACTTATTCAAGAAGAGTCAGCCCGGGAGGAAAATGCCTAAAGGAAGAAGCAACACGTGTGGTATAGGAATGACAAAGTGCACCATCAAGAAGAAGACTCAGACCCTTGATCCGTCTAAAACCAGAGGAAGTCCCTGCCATGCCATGAACCCCCACACACCCCCCCACAATTAACCTGATTAGCTCTTGGTCCAGATCAGGTTCAAGCCTGTGACGTTGGCTTCTTTCATCTGGGTTGCGAGGAAACTCTTTTTATCAATCCTTCCAACTCATCTTCCACTTGGTGAATCTCTTTGTCAGCAAGACAGACCAGAGGAGCCTCTGATTGGCTCATTCATGTCTCCTCCCTGCCCTCTTTAAGTGCTGTCACCTGCTTCTTGTTTATCTCATTAACTAATGGATTGTTAGCAGAGTTAGTGAGAGTTAAACTGTTTCCTGTTCTGAGCTGGAAGGGTTGGGGGTTCATGTGCAATCCACCTACCTACATGAGGCTACTCAGCAAGTCAGGAAGATGATATGGAGGCTGCACATTCTGATGGGTGTAGAGTGCGAGTGGATATCGCGTCCTTCCTTACATTCCCTGTTGTCCCTGTATATGGTGCTTAGGCCCAATACCAAATAGAATATCAAGTGCAGACATTGGAGAGGCTGAATTTCTATTACAGTATGTAGACTTTCAGATCTCCACTGTGTAATCTTGCATTTAAAATCCTGCAAGCCATGAGTCCCATGTAAGGTGAGTGGCTACTTTCAGTGTGTGACACTTGCAAAGGTTCATCTGTCTGAAATGTTTGTCTTTTTAAAGCCATTGGGATCCTGTGAGTTGTTTGCCCCTCACAGTATGAGATGTCTAATTTGAGCAGCCTCTGTAGATGATGGTGCATTTAAATTTTGGCAAGATCCATAAAGATCATGTTAGCTGTGCGGCGGCTTAAACCTGCAGTCATGTTCATTGCGAGTTGTGTACACTTTGTAAACTCAAGCCATGTAAGATATACCAGCTGTTAACCTGTTGAAATCTGCCCACACAAACTGGGGAATGTGGGTGATGAAAGCTGTATGTACCCCCGATGTGAGCACCTACAGCAGGCTACAAGGTCAAGCAGGCTAGTGGTACAAGTTAACAGACGTGCAGGTGAAACAGCTTACTTACCTGGCATTACATGGTGAGTCGGAGCAATGGCTTACTGTCTTGTTGTCGGGGGCTGCCTCTTGAGTCCCTGTAATACATTTTGTCTCTTGGAAAATATTTTGGCTCATTAAGACCATACAGTCCTGCAGATTAAATGCTCTTTGCATGCTGGGAGACAGTGTGACCCTGTTGCTGAAACTCTAATGCACCCTTGCCTCAGTGTATTAAATTGAAGGGTAGATCTACCCTCAGGGCTTTCAGGGAGTGCGCCCAGGGGCCTATTGCAGCAAGAGGCCTTTTCAATCCCCCAACTCAATGAAATGATGGCATGTATATTAGGCTTATTGATCATGGGGGATCCTTCCTGCTTGATTATAACAATCGAGTATCCACACACTGCCAAAATGACCAAGAAAGAAGCTTGATTAAATAATTGAGTATCCATACACCCCTTTAATGTCAAAGGGGGAAGGCACTTTATGAAGCGATCGAGTTTCCCCACAATCAAGTGTGAGAAATACCGAATATTTCATGAAATGACCCGGTGTCTGAGTGCTGCATTATCAAAAGTGTGATCAACTCTATGCTAAGGTGCTAACTCACCCAGGAACCTGTAGTGGTCTTTATCCGTCCTTATACCTTTGTACTCATAAAGAACCTTGGGATTGGGCTAAATAAAATAAGGCTCAATTCATTTCTGTATGCTCTTTGCGAGTTGTGTCACCTAAAGGGAAAACTTCTTTAAACCATGTAGCTTAGGCCCTGTCGCCTGTAGGCCACCCTTCAGACTTTACTTGGACCACCCCATTAGCTCCCCCACTCTCTCCCTCTCTCTCTATTTCTCTGTTTCTAATATCCAATGTTCTGTTATGAAATGCTCTGACTCCTTTCTTGTGCCAATTCAATTCTCAATTATCTCTAGCAGCCATTCTATCACCCTATTGCAGCATTCATTACGAGAGATGACATCATTCCCCCCGGCAACTGGCTTGAGCCAGTCGACTGGAGAGGCGGCGTCCTGGGAGTAATTAGGAGTGCCGAGAGTCAACTTCATCTGGGGTCCGAGGGTTTTCTAGAGGGATTCTGCCATGAGAGCACTTCTGTAATGCAAACTAGTGACAGATTAAGGAGGCAGGGGCAGCACATGTATTTTAGGGGCCTGGAACTTCTTCAAGGGTACTGAGAGTGTGGTCATTAATTGTCCTCTGTGATGTACAACATTGAGTGTTTCAAATGAATCAAGAAGTGCCTAGCATTTTTATTAGAAGTTAAGGAATTAGCCAGTTGTTTATATTAAGACCTTAATGGAGCTGGAGATCTTCTAAGCCCTACTGTCAATGTTTAACACTGGATTCCTACCAATTTCAGAACCTGTCTGCTCAGCTCTGCAAGGAGTTCATAAAGAAATGCTAAGGACCTGCTGACCTGACAGATGCCTGTAACTCAGGACTGGCTTCCATCCATGTATCCCACAGCACGAGTGGCCCACCAAATCTCCATTGATGCTTGGTTTTGGATTTCCTCCAACTCCAAGCAATTACACTCATGACAAGAAGGCCAATGGCAGACATGATCTGCTCCTCTGTGCTCGCAGCCTTAGTCACTGATTCTTCATATCCATCTTCTGTTGTTTTCTATTCATCTAAATGCATTTACATCTGACTTTCATTGTAGCACTCCATGAATGGAACTCCATAAAATAAAGCCTGATTGACTGAGTTAAGGTGTTTAAGTTCACTTTGAGTTACTCCACCCGCTACCCTCTATTCACCTAAAGCATTTCATTCCCACATGAGCGCTTTTGTGCCTCTTACTTTATTTTAGCCACTGTGTAATATGAGTTCATTCTCATCCAGGCTGCACTTCCATTGGCCACTAGAGGAAAGTTGGGTGCTGTAATTGCCTGAATTGTTCCCTTCACTTCTTGTCTTTTTAATGACCTACACAGTCAGCTTTATTAGCTGGCAGAAAGGCTGGGCTTCAGGGTCTCTGCTGTCGGCTCATCTGAGTTTCACTGGAGCTCTGATAATCAGGATCAACCCTGAAGTCAAACGCTTTCTGATGGAAAAGCAGCAGTCCACTGTGAAAGAAGAAGTGGACTCCCTTTCAATAACCTGAGCCCTGACCTACCAAAGGGAGGAAGAACTCTCAATGCACAAATAATTCACCATAATGAATAAAAGCAATTAGAGCCGATACAGTAGACCTAGTGGGCAGCCTCCTGTGTGCCACGAGCATCCCAGATGAGCACAGGCAGCAGCATTAGAACTTCAGTTGCCTTAGCAGCTCATTATGCAAGGAGGAAACAAAGATGGAAACAAGCAGTCCTAAATGTCACGGCATCCCATTCTCTGCAGACACTGTATGTAGGCCGGTGGGGATTGGCTATATAGCCCCTTTCACTTTCAGATTGCGGCCCAGTATACCTTAACCATTTTATAACTCTAAAGCTTTCCTAGCTTTCAATCATGCAGGTCTATGGGGTCATTACTGGAATGTGGACAGAGTACAGTGACCACCTTACATGAACAAGTGCAAATCAACATGCAGCACGTCGCCGCTCTCCAGCTCCAAGATTAGTGAGTATAACTACCTGACCTCAAAACTTCAGTCTTCCTTACCTTTCCTATCTGATGTACCTTACCTCAAAACTGCTATATTCCTTAAACTTCAGAGTACAATTTTTCTTAACCTAGTTCAAAGAATACTCATCCCAAAAATGATATTTTTTTTATATGTTACTTACCCAATGTAATCTGTAGTGATGGCCAAGAAAAAAAATTATTTTGTGTTTTCATGGAGATAAAAGGAAGGCAGGACTCTTGACCTGTGAATGAGGACTATAGATAGATCTTCAATTCAAAAGCTTGGTCCAGCATGGATGGAATTGTTCTGCATGCACTACTCTGATTTTCTAGAAGTATTTATTTAAAAAGTATTTTATCACAAAATTGTATTATGTGATATCATCTACTGTTGAATTCTGCTCTGTACTTGTAATATTTCTATTGTACTATTATAATAGCTGTGTAAGCCTGTGTTGTTAAAAGCCCGGGCTCCTAGAAACCATGGATTCTGGCACTTCAATCAATCAATCGCATCGGTTGTGCATTAGCGGCTAAGCAGGGTTCTCTTTCCTCGGCTGTTTCGTTTTGCCAACATGCTCGCCTCTGTTGTCTATCATTGGCCAAACGGGTTTCTCTCTCCTCAGAGGTCTCATTTTGCCAATGTGCTTGCCTCGCTTGTGTATTAGCCCCTAAGCGAGTTTCTTTTCTCACCAGTTTCACTTTGGCGATGGAGTGGCATTCTTTCAGCTTGACGCTGTAGCCTCGTTCTTCTTTCTTCTTCCGACTCGTTAACTTGGAGCTGCCTTGCCGGCTCTTTAAGCTTCATGCTGTAGCCTCACACTTCTGGGCCGGACAGACAGACACACACTTCTGTGCGTAGACGTTTATATATAAGATTGAGGATTACTTGTGTTCTGGTCTGCGTATTGTATTGTATTTATCCCCCTTTTTTGACCTTCACTGTACATCCAAACCACTTGGAAAGTGGGGTCTCCCTTTGAACTTCCTTTCCCAAGGTTTCTTCCATTTTTTCCCCTACTAGGGTTTTTTTTTAGTTTTTCCTTGTCTTCTTAGAGAGTCAAGGCTGGGGGGCTGTCAAAAGGCAGGGCTTGTTAAAGTCCATTGAGACACTTCTTATGTGATTTAAGGCTATACAAAAATAAATTGTTTTGTATTGTATTGTATGTTTGGATTGTTGTGAGAATATGACTGTGTGGATCATACGACACGAGTAACATGAGATTTGTTCATGGACCTTTTCATATTGTTTCCTGTTGTCCAGTGTTGGTCACTGAAATGTTTATTCTGCTTCATGAAAATATGAGATTAAAATTTTTACAACAAACCACATGGTAAGCAACATAAATTCCTTTAAATATGTTAATCTGTAGCAATATGGTTTATATAAAAATTTACTGGTTTGAGCGCAGACATTTTGTTTAACTGCTTAATGGCAACTGGAAAGGCAATGCATTAATAAGGACCCATAAAAAGACAGAGTTGGTCCATTAACAACTGAAGGAGACAACCATTCTGCTTCCCTGTAAAAGCAATTCCAAAATCAGCAGCAGAAGATGATATTCCTGCTTCCTCATGACTTATACTGCAGAAAAAGCAGTAGGAGGTGATACATCTGCTACCGGGTGTAAGTGATATTCCAGAATAAGCTGTAGGAGGTGATATGACTGCATGACAGCAAGCAACATTCCAAAGAAAGCCATAGAATATAATATATTGGACATTTCGGCATCTTTATAATTTGTAGTCATGGATAAGAGATAGAAGATGTTGTTTCATCTTTCCGATGGCAAAGTATCTACCTAGCACAAGGAGCAATAGGTTATACTCCTGCTCTCTCTTCAATAATATTCCAATATATACAGAATTGGACTTTTCTGCTAATCCATGGCTAATACCAAGTTTCATCTCAAAAAGGTGGTTAAGAGTATTCTCCTGAAATTTGTAACTACGTTTCTGGGTGTAGCACACATGGATACAGAATTTGGAGTCCAAATCACACACCTAGTCACTGTCTGCGCAGTCTGTATGCATTGTCAGCGTTTTAACTTTTCTTTTGGTTCTAACAACTTCCCTCTCACATCCCAAAGATGAGTACATTAGCTTATCTTTTGACTCTAAATTGGTTCTGTGTGGAAGCGTCACGTAAGGGGGCTGTGATATGGACTTACACTCCAATGAGAGTTGGTTTCTGCCTTGTGTCTTTGCTTCTGGGATACTCTCTAACCCCACCCCATGGCCCTGAATTGAATTAAGTAGGTTTGAGCAACTTGCTGAAGGAGATTTACAACACGCTTAGTGGCACTTTGCCCATTGCTTGACAAAGATCCATTTAATTCTGGGGAGGGTTCTTTGTATATGGAATTTTTTCTTTGAAAAGGTTCCTACTATGTGAACAAAATGGAAATCCTTAATGTAGAGTAGACTACCTAGCAGGAGGACTAACAGAAAAAGAAAACCCAAACGTCTCCTGTGTGACTGTACTCATTAACCACCAGGAACACACTGGTGTTTCCCAAATCTATCATCATCTAGTCATGGTTATGTATCAGACCTGTTACAGATCTAAATATATAAAAGTTCTTGTGGTTGGTTCTGTGATGAACCAAAAATGGTTTCCATATGCCTTCCTTTTTTTTTTTTTTCTGACTATACCAGTTATTAGTGCCGAGTGATATCCTTGCTGTGCTGTTATTGGTTTCCCATTATCAGCCAAGGAAAGTGATATTGCAACTGTTTTGTGAAGGATAATTCAGCAACAGAAGATGAAATGTCTCCTCTACTCCCCGTGACATTCAGCTATCAGAAGAAGCAGTTGACATTCTGTAGGACCTCAGCGTTTCTCTACCTTTAAGTATTTGCGACTCAAGTTTTCATAACAGTTTTAATCGCGCCCCTCTAACGTTTTTTTGAAAGAAGCCCACTAATACCAATTTGTTCTATTTTAATTAATGATATACCTACTTAACTTTTATCGACATTTATCTAACTCTATATTTATCTTTCTAGTATCAGAATGTAGTTTAAGTTAATTTGTTTTGGTTTCAATAGATGTATTTTTCATATTTTTGATTCTTGTTTTCTTTTTTTCACATCTTTGCGCCCCCCTTTTTGTTACTTCGTGCCCCTCTAAGGGGGCCTGCCCCACAGCTTGAGAACCACTGCTGTAGGTGATATTCACATTCCAGCACGGTACACATAACAACAACAACAACAATAACATTTATTTATGTAGCACATTTTCATACAAAAAAAATGTAGCTCAAAGTGTTATAAGCATATAGGCTCTGCTGTGACTGACATTCCTGAAGGTGGAACTTCATATTCCTTCTATCCAACTATTTGTATTTCTGATTGACAATTAATTGCTCTGAGCCACCCTGCTGGGAAAGATGCTATATGCTATTCCATGATTGGTTTTATTATTGGAAACAGCACATCCAGCCTCCCGTAACTATGCAAAGGATATGATATTTCTGCTCACCTATGATCAAAATAAAGGAATTTTCTGTAGAGCCTGTTCTCCCCTAGTTGATGATGTTAAGTGTACTAAAATGGGTGAGGCAGAACAGATCAGGCCCTTCACAAATGGGCATATTTTCTATTTCTTTTCACACAGGCATTCTCACACAAACTACTATGCGGTTTGGAGCCACAGGAAACATCTCCAGCTCTGCAGACAGACAAAAGGATAAGTCACAGACTACCTCACCTTATGTTCTAGCCTGTCTTGTATCTTGCCTTACCTCTTGTCACTTCCTTGAGTTCTCCACAGCACGCAGGCTCTCTTAGTTCAGTCCATCTTGACAGCTTGTCCTCAATCTACGCTCCACTATTTTGAATCTGCTTCCATCTTCCCAGTGTTACATCCTCACACAGGCCTCTTATTGCTTAATCCTACTGCTGGAACCAACCAACTCCTTTCGTATTTGTAGCAGAGCTATTTAAATCACCATATTAAAGCAAGTATCTGACATGTCCGAACAGACACATGTATTCCTAATTTCCTTAAATTCCTATTTCATTGTGAAAAGTGGGAAGCAATATTCCAGCTCCCCCATATTTTGTGCCCCTTCAGTGCCAGCAGTAGTATAGAAGTCAATATCCCACCTCTAAGCAATGTTCTACCTGCTCTGTTACAGTTTATTTGAGATTGTGAAGATGGCCTTTTAGTTGGTCTCTGAGAAAGAGTGTTTACTGGGACATTCAAAGAGCACTTAGTGATTTCTTATTAGTTGCTTGTTTTTGGTATCTGATTGTTTGAATCTTGCACTTTTATTTATTTATTTATTTAGCACATTTTCATATAAATAGTGTAGCTCAAAGTGCTTTACAAGATGAAGCAAGAAAGGTTTATAAAAAATAGGCAATACTGAGTAACAAAGACTAAAGTAAGGTCCAGTTGCCAGATGGACAGATAAAACAAAAAACATTCCAGATAAACTGGAGAAAGAAAAAATCTGCAGGGGTTCCAAGGCCATGGGACCACCCAGCCTCCACTGGACATTCTGCTTGTTTTTAATATTTAGCTATTGTTTTTAATTACTAATAAGCATTTCTTCATTTATAAAGGTTTTGTTTTGGACTTGTCTCACATGCCAGAGGTTTAACAGTTCCTCTTCCTTGAGGGACACTTTTGGTTCTTTTTCATATATCTTGGGACACTCAATATATATTTTGAACTGTAAAAGCCAGGCCTCTATTTTAGGCCAGTGCACTCCGAAGCCTGAATGTCGAGTTTGGGGCTGGCCACTTGAGGCGAGACTATACCTGGGCAGGCTACTGAAGGCCTCAGTGTGCTTTGCATTCACAACGTCACCATGTTTCTGTTTTCAATGACATTGACCTCTAGTTCTTCTCATCTTCTCTTATTCACTTATGTTCACTTCAGTTTGCATTTGTTAAGATACAGCCAAGATTGTTTATTTATTGATTAATAAATCTTTTTCTTATTAATTAAATATTATTTCTCATAATATTCTATTATTTCAGCTTTTGGATTTTTTTTGCTTTACACTCCACCTTTTTAAACAAAACATTTTTGCTCTTATGCTTCTGCCTTGCTTTGTTCCATAAAAATATAATTATTTAAAAATGTTGTTCTGATTTGGAGTTTGATGTTCTTAATGGTTTTCCTCTTCCACGTTTTGGGTAGTTTTTAATATTCACCTGCTGGGTGCCTTAGCCCAGTTTTGGGCCTGTGCAGGCCTGTAAGCCTACATTTTGAGTTTGGGCCTAGGCAGCCTAAATGTGAGGCCTATCCAGTATACTCTGAGCAGAATTTAGGAAAGGTTCATATGGTGCTTTAAGGGCTGCTTTAATCGTTTTTGGGCTTTATTGCAGAAGGATTTTACAAGAGATTCATGCAAATGTATGTTTTATTGATTGTGCAAGATGCTCTGTATAAAAGATGATTGCTATTAGTTTATATATTAATACAGGCATGTTCTGAAATTTGTGGTGCATACGTTTATCCAGTTATGAAGCACTTGAGATTCCTGCTCTGCTGTACCTGATACAGCAACACTGATTTATAAAAGGTGTCACACAAATCAGAGACAGAAGTCATAAAAGGTTTGGAGCAGCCACCCATATATTGTTCCCTGGCTGCAAAAAATGTAAATTGATAGCACTGATGTACACAATTCGGAGTTCAAAACAGAACTGATGAACTATTTGTTAAATGGCGGTTTTAAAGGCCAAAACACGATATGATGTCAACAGGGCTGGATCCGGAAGGATTTTCCTCCATAGGCTCGGACCCGGAAGTGAAATCGTTAAAAGGACCAGTACTGAAAAGGTCTTCCTCCAAGGGTTTGGGACTGGAAGTGACGTCATCAGACGGGCTTGAACTGGAAGTGATGTCATCAGAAGGGCCAGAACCAGGCGCAACATCGTCAGAAGGACCGAAACCAGAAGTGATGTCATCAGGGTCAGGTGGAATTTCACGTGAACCGTCTGCAGGAAAGCAAGAAAAAAGGTCAGCGCACTCTGCCACCCCCTGGTCTGGCGTGTAATTACTCTCATTTAGAGCCTTTAGCTGCCTCCCATGTGTACGTGTGTGTAACAAAAGTGAAACAAAGAATAACAATTACATGTTGCATAAATAAATACAAATGCACAAATAAAAAATTACAATAGATGAGTCTCTAATGGAGCCCAGCCTAACTTAAATCACTAATAAATGTACACATTGTTTAAGGCTCTTGTAGTTTAAATCTAAAAGTCTGCTTCTTATGCTATAATCAGATGGTCAGAGAGGAGAGGAAAACAAAAACCTCCAACTAGTGAGGATGCTGAAGAACATAAACCTTCAGGGTTTCTTCAGTCTTCCGCCCCCCAGACATTCTACACTACAAGCTGTAAATGAAAGTATTCATTAAGTCCTAGAAGACCTGACGTGGCTGATCTCATCAGGAGTTGTATCATTCCCATCCCTCCCAAAATCCAAAGTGTCTGCCTGGTTCTTCAAGCAGCAGAAGGTGAAAGGCCTGCCACCCTGCGACTCACTTTCTGTTGGCGGAATGTGCCAATTGACCTGAGCACCTTGCCTCATTGTTCTCACCCTGCCACTATCCAGCTAACAGAATCATCGCACAATGTGCCTATACAAAAATATCAATAAGCCCCAAGAACCTGCTAATGAGCCAAATTGATCGATTTGCTCAATTCCAAAATTGCCGCACGCGGGGAGACTCCCTGCCCTTGAGACGGACTGTCACTTTGCATCTTGGCGGATCTCACACAGCTGCTGGCCTCTGCACAAGAAGCAATTAGGAGCCTCTTTGAACGTTCATTAACATGAGTTCAGATTTCACTTCAAATTACGAAGTGGCTCATTATAATGAAAGCTGCCGTTATATTGTGTCCTTCTTCAGCGGGTCTGAGGCAGACAGGCTTGACATGTGATTCAGGCATCTGTACACATCTGGGGGGAAAAGGGATAATGGTGCGGGCTGAAAAAGAAAAATCACAGAGAAAGAGGCCTTCTTTTAGTTAGTGGACACCAGAAGGACAACCTACAGACAAAGTGGGAATAGGTGTGCCACCATACCTAGGGAGAGACTGAGCTGCAGTAGTCATACATGGTGTACGCATCCCACCAGTTCACTGGAGCTGGGAGTGGCAGTTCATGATCTAATTTGAAGTAATTTACAAAAATACAAATCCCTTCCGATCTTTCTTTGAGGAACATTGTTTTTAAACATTTCAGTAATTTTCTCTTGCATTTATTGACAAACTGGAGATCCTCTGCCCATCTTTGCTCAACAAAGTCTCAGCGTTTTGTGGATACCAAATCACGATTACAATCACCTGTTGACATCACCTATTTGAAATCACATCATTGTTTAATTATCTTACCTTACTACTGGCCCTAATTTGCCCCTATCCCAACTTTTATTGGAATGTGTTGCACGCCTAAAATGCAGGAATGGATGTGTATTAACAAATGAAATGAAGTTGACCAAACAAAACATGAAATGTAATGGGTTCATACTGTCTGCAATGAAATCAAAGTCAAGGTAAATTTAAGAATCATTGTGTTTTGTGTTGTTTCTTTTTTTTTTTTTGCATTTTTCCATACTGTCCCAATTTTTTCGGATTTGGGGTTGTAAATGGAAAACATTTTAAAACTTTCCGTAGCCCATAAATGGCTCATATTTGTTCAGATAACACCAAACTACATGAAAATTGACATAATTCACTTAATAACAATATTAGTTATGAAAACAAATATTAATAATGTTAATAAAGTGAACTATCTCTTCTAGTTTCACATTCAAAGGGCTGGCCTTTCTGTTTTCCCTTGGGCTTTTCCAACTAGTTCACAGTTTGGTATGATATTCAAGATAATGTGAGCAACGCACTTGATAATATGAGTGAACCAAAACAAGTGAACGCCCAGGCCCACCTCGCTGCAGCCTACCCACCAAACCCCACCTTGTCTGCCTGCCATGAGAGCAACGTCTCAATGGCGCAACATCAGCAATGGAGATAACTGAGACTTGGCCATTGTCCACACTGCTACTTTGTTTTTGTTTAAAAATATAGACATTAATCTCTGATTTAGCCTCTTGTCCACATTCAAACAAGAGACACATTCAAGACAGAGACTTAGTGACAAGTCAAGCTTCAGGGGCCTGAGTTGCCTCGAAAGCTTGCAGACTGTAATCTTTTTAGTTAGCCAATAAAAGGGGTCATTTTGGTTGACTTCTCACTACATTCACAATGGCTAACATGGTACAACACCCTAGTACTAAAGATGGAGACTTTAAAACACTCTCCAGAACTCGTCGTTGAGTGTGGATGGGCGAAAGTGTAGAGCCCTGACAATGCAGACTTGAAACGCACTCGGATTGGTTTGTGCTTATTATGTGTCTCTGATTGGATCCTGCTCTTAACATTCACCTAATTTGTCACCCTTCATGGAAGCAAACCACATTGCAACATAGCAGACATAAAGCAGTTGCTTTCCATACCATTTGTTCTGCTGCTTACCCGTATGCGTTAAACAGTCCGATACTGTTTTATCTGCTACATTTCCATCCCTCCAAGGGTTTTTCAGTTCTGTGTCATACGTGTTCTGTCGTTTTAGTGTGGACAGAGACCCTGTCATAAATAATATGAATATTCAAGTGTGGGTGGAAATCATTTGAGTTTCAGTGAAAACATAGTAGTGTGGTCGAAGCCTGGGATTGGGCAGCACCAACATTCAGCCCCACCCACAAACATCCAGCCTCTCCCCCCTCAAGTAGCAAGTTGTCCCTCAATGACAGTGCAGATGACTGGCTGTTACACCAACAGAGCACCTTTGCTTCTTCATATACGCACATTTCCATAAAGCTGTGCTTTAAGCTGATTGACTGAGTTACGCAAAGCCTTTTTGGTGTCTGGTTTAATATCACAGTAATGCATGTGTCTAGCAAAATCTTTCAGAGTAAAAGTAGCCAATTGCATTTGAAAATGAAGTGAAGTAACGGTGAAAGTGGACAAAAAATTTTAAGGTCAAGCAAAGTAAAAATATTCTCTAAATATACTCAAAATACAATTTCCTAAATTGCCAAAAAAGTACAGTAATGAGGCATTTCTAGGTTGTAACTATTGTGAGAGACGACCGAGGACTTTGCCTCACCGGGATGCCTGGAGAAGGGAAGGACCAGAAGTGCAGTATCTCCCCAGGAAGCAAGAGGGCAGCTGCCCTGGATTGCGTGGGGGCCATGAATCATGGAAACTCAACCCTGTGGGGGGCTGTGGCCACCAGCAGAGGGTGCCTAGATGGTTCCATAGCCATGGACTGCAGCTCTTCTATCCCACCACGAAGTGCTGCAGGAAGGTTATCAGGGAGAATCTGGAGCACATCCGGGTGAATTATAAAAGGGGCTGCCTCACTCCATTCGAATAGTCGGAGTCGGGAGGTAGAAGGCAGAGCTTGTGGGACAAGAGTGGAGGCAGCAGAAGAGAAGGAGAAAGAAAAGTAAAAGTTAAGTAAAAGGACCTGAGCTATTGTGGCTGTTTGGTGCACTGTGTGTGCTGTAGAAGAAACACAAAATAAAAAAGTGTGCTTTTGGACATTGCTTGTCTCAGTGTCTGTCTGTAGCTGGGCTGATCTTCTACACTATACAACACTGGTGAGCACCCATGCATACGCAGACATACGGATACAGACAGACGTACAGACGTACAGCCTACCATTCAAATATCCCGACACACAAGTTCTCCCAACACTCACGTGAACACTCGCACAGTCACATTGGTACACATCAGGCACAAATGCCAACTCATATAAGCAAAAATATGGGCACACCTGTCACCCACAGGCACGCACATACACACACGTTGAGGTTTACACACACACACACGTAGATAATTCACTTGGACAGAGCCACATTCACACAGTCAAATCTCCAGAGTCCAGGGTTCAGATCTCCCTCTGCCCCTGTGGCTTTGACATGTTGAAGCTGAGGTTGAGGTTTTCTCCAGGGCTCTGATTTTCTTTTCCTCGTTGTCAACTGTCAGCTGTAATGTTACTGGGCTCATATGGTCATGATTTACAATGTTTGCTGTGTGTTTCACCTGATTTGTGTGTTCTTTTACTTAAATGATGTATGGATTAAATAACTTTGTTACGGCACTGTGTGTGTGTGTAAGCACCCTGTAGGCCGCTACATAAAGATAAAATGAGATTGAATTGAACCTTCCTCCAAAAGATCCCAAACACATTCAGCCCAGTGTGTGTGTATCTGTGTCCTGTAATGGCTTTGTACCCAGTGTTCCTGGGAAGTGCTATAGCACTTAGTAAACGGGCTGCAAAATGGATGGGCAGATGAAATGTCACCTGTGATCGCTCACACAGATCCACACACACCAAACATGAGCAGCTCTCTGAGTGCACACACAATCACACACACTGCAAGCACTGAGACATTCATTGTCATGTGTCCATAATCCAAAGAAATTCTTATTTGCATGTCTCCTGAGAAGGGTGACAAGCACATTGTTAATCAGTCACGCACACACACCCATGTGTCGTTGTTGCCTCTGGCGTGAAATTTTCAAAACCATTCCCTGAGCTTCAGCATTAGGACTGACATCATGAGGGGGCTCACTCTTGGCCCCAGCACAGTGTCCTCAGGACTCTAAACAATGCACTGGTGTCACAAGGTGTGTGCGAGGAGTGTGTGTGGCAAGGAGACCCTTTTGCAGGGTTTTGAACTGAAGCCTCTTCTTTCTTTTGCCCCTTTTGAGGTCTCAGAAGGGAAACAAAGGGCGATCTCATCACCTCCAAGCCACCCGGCGGTGACATGTTAAGCCGGCAAGACAAAGCAAAAGAGATCAGAGTTGGGGGCTTGGGTGGGCATGACAATTCAGGTTTGAGCTCTCAGCCTTGTCAGGGGCACCTGCTGGGCTGTCTTTGAGGGATTTCAGGGGTCTTTGGAAAACGTCTTGTAGTGCCCCCACCTCTATTTGAGGAATTTACATTTTTAGGGTTTAATTCTCCTGCTTCTCCCCCAGCCTACTGCCAGAAAGCAGCCACTAAAATGAGATGAGGAGGGGAGGCAACCCACCAGAAAGTTATATGAGATAGCAAGAGGGAGAGCTTGGGCATTATGTTCACAGAGTGTGGGGGTCCAAACTGACAGTGTCTCTGATGGTCCAAAGAAATATTCATTGTGGCTTGACCCTAATGTTCCCATGGAAGTCTGGGTGATTGACTAGTGCTGCACATGCCAGCAAGAAACCACTGGCATGCTCAGCTTGTGCCACCTCTATCATACCTGGTCATCGGAGTGCAATTCTGTTATATGATGTCACTGGAACTGACTGGACTTTATGACATTTGCACTCTTTGTATGGATGATTGTTGGCCAAAAGATGCTTTTCTAATCTTCATATGTTGAGACCAGAGTGGATCTTGTAACATCTGGCCTGTGGTGAGCAGAGTGAGGCAGAATGTGAACATCCCAGGTGGCAACATCTGTGGCTCTTGTTTCATCATCACATGAAGAAAATTAGGGAGGCATTTCTTACCCTCATATTTGACAAATGAAGGAAAAACCTTGATGGATGGACCATTTACAGTGTATCCGTACATGTAGTTATTCGCCTCTTCTTATGCTTTATAAATTAGATTGTGACATCAAAGAAAAACGCTCAATAAATCAATGATGTTCTCTGCAGTGGACTGGCACCCCAGCCGGGGTTATTGGCGGCCTCGCATATGATATTGCCAGAATACTCTCAGGCCCCCTGAGACAGAGACGCTCAATTGGATTATGAGGGCTTGAGAATATTGTTGAGATTATTGGATAATGTGCTCTGTAATGAATTGGAATCCTGGCCAGGGTTTATTTCTGCCTTCCTGCCAGGTTAGGCTCTGGACTCCCGAGACCCTGCGTTGGATTGAAGGGGTTTGAGTTATGCTATATTAATAGAATGGTCAGCTCTTTGATGGTTTACCATGCCCACCAGAGTAAATTCCTACATGGTGCCATTATAGCCTCATTCCCCCTAAGACCCTTAGTTAAATTAAGCGAGTTTGTGAATTATGTTATGTTATGTTATGTTATGTTATGTTATGTTATGTTATGTTATGTTATGTAACGTTATGCTTTTTGTTATGCTAAGTTATGTTACGTTACATTTTGTTATGTTATATTACGTTATGTCATGTTACATTGCGTTACGTTACGTTTTGTTATGTTACGTTGCGTTAAGTTATGTTACATTACGTTAAGTTACATTACGTTTTGTTATGTTACGTTATGTTATGTTACATTATATTATGTTATGTTGCATCACGTTACGTTATGTTACGTCAATTGAATAATATGCCCTGTAATGGATGGACATCCATCTAGGCTTTATTCCATCTTGGTGCTAGGACAGCCCTAAGACCTTGAAAGGGATAAGATGATTGGATTTCATGTCATGTCTTGTGTGGAAACAATTCACCTTTCATTAACAACCGAAATAAGCATCTGGTTGATTAAAACACAGTAAGAGCTTTTTTGGAAAAAAGCCTCAAGAAGCCATGGAAAGTTGATAAGTCAAAGTCAAAGTGAACTTTATTGTCATCTCAACCATATATTGTACAAGTATACAGACAGACTAAATTGCGAAGCTCAGGGTCCACAATGTAACAACATGAAGTGCAAATAATAAATTAAAAATAGAATTAAAATTTTAATTTAAATTTAAAATTAAAACACAAACAAGACAAGACATTGTGCAAAGACAAGACAAAGAAGTAGCAGCAATATTGACGTGTAGTTAGCAATATGAACATTGATGCAATGCATGGTATTTGTAATCTAGATGCATAAATATAGTCAATAGATATGTGTGATAAAGGCACTATATAGCACCCGACCCGGCACAGACTGTCGCAGAGGCATGTGCAAAATCACAGGCCCAACACAGTCCCAAAAGCACTAACACACAAAAGCACCAACAACTCTCCACCTTGCACCACCACTCCTCCCAGGCAACTTCATCCTCTTCCTCCCGATTCTGGCCCCTGAGTGGTGGAGGCTGGCCCGTTTTATAGCCCACCCGGAAGTGTTCCAGGTGCTTGACCACCTGGTCCCAATTGCACCTCCGGGTGGGGCTGATGACTCGTCCAGGCGGGTTGTTCAGTCTCGGCAGCAGCCCCTAGCGGCCACCCCATCTTCCAACCAGGCTGTGGAGGACTCCATGTCCCATGGAGCCACGCGGGAGACTGGGAAATGAACATCGGCCAGGGAGGCTGCCAGTAAGCATCCCGGGGGAGGTATTGAGCTGTTCATGGTGGCTCCCCCGGAACATATGCAGCAGGGGCGTCCCGGCCGGGCATGGGACCCGGCTGTCCATCACATATGTAATATAATAAATAAACAATAAATAATAGATATAGATGATACAAAAATTATCAGTTTAAGATAATAGTTGTTTAAGACATGTGTAAACAATGGCAGGTCAGAATGTTTCACAGCAGAAGGATATCAAGAGTGCCAAAATACTTAAAGGTCAGTATGAGATTTTCTGTTCTTTTCTACATGCACACTAGTCATTGCAGGAAAGTGGCTTGCATGTACAGTGTAAAAGTTCTGTTTTTAGTGGTGGTTGAGGCAGTGTGGAAAATCCCAGGTGGCAGCATGGTGTTAAGGAGTCTGACAGCTTGTGGGGTGAAAACTATCCTGCAGCCAGGCAGATCTGGCTTTGATGCTGCAGTATCTTCTCTTGGATGGCAGAAGTGTGAAAAGTCCATCCTTTCAAGGCATTTGTGGTCAGATATGTTGCAGGTTGCCATACCAGGCAGTTAGTCAGAACACTCTCAATGGTGGTTCTGATCCATTAATCAAGGGAATTTTCTTTTTACACCATTTTGGGCAAATTAAAAAAATTAAAAATGTAACTTCTCTAAATCCTAGTTCCTTAAACTCCAGGTTGGGCGTGGGTTGTGGCTGTTGGGTTGGGTTGCATGTCTCATGCTGGGTTGCCATAGGTTGTTAAAGCAATCAACTTTGCTCCGCTACGACCATTGTTGTTGATTCTCTAAGCTCCCCACCCCACCCCTACTTTGACTGTCACCACTAACTGATGCTGCGTTCCATTCAGCTTGGAAGTCAGATGTCAGAGATGGTAATGATGTCCCCCCAGAGTTAACTGTGTTCCAGTAAAACATTCGGAAAACCAATATGGGCACGTCCAGGAAAACCTTTGTTGTATTTGCTCCATTGGAATAAATAACAGCTGATAACAATGCAGTATTTTGCATATCCAAACACCGTAGCAACATGTCCTGTGAAGTACGGCCGGCGTTTCAGTATGGCTGGGAATTCCCTCAACAGAGAACAGGAAGAAAAGCAGCCTTTTCAGGGCACTATGTCACCTGGGACTCTAGATGGCAGCTCACCTGGACGGAAATGGTTCCCCGGATTCCCTCAGGGCAGCATGGGACATGGAATCCATTTCTTCAGCCCTGCTGGATGCCGTGGGTGCCGCCAGGGGGAGCTCACCAAGAACCTAGGGACTATTCCTGTTACACTAACCCGGAAGTACTGCGGGCTTCCGTCCTTGTGACTCCGAAGTACTTCAGGGATACTTAAGGAAGGAGGATGTGGCGTTTGACTGGGAGAAGGAATACTTCCAGGTCATGAACTATAAAAGGACTCTGGGAAAACCAGCAGGCCGAGCCGGAGTTGGGAGGGTGTGTAACGGAGCTGCTGGGAGTGGAGGATTGTATTTATTATTGTGATTATTTATTATTGGAAGAATTGAGGAGAGTGCGGTGATTTGTGCACTTTATTGAAGAATATTATTATTCTTGGTGTTTTAAACGTGTGTCTTGGACGTCTGTCTGGTGGGTTTCACGGAAGTTGGACAGAACTGTGTGTGTGACTGATTCAACAAGACACAAATAGACAGAAGTGCTAATAAACAGTACAGTACTACAGAATTCACTAAAGTTCACAGAGTACATCACCATTTTACATTGACGTCACGATCTAAAGTTGGACAGACCACTTAATGGGGCATTCCAGTTCACAATTCTGACTTCCCACTTCAAATGGAACACAGCATAAGTCTCAAAGACAATAAGAGGGGCAAGAGTGATTCGCGAGAAAGTGAAGTTTAAGAAACTTTGTTGTAAACTAATCTCTGTAGCCTGGGACATGACTCAACAATGTTCTAGTAAAATGAGGAAACAACTTGGTTAGAACTTGCCCTACCTATCAATAATGTTTTTCCAATTTCTTAGCAGACAGCTGCATAAACGCATTTACCAATGTCAATCCCATAAAGCATTGCTATGTTTTGTGTAACTGTCTTGATGTGACCTAAGTCAGCTTTGAACTAAAGGCAGTAATGTCTACAGGCCTTGCAATAAAAGAAACCCATCTTTTCCCTACATATCTCATATCATGTCATGTTATTTTATTTTATGGTATGTTATGATGAATGGACATCCCATTACCTCACCAGGCTCCCACAATACCCCACAGGATAAAGCAAATTTAAAATGGATAGAAGGATAGTTGGTGGTTCCATTCATTCATAATGACGATGCTATGGCTACTCTGATTCCGGGTAGATGAGCCCCTGGCCCTCCTCTTACTCTGCTATGAAGCCACAGCACAAAATGAGGCCTCAAAATATCACAAAAAGCCAGTTCATCTAGAAGCAGGCCTCATCCCAGGCAGCCTGGCTCAAAACTCAAAGACAGCTTTTAAAAGTTTAAAATACTTATAATTCACAAAAACAAAAAACATGCAATTCAAGGGGCATAATGACAGTAAACCTCTGGCTTAAAAGGACAAAGGCAAAACAATGTTCTTTGAATTCAAAGTTTTATTTTTTAAAAAACGTCAAAAGGCAATCCAAGGCAAACCAATCCAAATCCTTTATGCAGTAAACAGCAACCAGAAACAGATCAAAAGTGCACAATAATCCAGAAAAACCACAAGAATACGTATAATAAAATGCACTTAACGAACGTCTGAATGACTCATCTCCTTAACCCCACTGTAAAGGCTGAGGGTGACCCCTCAGGAGGCACACCATGGCGGCTCTGCCTCTTGGGGATTTCATCCATAAAACACAAGGAATGTTGGTAAACAGCATAAATAGATAATAAATAAGCATAACAAAATTAACAAAAAATACATAAAAGTAAAATGAAAAATAGGAATTCAGAAATATCCCAAAAGCACATATCTTGGCTGCACAATAAAACACTCAACATTCTGTTCATCAGATGGGCTGCCTTGAAGCATTTAAGATGGCTCCCTAATTTTCATCCTCATCCCCAGTCTCTGGGAGTGCAGAACTGTTTTCTTGCACCCGTGTCTCCTGTGCTCTTTCAATGAGAATCCAAAAAACAGGATAACAGATAAGTCTCGATCTAGAAGAAGCTGGCAAAAGACAGAATGTGTCCTGCTGCCCAGTGGGCAAGGAATTTAGAGAGGGTGACATAGTAAAGTGTCATTGAGAGGATGGCACAGCAAAGGACATTTTTGAAAATTCCAAAGCACTGACTGTTCTTCATTTTATGTAACAGATCAGCAGTCTTCTTTCCCTGAATTCTGCAATGGCTTGGAAGTTCTGCACCTCCTGACACAAGACTGGAAGCAAAACAAAGTGGCCACTCTGCTTAGCTGACCACGTTGCATGTTGTGCCCCTCCCATCAGCATGTTCTTTGTCATAAGCCCCCATGATGAACAGGAAAGGGGCACAGGAGCCAACCACTTGGCTGCTGCTCCAGCACACTAAACCTATTTTACTAATCAGTGCCCGCCTGGCAGAAACAAGACTAAAGGAACAGCCCCGAAACCCAGAGGGAGGTGTGAAGCCCAGACCCCCGGCAACATTCCAGAGCCCCCTTCCCGCCGGTGGTCACGGTCCAGCAGCGGTGCTGACAGGCCAGAGCTGAACTTCTATTCACGTGGCGCCTTCCAGGCTGTGGAATCAGATGACAGCAGCCCTTTCCATCTCCCCGCCTGGCGCACCTGCCAACCCAGGCTCAATGGGTCAATTCAGCACCATGGTGGCATGTGACCATCAAGCTGTCCACAAACAGCCTGGGCAGAGCACACTGGGGTGATGGCTCGGGTGCCTCAGCTCAGACATTAAATGCCGCCTTAGCCCTTTTGCAGCCACAAATATCGATTGAAATTTCTATTGTCTTCATGTCGATACCGCGGGCCGCTGTAATCCCACAAAGAAAATGAGCCATGGAAATAAAGATCAGACGAAAAATGTATCTGAGCGCAAGCGGAGATTAGGGGCCATCCAGAGTGTTACATGTGAAATAGATTGACTTGGGGAAGAAAGAGTGCTTCATTCAATGTGTTTTATATAGCGTCTTTCATTGGGTTTGCTAATACAAAATACCCTCAAAAGCAGTTACAAACTGAGCACTGGGAAGCACAATTTTACAAAGTAAATCCCTTTCAGTTATAAATGTCAGTGCTTTTGATGGGAGATACGGGGAATTGAATCTGTTTTTATATTATACTGTATAGTGCCTTACACTCAAGAAGCCACTTTGCAAATCAGTTATCCTAACAGCAGCAGACCAACTGGATTTTGCACCCACAAGGAATTAAGAGTTGGCCTGTGAGGTGATGTGGCTGGTTGAGGCAGGTGTTCTGTTTCATATAGCGCCTTTTATAGTAAGTGTTGTGAACAAAAAAGCTAAGGATATCACAATATGAGTGAGGATAATGGAGTGGATGGAAAGAACGATAAGTGGACTCAGAAACACAGAGGTAGGCATAGGCTGGGCGGTGTAACTTGACTTGATGTTTTTTAAGAAGAATTAAGTGGATAGGACTGGCGAGCTTAGCTGGGCTGAATGGCCTGGTTCCCGTCTACATTGTTCTAATGTTCTAATGTATCAGCCAGCCTTTAACTAATATGGTGCCCTGCACAGCAATTGCTTGTGGGTAATTAAAGTAATTTGGGATCTGAACACACTGAGCGGCAATGGATGGCATCTGAGGTGAGGTGTTTTACCTGGCGAGGAGGAGTACAGTTTAATAAGACTTTATTTTATTCTAGTGCCTTACATACACGTTGAGGGTAAGAAATCCAGTAATGCCAGTTGTGCCAACAGTAGAGAGACCTAGTTGGCAATTAGGTTCAGCAATGCATGGTAATTTGGCTTGACTATTTTTTTTTTTTTGTAATGCCTTTATTTGTGAGTATCACAATGCAAGAGAGATGGGTGTCAGACAAGACTACTGGACACACAGCTCACTACAGGTGGGGGAGCTGAGTGAAATGGACTTTATTTTATAGAGTGCCTTCAATAATGATTGCAGAAAGAGATCACTTTGCCAAACTAATTGACCTTTTGGTGATTAGGCATCAAGGGATTAACTCATCTGGTGGGCACATAGGGCAATTGAACCAGCTTATTTTAAGGGTAATATGCGATCATAACCAGCACAAGCAGATTCACCCAGCCTCTCATTATTATTAACATTACTGCAGACAGTCAGAGGAAGTGACCCCCTTACTTATCCCCAATCCCCTTACCTTAGCCATAGCCAGCTGAACTCCCAGTCTCCCCATCAACATTCCAGGGCAGCATGAAGGCTGGAGGCTTGTTGAGGTGGGATCTGGAGCGACTCCAAGGACGTGTTTAACCTGAAAAACTGAACATTGCTCATGTGGAACGAAAGAGTAGCCAAGGGAGGCGAGCAGCTGGTGTTGACAGTCGGGCCAGGAAGTCGCAACACTCACCAGCTCACGATAAGTGGCAAGTAGACATGGAGAGCCAGAAGTGTGGGCATGGAGGGAACAGACACCAGCGGATTAATTAAGTGCCATCGGGAGGTCCTTGGAATGCCTGAACTGATGGACATGCTGGGAGCTTAGCAAGGAGAAGAGATTAGTTTACAGATGGCACTGTAGGCACAAAAAGGTAAGTAGACAAATAAAGACACCGGGAATCACAGGTGACATTACATAATGGACACTGACCTCGGGTAGACAATAGCAGGACATCTAGTAGATACCATGGGTGTAATGCAGGGATGTGGCCATTTAAGGGACAGATGTACTGAAGGGGCAGTGGACAAGATGAACACAGTGGGGATGATTGGAGAGGTGGACACAGTGACTCATGAACCAGCCATAGACAGAGAGGTGCAACGAGTGTCAACTGAACTGGAAGACAATCAAATAGTCATTGGGTAGATGGTGAGATAACTGGACTGATAGGAACTTGAAGTTATTGAGAGGATGAAGACACTAACAGCTGTTAGTGACGATGAAACTGGGCTGATGGGGACTCGTACTCATTGACTGGACTTGAAGATGGGGTTCATATGAACATTTTAGTTTGTTTGATTGGATGACAGCAGTTCTGCAGACAGAAATACCTTATTGATAAGAGAGGAAAGGGGAGAATGGCCAGACTGAGGCTACAGTAATCAGATAAGCACTCTGTACACCTGATGAGCAGAAAAGTATCCCAGAATGCACAAGATGTAGAATCTTGAGATGGATGGGCTAAAGCAGCAGAAGACCATATATGGGTTTCACTTGTGTCAGCCAAAAACAGAAAGCTGAGGCAACAGTGGGCACAATCTCACCAATTCTGGACAGCTGAAGACTGAAAAACGTAGCCTGGATTGATGAATCTCAAATTCTGCTGAGGCACAAAGAAGGTATGGTCACAATTTGGTACCAAAAATATGAATATGGCTGGTGGTGATGGTGTAATGATGGGAGGATGTTTCCTTGGTGCACTTTGAGCCTGCTAGTACCAATTAGTCATCACTTGAATGCCACAGCTTATTGTCACTCACCATGTGCATGCCCTCAGGCCCACAATGTCCCCGTCTTCTCATGGCTACTTCCAACATGGCACCATATCACAAAGCAAAATTAGTCTAAGACTGGTATCATGAACGTGGTAATGTGTTCAGTGTTCTTCATTGGTCTTCACAGTCAACACAACTGAATGTAAGAGAACATCTCTGGGTTGTGGTAGGACAGGAGATTTGCAGCATGAATGTGTAGCTGACAAACCTGCAGAAACTGCGGGATGCAATCATGTCAACATGGACCAGAATCTCAAAGAAATGTTTCCAACATCTTGTGAAATCCATACCATGAAGAACTGACACTGTTTTTGAGAGCAAAAGCAGGCCCTACCCAGTCTTAATACAGTGGTCCTAAGAATTTGCTCAGTGAGTGTAATATGAGGCAACTGGACTAATGGACAAATGAAGTCATTGATTTTGCCTGGAGATGGGCTCACCAGATGTAGAGAGGAGAGATGTTTGTTTGAATGGATGACAAGGTAGCAGTGTTAATAGAAAAGCTAGGTGGAAAAATAGGAGACTGGACTGAAACCATTCTCAGTGAATGGACCAATGAAACAGCTGAAGTGATGGACACTGCAGGTCATTAAACAAACGAATAAAGTGACTGGACTGATAAACTCTGAATGCTATTTAGTGGATGATGAAAAAATTTGCATAACAAGCCCTGGGAATCCAAGTGGTGATCACCTCACTTGATAGATTTACACAATAAGGGCACATTGTCAATAAATTAGAGGACATTAAAACAATACAAGTGATACAAATGGGTAATAAGGCCACTGAACTGGTGGACAATAGTCTGGCTGGATAAGTGAATGTGAGGAGTTATTGATACAATGATTATGACGGCACGGATGGACAGTGGGTGTCATTGAATAGATAATGAGGGGACTACAGAGATAGCCATTGGATGGACAATGAAAGACTGGTGAGCTAGCCACACCAATGATCTTCCAGTGAATGAGTGGGTGATAAAATGCCCAGCCTTATGGATATACTGTATAATCATAGCACTGGACTGATGGTCATTTGAAGTCATTGATTGCGCTTGGAGATGAGGCCACTTGTGAAATGGATGTAAAAAGTGCCCTGAAATGCAGGATAATGATTGCCTGTCAATGGACTGATGGTATTGATTGGATGGACATGGGAGCCAGTGAACTGATAGATGGTAGGGTGTCTAGACACATGGACACTAGGATTTATTAGATGGAGAATAATGACTAGACTGATGGAGAGTAGGTGCCACTGAAAGGATGAAGTGGTGACAGACAGCACAGACAGAAAGTTATTGAGTAAATGATGAAGTGACTAAACTGAGGGACAAAAGATCACAGGACACAATGCATGGGTATTGGTATGGATGGACACTGGAAGTTTTTTATTTGGTTGACTAAATGACCAGACTGATGTACAATAGGAGAATAAGTAAAATGTGAGCCATTAAATTAAAAATTAGGTAAATAGACTGACAGACAAGAACGATTGGTGCCATTGAACAGGAAATGAGGTGACCGGATTTGACGGACCAAAAGGTTACTGAATTGATGGATAAAGGAAGCCATTGAAGGGATCATCAACTGATGGGGCTGATAGACACTTGGAGTTGTGAAGAAATGATAAAGCGTCTATTCTGATGAACACATGCCAATCACCCAGTAGATAATGAAGTGACCGCACTGATGGACGCTGAGAGTTACTGACGAGGTGACCGGAATGATGGAAACAATGAAGTCCATTATCTACAAAGCACAATACTCAGCCATTATTGGCAGTGTGTCCACCTGAATGTGTTAGTGACTACTTTGAGAGCCGTTATGGGAGAGTCCATAAACTCAAAGCTAAGTGGCACTCAAAGGAGTGGCACTGCGCTAGACAACTACGTCAGGCCCGTCTTCAGGCCCGTCTGTGTTGCTGACACTCCTTTCTGCTCTCTGGTATCATAAGCAAACACGGGGCTGGCTGACCTGTTGAAGAGGCCGGAAGCAAACAAGGGAGTGCACGTCACCATCACCCTGAACACACAACAGCTCAACGTCCTGCCTCTGTTTGCTTAGTCTCCTGAGTTCATCTGGGGCACAGTGTGACTTCCTGGAATCGTGCTGTTTCCACTGAGCTTAGATAATTCTTGGTCTTCTGTGCAGACATTGGCATGTTCATCTGCCACTTCCCAAAAATGTTTCTGAATATGCATGTGGGTAAACAGGGTGGTGGGAAGTGCAGGAGATGCCACCAGAGGATCCCAGCAGTCCAGGATCTCGTGTCACTAATGCCACATCAGCAACTTCCTCAGAGGGAGCCTGTGAGGCGAAGCTCGGCAGCAGAGGGGCCGGAGGCCCCTGGTCGTCTTCGTGGAACGCCACAGAGTCATTGTGCTCTTTAGTAGAATTCTTTCGGAAAGTTCAAAACTCAACATGCTCGCTGGGGACCATGGTTTATGAGAGCATTGCCGGAGTTGGGCTGTTTTGATGTGGGATTTAATTGGTTTGGGAAAAGTTTCCAGAGGCTTTGCTGTTCAGCCGCAACATGCCAGCCAGTTTCCAAGGGATTCATTTTATACAGGAAACAGCATAAAGCTCACTCCATTCTTTGCTTAGAATGCCAGCTGTGCCCACCAAGAAGCCAGAGTTTCCAGTCATCATATCTCAGGCAATGAACTCCTGGAGGTGTGACTGATGGAGGGTCAAACTGGGGCAGACACAGTGCTGGTTGTGCGCTGCAAACATTACACCTGTCGCCTCTGGGCAGGTGCCAAGGGCAGAACGTATAAGAGGAAACATGGCAAACCGGAAGTGATGTTTGGCACCAGTGTGGGGGTTTCAGGCAGTCCAAGTATGCAGTGTAGTCGCAAAATGAAACAGCTCCTGTTATCCTCAACTGACATAGTATACAGCTCTGGATGATCAGTGAAAGGCACTACATAGAATATTGTAGCTTCTAATTGCTTCAGATTTTAAGAGTTGCACACAGGGCATGCCTCCAGCTTGACTGGGCGGTGCAGGCGAGGAAGAGCACATCAAGAACTTCGTCTCCCAGAGGTTCTCCAGCAAGCCGCCAGCACTCTGCTCAGAGTTGAGACCAGTCGAGTTTGGACTAAATTCTTCATGAGCACGCTGAGTGCAGAATCAATTATTTAGTGGCACACTCTACAGCCGACCTACATGAACTAGCAGAAATCTGCTCGAACATAAAGAGCATCAATTATGAATCTGTTCGTGCCATGAAGTAAAGTGAAAACTTGAGGAAGATAGGATCTGCTGGCAAAGCGGGCTGAAGAGGCTGGGCAGCATAGATAGATAGATAGATAGATAGATAGATAGATAGATAGATAGATAGATAGATAGATAGATAGATAGATAGATAGATAGATAGATATAAAAGGCACTATATAATAGATAGATAGATAGATAGATACCCACAACAGCAACACTGCATGCAGGAAGAATTCCAGAATAGTTGGCCTAAACCCTAAGAGAATAACCCAAGCTGCCAGAATGTTTGTATTAATGAAGACAGATGATATATTGATATATTTTTGCCAATCAAGAGATGCCATACCATTTCAGAAGTAAAACCAGACTAGCTAGCCAACCTAATGCATTACAAGCCTTAGGGGTCTCAATATTATTCACATTAGTGAAGGTAAAGTTTGAGAATATTGAAAGTAGCATGTCCAGTTAAGGCCAGTCGTTACACTTGAGTAAGAGAACAGGAGAATGCTTAGAGATGCCAGGCTGTGCACAGCAGTAATGGTAGAGTAGGATGCCCAGCAGGGTGTAGAATGGCATGAATCTGAATTCTCAGTTTAATTAATTCTCAATACTGTTAGTTGCCACACAGCTGACTCCAGCAGGAGCTTGTGTGGCCCTTTTGACCAAAAGTCTTCATCCTTGAAGACCCTCTGCATGTTTCATACTGTGCCTGCAAACAGATGGTGAGTGCAGTATGGCACTTTATTGTGAAAAGTACTAAATGAATAGAACGAGAAAGGGAGAGGGAAAGATATATAAATACTGCATATGTAGCACACATTGGTGCCATCCTGCTTGGGCATCTGCAAACAAGCACAGGGCAAGTTGGCCAAGTGCTTCCCCAAGGGGACAGAAGGGAGTTGCTCTGGTTTAGAGACGTAAGACCTGATTTAGTTTGTTTCTCCTTCAGGTGCTGAAATGGGCACATGATGTAATTTAAATAATGAAGATAATTACCTTCTTATGAGAGCAGAAAAATGGCAAGATGACTGATTGTTTGTGGCCCTGAAGAAATCACGATCTACTAACAGTAACAATACAGGAATATCTATCTATCTATCTATCTATCTATCTATCTATCTATCTATCTATCTATCTATCTATCTATCTATCTATCTATCTATCTATCTATTTGTGCATCGTTATGTAGTTCCTTAACCTATATGCCTCTCTAGCGGTCAAACTTGTGTGCAGATTCAGTTATGAACCAGCAGTCCTTGTCTTTACTGCTGCCTTTCTTGCCTGTGAAGGCCACCTATAACTATGAGCCATGCAGGTCTTCAAACACTCCATGTCACAGATACTGCTTTTCTAGTTTGCCCCCATGAGACAGCTTCTCCCATAACTTGTCCTAGCGCTGTCGACTCATCCATTGTTCTATTTTAAAGCCTATAACTATGAGTCATCTCTTCCCTGTTTGACTAACACTACACATGGGGTTGTCTCTTTTGGTCCAGTTGGCGTGTACACATGATGAATATAAAAACGTTCATCATTTACAGTGCCAACACTGCATTAAGACAGTCCAAGCCAACCTCCGCCCTATTTCTTTTATTCCATAAGATGTCCCAGTGTTCCAGGTTACTTTCTGCCTTGAACCCAGTGTTGCCAGGCTAGGCATCAACTTCTCCCAGCCCTGAACAAATGGATGGATGGACATCCTATACAACATTTACAGCACAGTGCCTATGAAAGGGTCTTGTATTTAATATTCGCTCATGAGCTCACTCCTTCAATCCATTTGACTGATTTTAGGGTCACAAGAAGCTGCAGCCCATTCCAGGACCATCAGGCATAACTGCAGAAAACTGAAGTTTAAGACATTGGTGTATTATGACCAGCCACATACTGTACATTCATACAATGATTCACATAAGGAGTGTCTAAAATCCTCAGTCACTCTATATTATGTTTTGGTACTAAAGTATCGAGAAATGGTTCATACAAACACAAGGAGAATGCATCACCATCACAAGCCATGGCCATAATCCCAAGAGAAGTGAATATATAAAGAGAAGTGAACAAGTCATTTGTAACTAGAGATCCTGAAGAGCAGGATTCAAGCCTCTCAGTGCTTCTTGTCCTCGTTCAGTTTACTTTCAATTTCCATCCCATATGCTTCAGTGAGCAATGCCAACGCATTAAAGTGAGGCACAGAGATTAGCATAAAGAATGTGAATCAAATACACATCAATATTAACGCAGTCATTTAGAACACATAATAAAAAGTAAGGAAGGACTGATCCATAAAGCTCTCGCTCCACATGGACCCACTCTGCTCCCCTCCTCTCCTCTCAGCTGCTCTGTCAAACTCCCACCATTTTTAATTTCTTCACTTGGGTAGCCAAGTCGGAGATGAGAAGGCCAGACACCCTGAATCAATCAATCACTCTGCATTGACTGACACTCTCCTAAATGACTGGCACAGCCCGGACATGGTAGAAACCCCAAATGACCGCTTCTTGACCCTTAATACCTTTTTTGGACCATTCTCTTGTTTTTTCTGGACACTGTTTGGGAATCTCAGGCTAGAATAATTTCAACTTCACACCAGATCTCTCATCAACCTTCCCAGGCCTTACCAGTCTTTTCCTGCCTACCACAATTGGCATTCATTGATGACTATCCCTGTTGCCATGCCACACCTCACCCCACAACGCCTTTGCCCACATGCTTCAGGTGATTGCAAAATGCCTGCCCTCCTCAACGCCTACCTGTAGCCACCCCTCACCTTGCACTTATCTTCGTTGAGCTGACACGTTTTGCGTTTTGCAGCGCCCTGTGTGTTAAGCACAAGTCTGGCAGCCCGCTGGCACAGCTTTATCTGCTTTACTGTGCATCTCCCTCTGTGCTACGCCAGTCTCCTTGGTCGAACGTGTTGCATCACATACCTGAGGCTTGTTTTATTGGTTTACACTACCGTATAATTTTATTAGGTGATTCAGACATTATTATGCATAGTAAAATATGAGAGGGCTTTCACTGCTGTGCCATTCTTAGGTTTAGCTGGAGAATATAAGCAAATGAGGAACGCCTTGGTGTTCTGCATGGTTAGACAAGCACTACAGGAGTGCCAGGCCTAGGGGGCAGACACACAAAGGGATATAACATAAGCGTCTAATAACCCTCTGCACTCCAGGATCCACTGCTGCAAGCCCACTAGAGACCCACCAGTACTGAAGCCATAAAATCAAGTCAGAGACAGGCCAAATGTTTAACCCATCTGCCAGAGATTGTCTCATCATTGCCTAAGTAGTGCGTGTCCATTACCACACAGCCCTTTATATCCCACTGCTTTCCCATATGCCCTGAGTTTCTCAACCCTCTCATGTTCTTTTTATATTGACCCACTGGACCTTTAGAACATATCCCACCATTCTGTTTGCAGGTCATCAACTGTTCCTGTCATTCTTCCTCACACCTTGGGGTCTTACCAGCTGACCCTAGTTGTGTCTGTGGACATCTGGAACAGAAGACTGATCACACATTGTTGGACTTTGTTGACTGCCCCTATGTTATCATATGGGGACAACGTTACTCAATTTCTCAAAGTTATTGTCTGCTTTTTTTATTTTTATTTTTATTTTTTTCCATTTTTTCTTTTTTCATTTTTATTACTATTTAATTTAATATTGTTTCTTTGTATCAGTACAGTATACTGCTGCTGGATTATGTGAATTTCCCCTTGGGATTAATAAAGTATCTATCTATCTATCTATCTATCTATCTATCTATCTATCTATCTATCTATCTATCTATCTATCTATCTTAACAACATTGCCAACCTGAAGGATGAAAACATCATCTAGCTTAATCAAATAAATCTGCAAATAAGCAAAACTTGATTTCACTCTTTGTTTAATTTAATTTCTAGATAAATAAATAGGGAGGGCCTCATGTATAAGTCTGTGGGTGCCCCACTCATCCTTTTAAGAGACAGAAAGGTCCAAACTCTCCCAGGCCACATACTGCTGCCTGCTCCTAACCTGGAGGTCCATCTTCTGCCTACCTCCATGCCCTCTACTCTTGGTCAATAGCTGCCATCTTCATCATGGGTTGCCACTCTCTTTTTTGGGTGTTCCGCCAGGTCAATGGCACCCAATGCATTTATGGTGCTTAGTGCCCTCTGGTGGTGCTCTCCTTCCTATGTGTTGACCTGTATTCCCATTGCTGCCTTCTACCAACCTTGGCATTCTTTCTTCTCAGACCATCTCAATGACATTTGGCTTTGTCAATATGGTCCATGTCTTCTGTACATTATTACCTTCAGGTAGTGGCCTTTATATTTCTCAAAATCATTGCTGCATAGACACAATCTATTTTCAGGATTCCAACAACCTATTGCCTCTTCCTCTTTACTCCTTGTTACTACTTTGTCTTTTACAAATTGCCCACATCTCCGAGACGTGCTACACCTTCTACCACCTCTAATTTAGTGGCCTCCTATAACGTAACTCGAGCAGCTCTGCATGTTTCCCTGCTGTGTCATGTGATTGATTCTTTCCCAGAACTGAGTGGATCCCTCCATTCCAGGCATTCCAGTGTCTGATGTCCTGTAAGTATCCTAAAGATGTTTATGTCCCCAAAAGTCACCGACACCCCTTTTTTTAATGGCTCCAGCAGTGCCATCCCTTTGCTCTCATTTCATTAACCTCTCATTGCTCGAGAATCCCCTCTCCACAAGGCTCTCTCCCCATTGAGGGTTCACCCCATCCCCATTCTCCACTGCACACACTTCTTTAGCCTTCTCATAGAAAACATTGCGTGTTTTGCTGATCCACAGCCAGAAATTAACCTGCATGTTTGCACGCGTTATGACTTTCAGGATATCTTTAGAACACAAACATGCAGCACTGAGCATTTTTCTCATCCCCTGCCAAATTTCTTCCAGCCCTCTTTTAAGGCTTTGGAACATTTTTCATCCAAATTATACATAAGCTTTTTATTGGCTTCCCACTTTGAGAGCACTATATATAATAAATCTACAGAAGGCGCTTGTTCACTCTGTTCCTCTGATGTGCTTTCCTACTCCACAGGGTCTCTACTATCCTCTCCCTAATTTTTGCTCAATGCGGAATGGTTCGGGTCTGAGGGGACGTTTTGTTGAATGTTCTGCAACTCGACGTGTCTCCCAGTCAGCGGAAAGGAGCTGTCAGCATTGCTCTCCTCTGCTTTCATCTCATTGTGAGTCATGGAATGAAGAATAAAGTGTCTGCCGATGGGCTCTTCTCTCCAGTCACCAGCAGGAATCCCACTGGAAATCTCCCTTTTGACAGGCCATTACAGAGCTACAAGTCCTCTACTCCAGAGAAAAGGGAAGCTGGAATAGCCCAAAACAATGAATCCAGTTCTCCCAGTTTTTCAATTGCACACAAAAAAAGAAACAACAGACATTTTTTCAAGACTCATCTCCACTTCTAGAATATAAGAACACAGAAATCCTTCGGGAATTAATATGTTATATCCCAGTACTCATACTAAGCTCCAGAACAAAACAAAACCAGTTTTTCCAATACTTCAGGCTGTTCTCCAGAAAAACCATTAGAGACCTAGCAGTGTGCACACTTTACCCTAGACAAGAATCCATTACTCCATGTACGGAGCTGCACTTCAGAAATTAAAATGAACGAGTCCTTAACTTTAATCTAGAAAAACTATTTAAGACCCTTCAGCATTCAGACTTAACCCCGACAGATCCACAGACAGGCTACACCACTAAAATCATTAACGAAGAGAGCAGAAAAATTCAGAAGTCATCTACACTCTAGAAAAAAGCATTCAAGATTTCTTATTACCCAGGCTAGACTCCAGAAAAGTAAGCCAGTTTTCCGAGTATTCTGGTCAAGTTCTCCCACTACTCATCTAAACTCATCTGAATAAACTCATTCCTCCCAATGGTCTGCATTTCTTAACACGTATATCTTTTTCTTAAATGTTTGACATTTCTCCAGAAAAACTAAACAAAAACTTTAGATCTCCGAATACTCGGCTACTACTAGGACCACTGAGAAATAACAATCCTGTCCTCCATGTACTCAGCTGCTATCTAAAAAGGAAAACATCCCAGGTCTGGCAGTACATACAGTATGTTACATTCCAAAAGCATTATTACAAATCTCTCCATATGCCAGATACTGTCTAGAAAAAAGAAAGCCGTCCAGTTCCCCTGGGACTCTAGTGTACATCTTAATCTTCTTGTCTAGAAAGAAGAAAAGCTTCCCATAGTAGTAAATATTTTGGTAAGGTAAAAGATTCCAGACATTAGGTTGTATCTGAGAACGTTAAAGATGCTATAACAAGTATGAAAAGAGTCACAAAAAGGTTTGGGGATGGCCACCCCAAATACTTGAAAAAACTGGCAGAAAAAATAACACATCTTTACAGACTGGAGTTCAAAACAGAACTGGCCAACAGGTTGGAAAGCTGTTACATAAATATGGCTGAAAGGAGGAAGAGGTGGAGTCAGGGAGGCTGGAACAGATGTGGCAAGAAGAGGGGTTCTGGGTACCAGATATGACATCATCAGAGGGTGCCGGAAGTGGCGTCAACAAGGGCTGGAATTGGTGTTGATGTCATTGGCAGGCCGGTTCTTTGGCTGGTCTGCATAGAACTCAGATTGAAATCTGGAAGAACAAAACATTCAAGATGAGCCAATTCTCAAGCTGCTTTCAAGAAAATAACAATTCATCTCCTCAGTACTAAAGTTCAACTCAAGCCAAGTCCTCAGATGTCTCCAAGTTCTGTAGAAACCCACTCTACACCACTGAGGGACCAATTAGTATTCACCAGTAAACCATAAAAAGGTCCAGTTCACCCAGTACTCAGTTGCACTCTAGGAAAGCCAATCCAACTCTTCTGACTTTTAACTGCACATTTTCTCATATCATCTTGATGCCAGAAATTTTCTTAAGAAAAAGCAACCCACTTTTCTGTAAGTGAGGCCATACCCAAGAAAACAAAATCAAGATCTTGTAGTACTCAGCAGTATGGAGGCTAAGAAAAAACAGTCTGACTATTCAGATCTCCCAGTGCACTGTTCGAGAAGAATGTACCCTCAGTACTCATAAAAGTCCATGTTAGCCAGTGTGCAGCCCATAGTCCAGAGCAAGCCAAAAGTCAGGACTGTGTGCTTCATTTAAAGATAACTCTAAATACACTACATCAAAATCTCCCCAACCTCAGGCTACATCTCTCCAATTACATGGGCTTGACTCCAGGAGAGCATATTTGAGTGCTAGGCTGCACTCTAGAACATCACTCCAGGTCCCCACTACATTTGTGATACTCCCACTTTTGCACGCCCCCCATCTTCTCCTGCAGAATCGTCCATCAGAGTTGCCCAAACCACTCCAGACACACTGTGGTTGATCACCCAGTTCCTTCATTTCAGATCCACTTCTTCAAGCAGACTGGACATCCCCAGAAGCCCCCAGTGTGGTTTCCTGTAATCTAGGAAGCCGAATGTCGCCTGCCGGGGATGAGGGCCCAGGGAGCTGGAATTTCATCTGGAGTGCAGGTCTTGCTGTGATGTCGCTCAGACGCTACGTCTCAGCCTGTTTTGGCTGCCCCATATTGCAGAATTTACGACACAAGCGGCCCACATGAAAAGGCCAGTTCTTTTATTTGACGGAACGCAGGGTCCTGTTTTCTTGACTGGTTCCAGCTTTTCATGAATCCTCACTGTCAGCATGATTTTATGTATTTTTTTATGGTGGCCTTCCTCTGTGAATTATGTGAACCACAAACTGTTTCTGCTCAGACGCAATGCTCCAGCTTTTGGAGGATTTTACACATTCCGTCTCTAACTGGTATCTCAGGAAATCTCTTAAAAACTGTTAGATATGGACACTGTTAAGAGAAGATTCAGAAGGGACATGTAAGGGTTTGGCAACCATCCATTTTCTTTACTCAAACTCTGATTTAGGCCACAGAGAGCCAAAGCCAAAGCTGGTAGCACAATTCCAGATATTAGCCCATGGCACATGAGAGCTTCTACCCAAGAGCTGAGGAGCTGAAATACCCAGCTGGGGCTTGTGAAAGCTAACCTGGACATTTCTATCAGTTTAGAGAGGCAAAAAGAGAAATAATTTTGGGCTCAGAGTTTCAAAAAAGCCCAAAGAAAAAAAAGGAAACTATGATGGAGTGGCTCCTCCATGACACCAGTGGCAATGTCCCCCAGTTCTTCAGAGGCAAAGTTCCAGAAAAAAGGCCCTTTTAACCAAAAGAGTAAGGGAGCAGGGGGAGTAAGTGGGAAAGAGCAGTGGGGGCTGTCACATAATGCAGAGACAGCAGGACTCCCCTCAAAGCCAATTCATAAAGTCTGTTCCCCTAGCCCACTGCCTTCTGCCAGCAGGCATTGTGTTAACATTACCTACATGTCTCTTGTCCTGAGTACAGCAGGGACAACTCTTTCTCTCACCAGGGAGACACGTGTGACAAAGTAATCCCACAGGAATCCTCCAAAGAGACCCTTCTTTAAGAAGAGCACAGCATCTGACAAGAAAGACCCACTCTGAAATCATTGCACGATGGATGGTGGTAGAACACGTTTTCCAAACTCCTGTCAGACCCTGTACTCTGCAGATGATTATGCTTAGATTTTCATTCTGTTAGATCCATGTAATCTGCTTCCCTATTTTCCACAAACTCTGATTCAGATGTCACCTCCAAAGAATCTATCCAGTCAGATCTCAGACCCCCAGTGTTCATCTTCTCAGTGACGGATTATGTCAGGCCTCACAGGCCCACACCCACATTACCATTAAGCTCCTCCTCTGAGTTTGGTCCTGTCATATCTCAGAAATCTCAGAGGCCAAGGCTAATCTCCTTAAAGAGAAATCCTCACAGCTTTTAGAGGCCTGAAATTTCATTCTCATGAAATCTGGTCATCGCAGATCACTGCAGCCCATCAGACCTCAGAGGTTCACATGTTCACCTCTGTAGTCTCAGATGCTATTGAATCTCACAGGCCTTTCCAGAGATCAGACTATGATGGATCACAGAGGCCTTTGCTCAGCTCTTGAGAGGGAAATCTTGGTGTCAAACTATGTGAAATCTCAAAGAGGCCTGCTGCCTTACTTCCATGAAATGTTGTTGTTCTTCATTTCTGTCAGATCCTATGAGCCTACAGTTTCAGATCTTTAGAGTCTGATGTCAAAAACCCACATGGTCATCTACTAAGAGTTACATCCAGCCAGATCTCAAAGGCCTGAAGCCACATGACCCTGAAGGCTGACATCTCTTCTCCTCATACTTTGTCCCAGAGGCTCATGTCTTCTTTTACTCTGAGACTGATCATATGAAATCTAAGAGGCCTATAATCTGATCAACTGAGAAACCAATCATGTTAGGCCTCAGAGGACTGCAGCTTCATTACCTTGAAATGTTAACACATTAGAACATTGAAATGTAGTGCTCAGCTGTCCAGAGTTTGATCCTGCCAGATCTTGGAGGTCTTCAGCTATTCCTTTGCAGAGTCAGATACGTCAGACAGTAGTGGCCATAATTTCATCTCATCAGATGTTAGAGTTTCGTTCCAAAGTGTGTACTCTGGTTAGGTCTGAGGAAACAAACATGTTCATCTCCTTGAAGACCAGTCCTGTCAGAACTTAGAAATATGTAGGCTTTCCACCAAGACAGTAGTTAATGTTGGATCACAGAAGCTCCCATTCGCACATCATGATTTGATTCAGACACCCATAGGCTCATCTCGTCTGAAACTGATCATACCATATCAGAAGGTGCCACTGCCTGATCTACTCAGAGACCACTCGTGTTGTACCTCAGAGACCTGCATCTCCATAAGCATGACATTTGAGCACACTGTATCGCTGCACCAACATCCCTCCAAGAGTCTGATTTGGGTAGATGTCAGAATTCGACAATTTTCATTATTAAAGATCTCAGAGGCTGCGGCCTTATCACCTTCAAGGCTAATCAAGTTACGTCACAAGGGCTCAATATATGACAGGATTTGACTTGCTGCCAAACTTCAAATGCTTACAATCTCATCTGTTTGAAGGCCCACACCTAGACCTGGGGTAAACATGTTCTTGCCGATTCCAGTGTCAAGATTTCAGATATCCACTCCTCCACCTCTGTGGAGTCTGATCCTGTAATACCTCAAAGCTCAATGGAGGCTGACTGTGTCAGAGGTCTGTGGCCTGCCTTTTCTTCCGATCTCAGGGGCCTGTGGTGACCTTTCCATTTACACTGATCAATCTGAATAGAGTCTAGGGTACAAGACCATTTCATCTTTCATTAAACCTGATTGTGTCAGCACTCAGTGGCCTGCAGTTTTGTCCTGCAGCTCTTAGTCTGATTCAATAAAAGCCTTCCAAAAAGCAGCAGTCTGCAGGGCATGGATGATTAACATGATAAATTACCAGCAGGATCCATTTAAGTTAATAACGTGTAACAAATAAGAGCATTATTCCAAGGATGCAGTTATTCTTAGAAAGAGAAACATTACGTTACAAAGAGTTGCTGTCCAGTCTCTGGCTCTTTGCAACAGTAATTCCGTAACAGTGGGGTTTTATAACGTTGACGTCTCGCGGCAAACACATAATTCATCAGCGTGATCGAACATTCAAACACACATTTGTGTCAATGAGGTGAGAAAAGTGCCTCCAAGAAACACGCAGCCCCTTCCTGCAGGCCTTGCCAGCTCAGCTCACACACACAGAGAAGCTATATGTGAGACTCTGCATGCTTGGGGCCATCAGGAAATCACTTGCACCCCAAAGCCGCCAAGCTGATACTTCAGTCCTGCACCTGAGAAGCCAACAGTCTGGGCGTCTGTCAGTGGACACCCGTCACCTGCTGCTCCATAATGACACGATCTTGGGCAAAGTCTCCTTTGCCTGCTTCAGGCTTTGGGTTAGCCAAATAAGAAGCTAAAATAGTTATTTGATATGGTGGTCTGATTAAAAAAGGGGGCAGCTCTCACAATGAATGAATTGATTCGTTGAAATGTATTGTTTACAGTGCCTGGCTATATAAGAGATAACACAATTAGTCAACCAATGAATTAAACTTTATAATGCCTAAAAATATAATACAGTTATAACACAATTAATCACTTAATGAATCTTTATTTTTTTATAGTGCAAAACCCAATAACAGTTACACCACAGTTAATCAACCAATTAATGAATCTTGAGTGTTTACAGTGCCATAGCTCTATAACACAGCTATAACTCAATTAATCAATTAACCTTTATTGTTTATAGTGTGTCACTAAATAACAAAGATATAGCACAATTAACCAATCAATTAATGAATCTTGATTGCTCATAGTGCCTCACTATGCAACAGAGTAATAAAGCAAGTAATCAACCAAATAAGGAATCTTTATTGTTTATAATGTCTAATTTTATAACACAGTTATAACACAATTGACCAACCTTTATCGTTTATAGTTTATCACTATATAACACAGTTTCATCACAATTCATGAATCTTGATTGTTTATAGTGCCATAGCTCTATAACACAGTTACAGCACAATACATTAATCAATTAATGAATCTTGATTGTTAATAGTGCCTTACTATGCAACACAGTTATAATGCAATAAATCAACCAAATAATGAATCTTTATTGCTTAAAGCGCCTGGCTATATCATAAAGTTATTTCACAATTAATCTATCAATGAATTAATCTTTGATTGTTTATAGTGCCTAACTTTATAAAATAATTAGTCAATTATTAAACCTTTATCGCTTATAGCGCCTCACTATATAACACAGTTATAGCACAGTTAATTAATCAGTTCAGGAATTTTGATTAATAATATTGCTGAATAGCACAGTTATAGCACAATTAATCAAATCAAATAACGAATCTTGATTGCTTATAATGCCTAACTGTATAACACAATTATAAAACCAGCAGAATCGCCAAGCTCTGTAATATGTATATACAACTTTCGTGTTATTGTCTTTCCAGTGAGAGAAGCCTAAGCAGGCTGGTATAGAGCAGCATGGCATGATTTGAACTTTGCATTTCAAGTTGATCAATTCTTGCTGAATTCGTGCAGATGTAGCAAAGCCCACTACCACTGAAGGAAAATGTATTCCGAAGTCTTCATCATTGTGTCACCATCCCGTTAGTAAATGGCTGAAAAGCCTATAAAAAGGATGGGAATTGATCAGCTCTGGGAACGTCTGGACGAGCGGCGCATAAAGGCTCAGCGGAGCGCTACAGCCGATTACTTGACCTGGGCATTATCCAGAAACGTTTGTGTGTTTTACTTCCAGGGGCTCTGGCCTGGCATCGCGCTAAAACAAACAAAACATTCATTTGCATGGAAGACAGGCTATCCTTTGTCTCTGGTAACAGTATAAACCAGGGGCTCCCTCGGTCCTGGCAGAGCGCAGTCCGCCACGCCCTGCAGCCGGTATCGAAACCGACGGCGGAATAAGGCGTGAGAGCGGAGCCCAGCCGGGAGAACACGCCACCAATGAGCTGCCTGGACGCGGCTCTTTTATTTTGATTCATCTTATCTTTTCAAATTTTCACATTTGATGTGTCATTCACAATAAAGCAAAAGTCTTCATCGCTATCGACAGAGTGTTTTATACACTGCTGATAATTCGCTCCCTGAGTCAGCTCACGGGGCAGACGCCTCCGCTGCGTTAACACTATTACTTTTTATCACCTTCTTGCTGAAATCAATAGCATCCTGGAGCTGTGCAGTCAGTCGCTGCTTCATCATTGAAAAAGAAAGTCACGCTGGGAATATCCTTCTCTTTCTTTATCTCAGAGGCTTTCAAAACCCCTTGAAAATCTCAAATGTGTGAAGCTGATATTTGCATAACGGCGCCTCTCTCGCCCCATTTTACATTCATTTGTAGCATTACAGGCGTATTCTGCAAGGTATTTTACCACTTCGTTTTCTCAACCAAACAAAAAAAAGTGCTCAACTTGGAGGGAGTTAGATCTGTAGTGCGGATGCACTCGATTTTCCCACCCACTCAGTGGACCTTCCAGATTTCAGATTTTTGTACCTAAAATCACATGTCAGTTATAAATACAAAGAGAGATAACAGCAGACAGAGCGAGAAGGCGCCTGCTGCCCCCCAGGCGAAATTCAGGCGGCGCACTCTCTGCTGTTTATGCTCCTTGGCAAACGTCAGCATAATTAAGAGGAGCGCAGCTAGTCCTAGCAGCCTTTGGGTATCCTGGCACGATCAGGGGCCTACAGCTTTTTACAGCTTGTGCAAAAGTATCTGCACACGGAACCCCTCCATCGTCCAGGAAAGGTCCCCCTGTGATATGACACCCTCGTCGGGGGGATTTCTCCTGCTCTTTAAATTCCCATACATGTCATAAACCTGCTCTCACCTACAGAAGCTGCTACTGAAATGTGTTGATAGATTTCTGTATACGCCGTGAAGCGGATTTATGATAGCTGCTGTGCAAAGATTCACAAAGGTCTTTATAGCCGGCCTGCATAGATATAAACCTGAAGCACTGGGACGTCTGATGAAATTAAAAAAAAATAATAAAAATAGGGTGGTGGTTGGACTGCCTTAATGCAGCATTGGCGATGTAAATTCTGAATGTCTTTCTATTCATCATTATGTACGCGCCGATTTGACCAAAAGAGACAATCCAATGTGTAGTGTTAGCCAAACGGGGAAGAGATGACTCATAGTTATAGGCTTTAAAATAGAACAATGGATGAGTCGACAGCGCTAGGACTAAGTTATGGGAGAAGCTGTCTCATGGGGGCCAACTAGAGAAGTATTTGTGACATGGAGCGTTTGAAGACCTGCATGGCTCATAGTTATAGGTGGGCTTGACAGCCGAGAAAGGTAGCAGTAAAGACAAGGACTGCTGGTTCATAACTGAATTTGCACTCAGGTTTGGTCGCTAGAGAGGCACATAGTGTAAATAATTACATAACGATAGATAGATAGATAGATAGATAGATAGATAGATAGATAGATAGATAGATAGATAGATAGATAGATAGATAAAAACACTATGTTATAGATAGATATGAGCGGCGCTAATCACTTCTCTCTCCACAGCAGTTCAGACGAAGTGTCCGAGGACGGCGGATAGCCCCGCCCACAAGTCCTAAAACCGCCCTTTCCGCCCGGGCCACCATGAAAGGGCAGTCCCAAGACAGAGGCGTTCTGGTTGGACTAGGACTTTAAATGAGATGGATGTGCAACACTACAAGCTAAGAAATCAATTCCAAGAGTACAGAATTATTTATTTGTTTGGTTTATTTTTCTTCACATTAAACAGGATTGCCTGCTTGACACCCAAGCCTTTCTTTTTGGCCACTTTGGTCAAAACAGAAAGATACATTGAAAGCTCAAAACTAAAAGAACGGGCATCTTTGTAAACGTAAACTGATGAACAGGAAAAGTGTTATATAATATAATTTTGTTATATAATACATTTTAGGAAAGGTTGTGCGTATAGTAAAACATAGGGATGTCAATGTATTTATTTTCTTCTCAAAAACGTGCATATATATGTTTTAAGTGCCCTCTGCCTCTAGTTTTCTGTTCAGTGCCCATATTTTTCAAGCGCCTCAGAATTACTCTTAGGAACTCCTCTAAAAGTCTGACTAGGATAACAATTTGTCCTGTGAGAAATGCACTATGTAAATGTAAAGAATGCTTATTATTATTATGATTATTACCCCAGAGCAGGACATGAGAAGTAGTTATGACACGTCCTACGTGCACGCCCAGCGAGGTGCAGGAGTTGCTGTTAGGGAATGAATGATGTCACAATTTTATGGCACCTCAACTGGCACTCATTCAAATGGTAAGGTTTTACCACAGAGATAATAATAATAGTAATGTTCAGAGTAGTAGGAGAAGAAGAAGGAAAACATAATAAGGTAGGAGATTGTGCTAAGCTGCACATAACTGTTGTTGATTCACAACAACATCAAATATAATTGTGTAGATTAAAGCCTGACAAACAGACACGTTTATTTAACAATGAATGATCCACAGCTGTATGTTAAGAAGATTCACCTTCTTGCTATTATCGCCACAGTAAATGCCTCATGAAGGAACAGCTATTGGTGCGCTGTTTCTGAAGTTGTTTTCACTTTTCCAGTGTTCATCCTCCCAACTCCCATGCCATGCCTCTCTCCGTGATCCCCCTTATCCGCTCAGAGGCTCAAATTATCCACTTGTCTGGCAGTCTCTGCCTGCTTTTTTGCAGAGCTCAATGTACCTGCATGACATTTCACTGCCAATCATCCATCCAGCCCCGTCTATCCACATGGCAATATGCTGGCCACTATAGCACAGTTTTCATCCATGTGATGACGTGTGTGTTGATCCTATGATATGGCTTGTGATTCACATATGAGTGCTCATCCACATCTGGGGCACTGATCTTTATGAACATCCCAATTTGCATGAATGCAGCTTGCTTTTAACATTGCCTCACATGGCGTAGTATTAAAATATATGAATTTCTGCATTACCTCACGTGTTGTAAGAGTATTCAAAGTTTGGAAGAAAATTTGAGAAATGGTAATGTTGTGACAAACCGAAATCATCGCTACTGCAAAAGCTCCCTGCGGTCAAAAACATAACCTTACCAACACTCATTTCAGGTGACAGCCCATGGCTTCTTCAAGTAGACGGAGTGATCAAGTAACACACAATATTTTTTTACGAATATTTCATCTCTGTCAGATTGTTAACGTTTTATGAGCTTATTGTTGTCCAGCAATTCCAAATCATTTGGCCTTTGGCAGGATGTCCATGCCGCTCTCTGCCTGAATGCCATCTTCTGGGAGATCTAGGTGAGTTAGAACAGCTCATGCGCTCTCCTGAATCCTGGCAAAGGTACAAGTAGTTTATTACATTTGGAAAATTAATAAAATGCCCTTACTCCTACTCTAAGAGTAGGACCACATTTGTGTCACTCTAAGATTTTTGAGCCAATTAGGACTGCTTTCCTACTTTGATAAATATGGGCACAGGGCTGACTCCTGCTGAAGTCTGATTAAGTGAGTTAAACGTATGAACGGATGGATAGTACAGATGCCTAATAAAGTAAAGATTAGACAGCACAGATTTTAAAATTTTCATAGCTCCTTTAAGAACTTTTTATAGTCATGCCTTGTGCTTGACATAGATAGATAGATAGATAGATAGATAGATAGATAGATAGATAGATAGATAGATAGATAGATAGATAGATGCTTTATTAATCCCAAGGGGAAATTCACATAATCCAGCAGCAGTATACTGATTAAAAAAAAAAAAAGTTAAATTAAAGAGTAATAAAAATGCATGTAAAAACAGACAATAACTTTGATTAAAGTTAGCATTTACTCCCCCAGGTGGAATTGAAGAGTCACATAGTGTGGTGGAGGAATGATCTCCTCAGTCTGTCAGTGGAGCAGGACAGTGACAGCAGTCTGTCACTGAAGCTGCTCCTCTGTCTGGTGATGATCCTGTTCAGTGGATGCAGTGGATTCTTCATGATTGACAGGAGTCTGCTTAGTGCCCGTCGCTCTGTCACAGATGTTAAACTGTCCAGCTTTATTCCTACAATACAGCCTGCCTTCTTAACAAGTTTGTCCAGGCATGAGACATCCTTCTACTTTATGCTGCCTCCACAGCACACTACCGCGTAGAAGAAGGCACTCGCCACAACCATCTGGTAGAACATCTGCAGCATCTTATTGCAGATGTTGAAGGACGCCAACCTTCTAAAGGAAGTATAGTCGGCTCTGACCTTTCTTACACAGAGCATCAGTATTGGCAGTCCAGTCCTATTTATCATCCAGCTGCACTCCCAGGTATTTATAAGTCTGTACCCTCTGCACACAGTCGCCTCTGATGATCACAAGGTCCATGAGGGGCCTGGGCCTCCTAAAATCCACCACCAGTTCCTTGGTTTTGCTGGTGTTCAGGTGTAAGTGGTTTGAGTCGCACCATTTAACAAAGTCCTTGATTAGCTTCCTATACTCCTCCTCCTGCCCACTCCTGATGCAGCCCACAATAGCAATGCCATCAGTGAACTTTTGCACGTGGCAGGACTCTGAGTCGTATTGGAAGTCTGATGTATATAGGCTGAACAGGACTGAAGAAAGTACAGTACACCACTGCCTCTGTCCAGGTGGGAGAGGGATCGGTGTAGCATATAGATGATGGCATCCTCCGCTCCCACCTTCTCCTGGTATGCGAACTGCAGAGGGTCAAGGCAGACCTGTGGCCTCAGGTGGTGAAGCAGCAGCCGCTCCATGGTCTTCATCACGTGACGTCAGAGCAACAGGCCGGAAGTCATTCAGCTCACTAGGACACGATACCTTAGGGACTGGGGTGATACAAGATGTTTTCCAAAGCCTAGGAACTCTCCCCGTTCCAGGCTCAGGTTGAAGATGCACTGTAGGGGACACTCCAGTTCTAATGCACAGGCCTTCAGCAGTCATGGTGATACTCCATCTGCATCCGCTACTTTGCTGGTACGAAGTCTCCTCAGCTCTCTGCTCACCTGTGCTGCTGTAATTGTGGGGGAAGCCCTTTTCTTCTGGTTCAAAAGGCCCTTGATGTCACTTGTAATCCATGGCTTGTTTTTAGCATAGCAGCGTACTGTACTTACTGAAACTACAATGTCCATACAGAAGTTGATATAATCAGTTGTGCAGTCAACAGGCTCTTCAATGTTCTCACTATGTGAACCCTGGGATATCCCAGTCTGTAGTTCCAAAGCAGTCTCTCAGAGCCTGCTCTGCCTCAGAGGACACCTGAGTCAATAGGTTCAAAAGGAAGACTTAGCCAAGTAAAGACAGAACATCAGGGGTGAGTGGTGCATGAGGTGGCAGTGCTGCTTTACAACATTTGAGACCAGGGTTTAATTTCCTGGGTGCTTCCTGAATGGAGCTTGCATGTTCTCCCCATGCATTGTGTATTTCTTCTGACTGCTTTGGTTTCCTTCCACAGTCCAAACCTATGTGGTTAGGAGATGCTAAACCGACCCCGATGTCTGTGTGTTCACCTTGTGATGAGCCGGTGCCTTTCTGGGGATTGTGGTTGCTGCAGGCACCAGTGACACTGCTCTGGATAAATATGTACAGAAAATGGATGGATGAGAGGATTCACCCCAGCTCCTATAGGAATAAAAATTTGTGATCTTTTTCAAAAAGACCAGCTGTTTTCCCAGGTTGCCACTCTGTTCCCATTTAAGTTTGCAGCATTCATTTTATAGTGTATATACACTCACCTAAAGGATTATTAGGAACACCTGTTCAATTTCTCATTAATGCAATTATCTAATCAACCAATCACATGGCAGTTGCTTCAATGCATTTAGGGGTGTGGTCCTGGTCAAGACAATCTCCTGAACTCCAAACTGAATGTCAGAATGGGAAAGAAAGGTGATTTAAGCAATTTTGAGCGTGGCATGGTTGTTGGTGCCAGACGGGCCGGTCTGAGTATTTCACAATCTGCTCAGTTACTGGGATTTTCACGCACAACCATTTCTAGGGTTTACAAAGAATGGTGTGAAAAGGGAAAAACATCCAGTATGCGGCAGTCCTGTGGGTGAAAATGCCTTGTTGATGCTAGAGGTCAGAGGAGAATGGGCCGACTGATTCAAGCTGATAGAAGAGCAACTTAGACTGAAATAACCACTCGTTACAACCGAGGTATGCAGCAAAGCATTTGTGAAGCCACAACACGCACAACCTTGAGGCGGATGGGCTACAACAGCAGAAGACCCCACCGGGTACCACTCATCTCCACTACAAATAGGAAAAAGAGGCTACAATTTGCACGAGCTCACCAAAATTGGACAGTTGAAGACTGGAAAAATGTTGCCTGGTCTGATGAGTCTCGATTTCTGTTGAGACATTCAAATGGTAGAGTCAGAATTTGGCGTAAACAGAATGAGAACATGGATCCATCATGCCTTGTTACCACTGTGCGGGCTGGTGGTGGTGGTGTAATGGTGTGGGGGATGTTTTCTTGGCACACTTTAGGCCCCTTAGTGCCAATTGGGCATCGTTTAAATGCCATGGGCTACCTGAGCATTGTTTCTGACCATGTCCATCCCTTCATGACCACCATGTACCCATCCTCTGATGGCTACTTCCAGCAGGATAATGCACCATGTCACAAAGCTCGAATCATTTCAAATTGGTTTCTTGAACATGACAATGAGTTCACTGTACTAAAATGGCCCCCACAGTCACCAGATCTCAACCCAATAGAGCATCTTTGGGATGTGGTGGAACGGGAGCTTCGTGCCCTGGATGTGCATCCCACAAATCTCCATCAACTGCAAGATGCTATCCTATCAATATGGGCCAACATTTCTAAAGAATGCTTTCAGCACCTTGTTGAATCAATGCCACGTAGAATTAATGCAGTTCTGAAGGCAAAAGGGGGTCAAACACCGTATTAGTATGGTGTTCCTAATAATCCTTTAGGTGAGTGTATATATATACTTTACAACATAGCTCATGTGTTTTGGTGTTTACAGCAGGCTGTGCATTTCTCAATACAGTACATTGTATGCAATTCTGAATATTCTGGGTGTGCTTTGTATAGACGCAAACAATTCTTTTTAAAAGGTGCACATACTGCACATTTTTATAGGGTGCACTGTATATGATGTACACTTATACAGAGCATTCATGCCATATTTTGATGATATTATTCTGTATGTACAGGTAGCAGTTGAGTGTTGTACCATGTTAGCCATTATGGATGTACTCCAAGCAAAATGACACCTTTTATTGGCTAACTAAAAAGATTACAATATGCAAGCTTGCAAGGCCCTTTCTTCAGGCAAGATTTGTCCCCATTAATGTATAACAATGCTATGAATGTGGGCCCAAAATGTGTCAATTCCCGTTAGCAGCTGCCAGACAGCTTTTAGTATTTATAAACTCACGAAGTCGTTCCTAACTTTGCTTTAGCGACTTATTTAGTGTAATCAAGTGAATGATTAATTACTTACAGCCCTGGCTTTTAAATCTCCTTTGTTTTCTCAATTGCTCGTCCCGATACCACGCACCCCGAAATGAATGCTGACAAATTCGCTGCAAGTCACGACCGCATTTCGACGAAAGCCTTCATCCCCAGTGAAAGCTTTCATCTGTTTCGGCTTTAAAGTGATTAGCAGTGGGCCGTCTTCCGTCACTTTCGCCGAGTGTGTCGAGGATAAAGGATCGCACTCCAAACTTGTGGCTGCTGCCGATCCACTCTGAAGATGGAGTGGGTTTTTTTCTCTCTCTCTCTCGAGCCGGCCTCAGTGTTACGCCATTCAAAGAGCATCACCAACATTTCTGTTATTATGATCCCACCACGTCACGGTCCTATTCGATTTGTCGCGGCTCTCATTGTTCACGTGAGGGCACCTCCCCAGAGAACAGCATGACGGTTATAGATTAGCACCGCGCTCGTTCAAGCCGGGGCTCTTCACACGTCCTCTTCCACGAGCTCACACTTTAACACTCTGCCCTCCTGGCCATGACACGTGTGTTTCATCACCTGGGTTCAGACTCACGACGTATCAACATTCTGCGTAATTAGCCCGGTCAGAGGCCGCCGTGCACATGCCGGCGTATGGAGGCAACTCTGGGAGAAGATGTCATTGTCGGGTAATTCAGGGTATGCAGGACCCGCAGGGCAAGTGAGCGCCAAGCGCTAAGTAGTAATAAGAGGGCGACTGTGTAATGAAAGCGTGAAAGGAAAATGGAGAGGGAAAAAAAAAGGGAATGGAAATCGGAGAGGAGGCAGAGCAAAACTCCAAAGGTGGAGGTGAGTGGAAAATGGCAATCAGTGCGTTCACATGGGCATTCAAAGCCAGGAAAAGGTGAGTAATCTGGTTAAGACAGAAAGCGGGTTTCTGTGTGGCAGCCTAGCCAGTGGACTGGGCTGACGGTGGGCTGAGATGCTGCAGTAACACCAAAGTCCTAGGGGGGGACAAAGGGAGAACACACTGGCCCCATGCAGTAGGTGCTGCAGACCCAGTGTTGTTCTACTTTGTACATGCTGATTGATTATCAATAAAAATCCACAATGTTGCTCTATTATAACCAGTGTCAGTGCTAGTTTATTTTGCACCCTAGGCCAAGCTTATTAGTGTGCCGACTGACTTTTTGGTAGCTAACCTGTGCAGCTGGGACCCCACACACACACTCATGATCTGCACCCTAGGTGAATGCCTAATTCGCTTTAACGGTGACACCAGCCCTGATTACAACCATCTATTAATACTCACTCTGTAACAACAAAAAGTTGTTTCCAGAAGTCATGGTCTGATTTACTTGAACATTACTACACAGGTCAGGTGATCGGAGTATTACAAATGATCCTGAACTAGAATTATTGGCACAGAAGTTTATGGGTTCATTCATGTCAGGTCACGTGTCAAGTGATACAGGTGTTAACGGATTTTTGTACAGGAACTAATCCTAGTCCTAACAGGAAGTGCAGCAGACTGTAGTTTGCATTTCAGGGGGTCCCTGCCCAGCCAAACATGAGTTCTGACATCACAAAGGCATTACAGCTGTGCAATGAAATGACCGTGACAGGTGACAAGGTCAATCCCGTGTATCATCACACAGTTAAACTGGCCTTCATGAGCAGCACTGGAAAGTGACAGCAAAATATACTCCTAAAACTACTGGTTCTTTAATGGCACTTAAAGGTCCTTTTCTGGGTTTTGTGGTTCCTCATAGAGCCATTACAATACAATACAATGCAATTTATTTTTGTATAGCCCAAAATCACACAAGAAGTACTGCAATGGGCTTTAACGGGCCCTGCCTCTTGACAAAGCCTTGAGTCCCTAAGAAGACAAGAAAAACTCCCACAGATCCCTTTTAGGGGAGAAAAATGGAAGAAACCTTGAGAAAGGCAGTTCAAAGAGAGACCCCTTTCCAGGTAGTTTGGGCGTGCAGTGGGTGACACCCAATGGCTCAGTGACATTATAAACACATTCCAGGCCATCAAGCTGTTTGTTCCTTTATGATTCAAGTAGGGCACCACATTGACTTGGCTGGTTTAATTAATGTGTGTAACACGCTGCCAGTCATCTTGTGTTGTTACTCTTAGGGTATCTTGACCATCCTCATGGGTATGTAAGCCTGCCTGTAACTATCGTTGTCATCCACACAGCTAAGAGATGCTCGGCAGACCAGCGTAATGTCACCCTGCCACCTTCTGTCATTTACCTGTACCACCACTACATGAGAAGTTAAGGTGTTCTTGTTGTTCTTGCAGTTTTGTGCCGTTTTGTATTACATGCAATGTAATTATCCTGCATTCTTAGCTATGATGATTTGTAATGTTTTCATACAAATTGGGGCTTTGTTTCTCATTTTTTAAGAGTTTACCATATAGAATTTTTGAACCATGCCCTCAACAGCATCTCAAACATTGATAACAGGAATGCTGCTCCAAGTCAACCCCAATGAGCCTGAGAGTTGTAAATTGGGTGGTGATGGGTTTTTATGCCAGTGGGCTGAGACCTGCTGACTAGGAGGCCCCTGCATCCAATTTATTTCCCTGACATTCTCAGTCAAATATTCCAGGCCATAAAACATTGCTCTGCAGACAAAAACATTTGCAGATGGGTTCATTGCCGCCGTGAAGTGACATGTCTAAACACCAGTACTATGAATTTAGTGCAGTGTACCTTTGAAAGCTCATCTCATGACATTACACCACCAACAGTTTGGACTGTTTGAGGATTTTCTCCATAGGTGCACTTCTTACGTGATCATCTTTCTGAGGGCCTTCAGCTTGGCATTATTTGGGCAGCCCAGCCATAGTTGTCAGTCCACATGATTATTCATTATGTATAACATGCATTATGTGTCCAGCTGTCTTGTAGGCAGCATTTTGGACCATCAAAGCCTAATTAAACCCCTCTAAACTGGTCCATTCAAATGAGATTGTTGAGGAAACCCACCCATAACCTCTGCGTCTCTTAACCCCCTCTCAGTCAGAGGTCAGTATACGGTAGTGCTCCATGTACACATTTGTGTGGTTTGTGTTGCCCAGGCTGATAGCACTGGTTAGCTGTTTAATTTCATTCTCATTTCCTGTTTCAGAGGCAGACCAGTTTGCGATACAAGCAGATGGCAGACTGTCATGGCTCTGCCAAGCTGAAGATGCACCATTGATGTCAGCCTGAAGGTCCACTCCAATGAGGAGGAGGACTGGAGTTTGGTGAATGTGGGCCTTACAGCAATTAATCTCCTTTTGTCAAATATACCATCAGGTGCCAGTTTCACTTTTAGTAAGATTAACCCTTACAATAAAGAAATGCCCAGTGCACCTGAATGGGTGTGAAATTTGTGAAAGAGCTGGGATGGGACAGTTGGGCCCAGTTTTGCTTCAGATAAGTAACAATGCGATGAGCCATACTTGGCGCCTGTCTCCATCCCACTCCTTATTCCTTGCCATGGTTCATGCTAGTCTGGTATAATGTGCCATATGTGAGGGCACACACAATACTGGGGCATGGACCAAATAATCTTGTTTCTGTCATCCTGGAACTCCAACAAGCTTGTTATTCCAGGATGGACATTTACCTTCGGACAACTAGCTTTAAAGTCAGTCTCTGACATCATAAAGCAGGGACTTACATGACAAGGCACGGAAAATGTGCTCTGGGATGCAAAAAAGAACGTTTACTTATCCATTCACAAAAATGCAGGCAATATCCCCAGAGCAGGGAAGAAAAAGTCAGTAGTTATTAACATTTTCCAGGTAAGCAGATTTTGGAGACCCTTATTAAAGTATCTCAGTTGGTCTGCTTTTGTGCTTACAGGCCATGGTTTATGATGTCAGGGTTAACATTAAAGCTGATAGGTTGAAGTGCTAATTTCCATGTACTGTAATTCCAGGAGCCGCAGTCTTCTGTACCGACTGTCATAACATTCACACATCCTGAGAAGTGGGCACACACACTGCACACTATACTGTAGTCAAAGACATATACATGCACATCTGTGTACTCACTCACACACAATTACAGTCATGTTCATCAACATCTGCGCCTACACATACCGCCTCACACACACCAGTGCCCACACAGGAATAAGCACACACACACATATGGGACATTTATGAGAATGTTTAAGAGGAAGGACAACCCATAATCAATCAATCAATTAGGCCACAGCTATTTGAACTTGGCAAAAGCGTCTCCACATCCGCTTGCATTTCTTCCACTCCCTCAGCCAGCCTTATTTCTCCTTCTGAGGTATCAGCTTGTTGTATGCTGTAGCAGGGGGGTAAGTGGGGGTCCAAAAAACCTTATCTGCCTCCCCTTTGGGTAAAATGGTTCTCAGCCTGATGACAAGTGTAAAGACCCCTTCAACTTCCTTGGCCTCCTTCACCAAGAAAATAGTTTGTTGAAACGATTCAGTTTCCCGTCATATACTGTGCATACATAGATATACAAACGCAGTGGTGTACAGGAGTGTGGCCTAAAGGCGTGATGTCCTTCAGGACTGTTAGCCACAAGGCTGCTAATTAATGGAAGAAATTAAGGATAAGATTGAGCAGCACATGGCAAGGACAGGAGTTTTATTGAACAGTCAGTATGGCTTCAGAAGAGGGAGGTCGTGTTTTACTAACATGTTGGAATTCTATGAGGAGGCAACAAAAGGATACGATCAAAGTGGAGCTTATGATATTATTTATCTGGACTTTCAGAAAGCATTTGATAAGGTGCCACATGAGAGGATGGGCATCAAGTTAAAAGAAGTGGGAATTCAGGGTGATGTTTTTAGATGGGTGCAGAATTGGCTCAGACACAGGAAGCAGAGGGTGATGGTGCGAGGAACCTCATCAGAACTGGCCGATGTTAAGAGTGGTGTTCCACAGGGGTCAGTGCTGGGGCCGCTGCTATTTTTTAATATATATAAATGATTTCGATAGGAATATAAGCAACAAGCTGGTTAAGTTTGCAGATGATAACAAGATAGGTGGATCAGCAGAAAATTTGGAATCCGTTATATCATTACAGAAGGACATGGATAGCATACAGGCTTGGGCAGATTTGTGGAAGATGAAGTTTAATGTCAATAAATGTATTACACATAAGAAGTAAAAATGTTAGGTTTGAATACACAATGGGAGGTCAGAAAATTGAGAGTACACCTTATGAGAAGGATTTAGGAGTTTATAGTGGAGTCGACACTATCAGCTGCCAGACAGTGTTCAGAAGCCATTAAGAAGGCAAACAGAATGTCAGGTTTATATAGCGCCTTGATGTGTGGAGTACAAGTCACAGGAGGTTCTGCTCAAGCTTTATAATGAACTGGTGAGGCCTCATCTTGAGTGCTTTGTGCAGTTTTGGTCTCCAGGCTACAAAAAGGACATAGCAGCACTAGAAAAGGTCCAGAGAAGAGGAACTAGGCTGACTCCAGGGCTACAGGAGATGAATTATGAAGAAGGATTAAAAGAGCTGAGCCTATACAGTTTAAGCAAAGGAAGATTAAGAGGTGACATGATTGAAGTGTTTAAAATTATGAAGGGAATTAGTCCAGTGGATTGGGACTGTTATTTTAAAATGAGTTCATCAAGAACACGTGGGCATAGTTGGAAGTTTTTCTTTATACAAAGAACGATAGACACATGGAATAAGCTACGAAGTAGTGTGGTAGACAGTAAAATTTTAGGGACTTTCAAAATTTAACTTGATGTTTTTTTGGAACAAATAAGTGAATAGGACTAGTGAGCTTTGTTGGGCTGAATGGCCTGTTCTCATCTAGTGTGCTCTAATGTTCTAATAGGTGAGCAGCAGAAATGAACAGAAGGACTTGTGCATGCCACATCAACCAACCCCAGTGGTTCACCCCATTAAGGGGTACAAGGAGTCAGATTTACTCATTTTCATTAAACTTTGAAAGTAGTGTAGTAGACAGTAAGACGTTATGGACTTTGAAAACTCGACTTGATGTTTTTTTGGGAAGAAATAAGTGGATAGGACTGGCGAGCTTTGTTGGGCTGAATGGCCTTTTCTTGTCCCGATTGTTCTAATTCTATTCTTGATGCGACCCTGATTAAGCCTCTTAACCTACCTGTGCTCCAAGTATACAAATATGTGTAAACACCTAGCGTGTACACTACCAGTCAGAAGACTGGACACAGCCAGACATTACCATGTTCGTCATAGAAATTGATACCTTTTTTTTTTGTAATCATGAGACCTTTAGAAGAGGGTAAATGGGATCTAATGAGGACAGAAAAAGAAAGTGGAGGCCCAGATGCACAAATACATCAATGAATAAAGACATCATAGTCTGCAGTTTGGGAAACAAACACCTTACAGGTCCTCAGTCCTGTCACAGAGAAAACACAATTCCAGGATGGTGGCCTTAAAAAAGGCCATATGTAAAACTGGCAAAGAAAAAGTTAAAATGGGCAAAAGAACACAGACATGGCATCAAATGTAACTGGAAAAGTGTATCATTTTTATTACAATGTAAATAATTTTAAAAAAGCTTGTTATGGTCAGTATCATGCAGTGACCTTTTCCTGGTGGCAGGTGACACTGAGGTTTGGTGTGTATTTAAGAAAATGGCCAACTGAGCACCAGTAAGGCGTTTATTTCCACAGACTACACACTCTGACGTCCTTCTTCCCTTATGCAGTTGTGCATCTGGGCCTTCTCCTTCATTTTCTATTTTAGTTAGATCCAGTTTGCCATCTTTTCTCAAGACAATAATAGACACTTTGTATGAAATCTTCAGTTTGTTGGCTACTTCTAATTGGTGCAAAGGGCCGATGACGAGGATTTAAGAAAGGCGTAAATTGGCTAGAATCTCTAACCTCTCTGTAAGCTGTTCGAGAATAAACATCGACTTCTGGTGGGTCATCATTTAATATACTGGTGGAACCAGAAGGCGTGTAGTTGGGAGCTTTGGGGCAGAAGTGACCTCATGCGTCTTCTGGTGGCTTCTCCTCCATCATAGATAACAAAATAGGCAAGTGGTTAGTGGCTGCGCAGCACCTTTAATTTTATTCCCATCCATCCCTAATCCAGTCCCCATGAGACACTCCCAAAGCGCACATGTGTGACATTACATACAAACAACAATTATGTGCAATTGCAAATAAGAAACAGTATGCTTGAGTGCCACTGATTTGACATTTATAAACAGAACATACACATTCATTTGTCTTTTCTCCCTGATTGATTAGTGGGTAATTGATTGCCAGAGCCAGTTCTAATAGTTAAGAGGGCAAATGTCGTAGCCCTTCCCAGCATATCCTTAAAATGCATACAGTACATCTAATACTTACAATTTAAGTGCACAAATGCATACACGCCTGCACCAATACAAAAATAAGCACAAAGGCAATCATGCAAAATCCTCACAGCCATTTACGTACACCTCCATACACCATGGCACATCAAACAAACTCCATTGGCACACGAGTCCCACAATCTTAATGGTGTCTGTGCACACTTACACATACTGAAACAAATGCGCACATTAGCAAAGTTATTCTCACAGCCAAACATATAAAAATATTTGTGCCGACAGTCACATGCTGAATATGTCTGTACATCCAGATATGTGCGATGGACCACTCTGTGGTTTGGACTGTCTTACACCCAACACTGCCAGGAGGTGTTCCATGTTTCCCCTTTCTTCTAGATAAGAAGGTTAGAAAATAGATGCATACACATATATTGTATCTATATCCATAAAGGCACCCTACTATTAACAATTAAAAACACCAAATGTCCCGTTCTCACATCAATCAAACATACACTCCTGTACGTATACTCCAGGATATAGGCACACTTGCACATATTCACCTATGCAGCATACATTCGCGTATACACTACATACACCTACTGTATACACATATGCACTCACAATGCAGCAACGTACAGTACGTATATGGTTGTGCTCTCATTTCAGGGACCCTTTGACACTCATGTACCACTCATATTCCAGTCATAATGCACACTTGGACATACACATGTGCCAGTAGCACACATGCTGTGGCCTTTACTGGATCCTCCACTGGTGGTGTCCCAGAAGCAGCCACTGGGCAGATAGTGATGCGCTCCATAGCTCCTCTTCCCTTGGCTGAAGGTCAAAGTAAACACTTGTGCAGGCTGATGCTGCTCCGCTGTTTGATAACAGATGGGCAATGCTTTTGAAAAGGAAGTTAACAAGCATCCAAGATAAACTGGTGTCCGCCCACCATTGTATCTCCGTGGCTCAGCACCGCCTGTTCAGGGAATTGCAAGGGCACCACTGCAGCCACTGGACCGCCTTTAGGAATGAGGCTGAGAGTGTTCAGAGTCCTCAAGGTGACGCATATGCCCGTGTGTGAGCTCGCACACGCCACCTGAGAATGGCACCCTGGACCCACACCCATTGTACTGTATTTCATTCAGGCAGATTATGTCCCCTTCAGGTGACTCAATTCTCTGCACGTGCCTAATGCTGCCCAGCCTCTGCGCACCCCTCATCCACACATCTGACCACAGATGAAGCGTGAAATCACTTGGATTGGATGATTCCAGCGCCAGAAGCCTGTCAGCCCCGGTCTGTAAGAGGACGGCCGTAGCGAGCCCCTGAGAAGAGCTCATGCGTACCGAGCAGACGAGCCCTCCCTGCTGAAGCTGCCAGACGGCCCAGATGTCGTACAGCTGGAGAGGCTGAGCTGCTCCTTCTTCCAGCTGACTCAGCTTCCAGTTCCAAGAAGCTGGCTGGAGTTGACTTGATGCACTTTTTAATTCTCAGCTGACTTAGTGGACAGAATGGTTTGGTTTCTGGCTGCACTTCTTTTTACTTTAGGATATACGGAGGAACTGATGCCGGAGGACAGAGTGCTGCACCGTGTCCACCTACTTTATGGGGCATCTTCTTGGCAAAGAACAAACTTGCCAATGCAGAAGCTCATACAGGAAAGGGTTAGTTAAGATGGGAAGGAAAATGGGGTTACCAGTACAAAGTAGAGAGTGAGAGTAGTCATTACAGAAGAGTGTGGGCATGATGAAAAAGATGAGGTCCACAGTGGAGCAATGGGCGGATTGCCACCATTTGGGAATAAGAACCCTAAGAACATAATACATTTGAGTGTCGAGAGGAGACCATTCAGTCCATCAACTTGTTTGTTTAGCTAACAGTTAGGATGGCCCAATAACTCATCCATGTACATCTTAAAGGTTGTCAAGGTAAGTATTATGCTAGAAGCCCTGGCAAGAAGATGTTTAAAAGTAACCAGGAGAAAAGAACATCGTCAGAAATTAGAATAGTCTTGAGATCTACCAGACTGTTACCAAGGTCAAATCGAAAGTCAAAAAACCAAGCACGGGTTTGAACCAAGAAAAAGAGATTAAAAAATAGGTGTTAGATGTACAAAAACGATTGACACAAAAAGTGTTTTGAATCCACAGACTTGGGTGAGGAAATACCTAAAAAGGCCACCTTTTCAACCTGTCACACCAAAACCAGCAGCTAACAATGTCTGAGGACAAAATAGCAGCAAAAGCAGCCCAAATAAATTAACAACATGAAAAATGAGACTCTGATTATAAAACTTTTGTCAGATATTGACCCTGGAGCTGCAAAACTCCCAAAACGATTGCTCAGACTCATGAAAAGGTGAAGAGAAACAGAAAAAATGAATTAAACCAACTATTCAGAACATTAAGTGCCTCCTAGGGTGGTCGGTTGGTGGCCACAGTCAAATCTGCACCTCATCAGCATGTGGCCACAAGAGGCAAATTTTTAAAAGAGACTAGGAAACATGCGGACCCGCTGCCCTCCTAAGATCGAGGTTCCAGTACTAATAGTTTGCCAGTACCAGCAGGTTGCCATGCCACATGTGCTTCTCACACATCGGATGCCAGATCTCTTATTCTTCTTCCTCCTATCATGTAGTTTCTGCAGTTGGCTTCACGCTCTGCAGACGTTGCTGCTCTTCTTTTTCTTTCTACCACCTTCTTAACCAGTTTGCCTATGCAGTTGTCATAAGAAAGATAGGAACCCTGATAACTTCACAGAGGTTGCTGTCAGACACATTTTTTGCTTCACCAGCACGTGTCACATCTTAAGCATTTGATTGAGACCAAGGCCAAGAGTCTAGCCCCAGTGCCTTGCTATTAACAGATGGACATAACCCTTAGCGTTTTACATATAAAGATTTCAGGTGTGGCTAGTAGGGGACAGCCATCTAAAAAGAGTGGCAACAAGTTAAAGAGTATGAGAGGATCCTAACAGCAAAGTGGACACAAGCAGCATCAGTGCAGCCAGCAGGCACTGGACAGGTGGTCATGTGGAAATAAGACAAGCTGAAGCATTGGACTGCATGGCAGAGTAAATATAATGAGGCAAACTGAACAAGTGGGAAGCTTGAAAGCAGCAGTGGGATTGGCTAAGAGGTGGGAGGAGCCTTCCAGCTTAGCTATTAAAGATTGGCGCTCTTTTACAGCCTTTCCCAGCATGCTCTGAGCATAGCACTGCCATGTTTTGAACTCAGACACACTCCGCATAATCCCCGGGCTCAGGACTCGGAGATTATGCTCATTACCTACAGCAAGAGTGCAGCCACTCAGCTATGTGGTTCTCATTTCATCTGTCCACCCTTTCATTAAGAGAAAGGCGCTATACAAAGTAAAGCATTCGAGCTAGGGGAAAAGTGAGCGTGCAGTTATAAAGAGTTTCTTCAGGATCAGAGTAGTGGCAGAGGGGAGGCAGTCTCCCTTAAAGTTGTGAAGCTTTGCCACTCTTACGAACAGAGCCATAGTAGGCCAGCAGCTGTTCTAGAGCTGTAAGGGAGAGACGCTTCATCAAAGTCCCCCGCTAAGCGAATGTGACGGCTAATAAGCCAGAAGTGAGAAGAGAGCATTTCACACACAGCCGGCGACCTCATGTCTCCCTCTGCTCCCAGACTGCAGTGCTGCTGTGTTCTGCTCACAATGCCCTGTGGTCAGTGCAGGCTGCTCTGGATTTTGTGTGCGTGTGTGTGTGTTTACTCCAGCCATCTGCCTGCTCTGAATGTGCCTCTGATGACAGATCTAAGCAGGGTGAACTCTGAGAACATGTGGTCTGTTGGTCTGTCTGTCTGACATGGCTGGTGACTGAACCGAGGACACACACGCGAGTGATGGCGGACAGGAGCTGCCACTTGAAAGCTGGCTGGGAGCTTCACTCCACTCCCCATCAATTCCCTCTCCCATACTCCCTCCCTCCCATCTCTCTCTCTCTCCCTGGCCTCGAAAATCGCTGACATTCCAAATTTGCCCTGGAAGGAAAGTCATGTCTTCCGCACCATCACACACACACACACACACACACACGGGATCTCTAAACTGCAGGCCAGTCCAAGAATATTTCTGCTTTTCATATCTGCACCAGAGCTGTTGAGTCCAACGAGAGATGGGAAGGATTTCAGCACTGGCTTCTCACGCACATCCGCCCAGAGGCCTCCAACTGCATCACTCAGCATCAGATTAGAAAAGAACTGGCCGTCCAGGCGGCGAGATGGAGAGACAGAGAAAGTTCATGGATATTGGGTGCTGGGGGGCAGACCCCATGTCTCCGGATATCAGAGGCCTCAGCAAGGAGGCCTTTGTGGGAGACGTTTCTTGGGGCACAACTGTGCTAAACAGCTGGAAATATACAACATGTGTATTGTGAAAGGCACTATATAGCGCCTGACCCGACACAGATTGGACACGGGAGGCACGTGTAAAATAAAAGGACTTGTATTTTTCTTCAGCTGGAAGGCACGTCTTCCCCGTAATCCCCCCAGCCACAACACAGTCCCAAGCACCAGTACAGCACAATCACTTTTCTCAACGTTGGCACCACCACTCCTCCCTAGCAACCTTGTCCTCCTCCACCCAACTCTGGCCGATGAGTAGTGGTTGCTGGCTCCCTTTTATAGGTCATCTGGAAGTGTTCCAGGTGTTTGATCACCAAGATCCGGAGGCACTTCCAGGTGTGATGAATCTGTTGCCCACACGGGCTCAGGAGTCCCAAAAACAGCACTCCCTGGCGGTACCTACGGGACCCAACAGGGCTGCCCCCAACTCTAATTCCCAGGGAGCCCTGTGGGAAACCGAGTCACTACACCAGCCCAGGGGGACGGCCATCTAGTGTCCAGGGGGAGGTATTGCACTGTCCAGGGCTGCTCCCCCTGAATACAATGTGCAGGGCTGTCCCGGCTGGGCATGGACGCCAGGCTCCTGTCACAGTATGCATGGCGGGGTGTGACTGTGCGGATCTGTGTGTGTATATTGTATGTGACTGAATGTGAGCACAGACATGCCGGTGAGCCCGTGTGCACTTGTTTACACGTCTGTGCTTATAGATCAGTGAATGGACCCTCCGCTCAGCAAAAAGCGTTAACTGAGTAAATGGACAGCACTGGGGTATCACGCAGAGGAAAGATCAGTCCGCTTACAGTGCTGCCTGAAAGCCACAATAGTAGTCAAGTCTATCATGATGTAAATATTTAGCTGGTATCAAATTATTTGTCAGGGCACAGTCTATAATAGGCCCTGCTAGGGAGATCTCTTTGTATAATGGCAGGGAGAATGTTGCTGTGGCAGACAGGACGCTCACCGTCTCAGTCTGTCTGCTCTTGCCACTCAGGCCACTGTCTCCTCTGGGTGCTATCAGAGCCTGCAGAGATGTCTGGAGGGTGGAAGGACATGGAGAGCAGCGATTCATTACTCCCAAGACCAAGCAGGTGAGCTGTTGTGGTGCTCCACGGTGTCTGGGGTTCTCGAAGGCCTGGGTGTGCTAACACTTTCTAGAACTCTATTATTGTTTTGGTAAAATAAACCAATCAGTGTCTAACTTTGCAGACACACCCCACAACATTCTCTAGCAACAAAGAACTTTCTCCCCACTTCTCATGACAGAGCCCAACAGCTCACTGCATGGGTGGAGAAGGCGGCTCAGAATATTACAGACATCCAGCTGGTACAGAACATCCACGACACTCGGCCATCCTGCACTGTCACTTCTCTTACTCCTCCATTCTAGCAAATGTTATAGGACCATTGGCACTCGAACATGACAAAATGGACATCATGACATTTTGTATTGGGCTAGTAGCTAAGATGTCCCAATATACAAAGGCTGCCAAAGTGTCTGATTCTGCTGCATGGCTCACTAGCTTGTTTCTGATTTCCACACTTCTTGTAAAGAAGTGTTTCCTGACTTCAGCCTAAAATGTACTTCCCCTCCATTTCCAGTGGTGTCTCCATGTACGTGCCGGGCTGGTGTACTAGGCCCAGTTTATTAGTGCTGACAGTTCAGTAGCTAACCCCTGTGGTTTGACCCCACAACCGCCCCTTTATGATCTGCACCCTAAGGAAATGTTTAATTCGCCTTAATGGTGGCACCAGCCTTGTGTATGTGAGTTGGCACTGACCAAAAAACAGGAGACAGAGCTGGAGGTGGCAGAGTTACAGAGTGTGGCGAGGATGGACAGGATTAGAAATGAGTACATTAGAACGTCAGCTCAAGTTGGGCAGTTGGGAGACAAAGTCAGAGAGGTGAGATTGCATTGGTTTGCACATGTGCAGAGGAGAGATGCTGAGTATATTGGGAGAAGGATGCTAAGGATAGAGCTGCCAGGGAAGAGGAAAAGAGGGAGGCCTAAGCGAAGGTTAATGGATGTGGTGAGAGAGGACATGCAGGTGATGGGTGTAACAGAACAAGATGATGAGGACAGAAAGATATGGAAAAAGATGATGCACTGTGGCAACCCCTAATTAGAGCAGCAGAAAGAGAAGAAGAATTTATGGATGCTCCTGAGAAGTTTGGATACCAGTAGATTCAGAGACAGTTTAGGTTGCTGTAAGGTTGCTGAGCAGTCTGTCATAAGAACAAATATTGTAAGAAATACTGCAAGTCATGTTAGTATTTGTACTATATTTATATTGTCACTCTCGCTCATGGAGGAGATGTGTTGTGGGCTTCAAACCAAACAGCCTAATGGGAACAGGCTATGGTGTGATACGTCCCCTAACCTCTCTGGAGGAGGAGCTCTCTGAAGAGCAGTGCCATGCCTTCTGGGAACTTGGAAGCCCCGCCCCTTCCAGTCCTGGCTCTATATAACCAGTGCAGCTGCTAGAGCCACACTAGCCTGCAGAAGACTCTTGAGTCTAGGAACGAGCCAGAAAGTTCCAGCATTCACTGCTTGTTTTTTTGTTTGTTTGCTGGCTTTTTTCGTGAGTAACACTGTTGCTAATAAATGGCGAGCTCCGAGAGAACCCCAACATTTTACACACAAATACAAATAACATATATCTTCAAGGTTGTATACATAAAGTACATGTTGCATGTCATTTATACTTTCTGTGTTTGCGTGTCTCTTGTCGGTGTGCGTTTTGAGGAGACGTCCAAGTAAGAATTTCATTACACTGTAGACATGACAATAAACTTGAACCTGAACCTGACTGATACAGAATAAAAATGAAAACAAAAAGTAAGACAGTACAACTAAAGGAAAAACAAGCAATGTAAACAGTCATGAGTCCAAATAAAACATATATTGTGCATGAATGGATATTTCATAAGCACGCTATTTACAAGTTTAAAGCTTATTACAGGCCACTGTGATGCATTGAGTTTTAATTGATCTTCGCTTGTATCTGCTGATGTGAATTTGATGCCCTGTTACATGTGTTTGTGTGCCATTGTACCTAGCGGGCATCTGTGCATGTACATGGGTACTTTGTGCATACCTGATCGCATTTTGATGTGTGGTTGTCACGGCATGTGATGGTATGTGTTGTCAAAGATGAGACAAAAGCCATATAAAGATTTGAGGCAGCCACCCGTATAATTTTCCTAGTTGCAAAATGGAAATTATTCTAGCAGAGACGTGTACTGGTTTGAGCCCAAAATCCAACTGACTGGTGAGGTTGAGATGGTGGATTTTTAAAGTGCCACAGAGGAAGTGAGGTAGTTATGTCAGTGGGCTCACAACTAGAAGGGGAGTCTCCTGGACAGGAAGTGACATCATGAAGCTCTTAACTGGAAGTGATGTCATGGCAACCAGATGGACTTTCCCGTAATGGGTCTGCAGTGGAAAAAGAGAAAGGATCAGTGCACCGTGCCACACCCTGGTCTGGCATGGAATTACCTTCCTTCGAGCCCTTTAGCTGCCTCCCTTGCACACGTGTGTAACAGCATGCATGTGATTTCTTACATGTGTGTAAAAAAATATGTGTATCAGTGCATGTGAGGTACTTGTGACTGTGCACGTAGCTTTACATCGATGAATGAATGTGCCATGTGTGGGTGCAGATGAGCGCATTTATATGTTCTTGTGTGTCTTTGTGTTTGCTCCTGATGTGTCGCAGAGTAATAGTCCTCCCTTTAATCTGCAGAACACTGCCTGACGGCACACTGGTGGCACTCTCGTGGCAGACGGTTATCGTCCCTTGTCTGGCTGGCCAGTCAAAGTCATCGCTGTGCCAGTGTTGAGCCCAAACTCCACAGCCTTTGAAACATAGCAAGAAAGAGCAGGTATGAGAGTGCATGCATTCAGGTGGGACTGGCGATCTCCTCCAACAGTTGGCAACCCCAATAATGGGGCCCCTACAAAGCATTGCTGCAGGCTGCCACATCTCTAAGAGAATGAAGCTGTTGTGCATTTCTCCCTGACTGCCATGACTTATGCGACAAAGATGCAAGCGGTCACGCTATGATGGATCTCATGCTCTATCCTGATGGGATTTTCCTCGCTCTTCTAGCCCTTCCATTCATGGCACCCGCCAGGATGGAATAAAGCTGCCACTCCTCGGCATTGGATGCCTTCCATAGCTCTTATGTTTTCTGTGCCAAGCCAGATCGAAGTACAAGGAGAGCTTTGCTCCTGCTGCTGTAAGCTTCTCCATTCATCCATTTGTCCTTCCACTTTCTTAGCTCACTTGTTCCATTATGGGACCATGAGAAATGAGAGCCTATTGTGGCAGTACTGCATACAAAGCAAGACTAAAATCTGAATGGCATGCCAGTCAAGTGCATGCAACATATTGTAACAAACTATCTAGTGTTTCAAAAAAAAAAAGGCATCCCCTAAGCCCACAATGCCCACTAATGGCCTCAGTCAGCACAGACGTCTCTCTTTCAGAATGCAGGCCACTGCTCCCCACTCCTCTTATCAGTTGCTCTCTCCACTCCATTAGGTAACCACGTCTGGTTCCAAGTTTCCATACAGCCGAGCCCTGAGGGCCTGAGGGCTGGACTCGGTAATTGTGCTCTCCAGACAGCCACGAGAGCAGATCGGGACTTCGATATCGGAGGCACACAGTCCTGCTCACAGTGCCCTCTCTCCCGGATGTGAAGCCAAGTGCAACAAGAAGAAAACTAAATCAGAAGGCAAGTGCTTTGAACCAGAACGTGGAGATACTGATGGCTCGCACTAAGTGGAATGGACTTTTACTGCACCATGTGCCCCCCCAGGGGGTCACTAAATGCTTTGCACAAGCAGCCCAGTGCCTGAGGCCAGCTCCTTCAGCCCAGCACATTAGAAGTACCTGCTGGATGTAGGTGGCACCTCTCCCTCAGTTAAATGCCACCAAAGGTCATTTTTTTCTCTTCATTGCTCAGACAAGCTTTCATTTTTTCATTTCTGCCTTCAAAAAAAAATAAAACAAACAACATTGGCTGATATGGTCCATGATTTGGAGTTGAACACAAGGTAGACAAACTGGAAGGAGCGCTCAGACTAGAGTCTGGTGGAGTTGGGGACATCCCAAAGACCCTCTCAAGGGAGAAGAGAGATGGTGGACCTGGACCTGAACGAGACTCCTGGACCAGAATGAGATCTGAGAAACCAGAGGCTAAGCGGCGGTGGTCTTGAAAAAAAGCCAGTGGTTACTGTACACGGATTGCAGATAAAAATTAGAGGCCTCCGTACATCTTCCCAGATCAGCCTCCAGGTTGTAGAATACTAAGATCTGACAGGCTTAGACTCATCTTTGGGTCTCATGGTATCTGGTAAGGTCATTCTCCAAGCTGAGGAATTTTCTAGTCTTTTCAGCTCCCCAATATCTGAAAGGTTAAATTTGAAGTAAATTCATTTGCAAGTCCCCAAACTATAATTTGAAATAACAGAAGAAGATTCAAGGAATGTTCACCTTCAACCCTCCCAATATATGACACATTGAGCCCCCATGTTGTCCAAAATGAAGGCTTTACAGAAGAGAGCCACACAGATATTAAGATTTAGGAGAGGATCACGTTCAACACAGTGACAGGAACACATACCATGTCAAGCATGCAGATCATTAATGCCCAACATGGATCAGGCTCGAGCCGTAAAAGGCCAAGATATTTCATGATCTTCCTATTGTGCATTCAGTGCCATCCTGGCAGGTTACGCTTTGTTAAAAAGACAGCAGGAACTGAATTCATGAGGCTCCCTTAAGCTGAAAGAGAATAACGGGATTTGACTGAAATAAAGAAAAGCTGCCTGCATGTAAACTCTGATAGGATCATATCAAAAGGGCTCAATCTGTAGGCGCCTGATGTCTGATAGGACCAGGATATGAAACGGCAAGAAAACTAGATCAGACAACAGCAGACTGTAGGTAAGAAAAATGACGGATTCAGAGGTGTGAAAAGATCCGGATACAGAAAGTTGACAGCTGATATGACAAGATCAAATTCCGAAGATGTCAAGTGCCATGCTACTTAGATCTTACAGAATCAGACTCCAAGGAGCTGGAACTAAAGAAATGAAAACTGAAATGTGAGGGAATCAAAACTGAGGAGTATACTGAAAACTGACAGGATACTTGGGGGTGACAGGATCACACTTTAGGGAGGTGTAACTGCCAGATCCTCAGATCTAATGGGAGCAGGCCCTAAGGAGGTAAAGCTGAATTCTGACAGGCTGACCCTGAGGAGACACAAGTGGAGGATCAGAAAGACAAAATCTGAAAGGTGCAGTCTCTGAGAAGACAAAGACGTACTGAGATGTGAGAAGTAAAGCTCCAGTACACTGAGATCACACAGGATCAGACTCTGGGGCAGCTGGATGATACAGAAATCTCATAGTTTCAAACTGGAGAGGTAAAGCTGCAGGATACTTTCTTTACATACTGTAGCATCAAACTAAGGCGGTCAAATTAAATCTAACAGGATCAGACTCTAAGGAGGTTAAGGTGGTGGATACTGCGATCTAATAGTATCAGACTGGGGATCTAAAATATATAAACAGTGTGTATGCAGAAAAATATTGCGTACAAACGTTTCCACATTCAAATTGTGATGTATAAAACCTAAACTTAGTGTAAAGCCATGCTCATTTCCACAGTAGCTCATAACCTGGCATATGGAAGTTCTCTGCTCAGATGTGCAAACTGGCGGCACCCAGCGTCAAAGCATTGCTACTGTTCCAGTGTGGATTCCCTTTCTTTTTTAGATCCACATCCCTGACACGGCTTTATAAATACACTGAAATTAACCGCATATTGTTTATTAGTTTAATGCATCTGATTGTAATTAACCTGTAACAATATAACGTCCCATGGAATAGCCAAAGCATTCCAAATACCATAGCTGCTTTAGTATTGTTACTCTCACTGCACCTTCTTCTTTCAGCTGCTCCCATTAGGGGTTCCCACAGCGGATCATCTTTTTCCATATTACTCTCACTGCGCCACTCTGAGTATTTATATCACTGTATCTGAGTAAGGAATCACAGATCTACAGCAGCTTATCGGAAAGAGAATTATCGGGATACAGCATCAAGCACACGCTGCCTCAGCCATGCTGGCTATTTGAACTGCTCTCATACGGCAAACGCTTCAGAGCCTTTCCTGTACGGACCTCGCGGTTCACAAACAGTTTTATCCCAAGAACTATAAACGCACTCAATCACTCCATCAAGTGCTTCTTGTAGAACTGTCTGTACTTATAAGTACAATTACCTCACTGTAAACTTGTAATACAGATATAATATTGCACAACCTGAGCCACTTTATAAAGCGCATATTTACATATTGTGGACAATATCATTTTTAAAATGATATGCAGCAAAATATGTCTGTTATATTATACAGATAAAACTTTAACTTCATTTAAATAATCTATATTGTTAATAATTAAACATGTGAGGACACGGTGTCGCTGTGCTAGCAAGGAGATGGCACTCCATTCAAGGATTGTTCCTGCCTCACGCTGTATTCTTGCTGGGACTGACACGACACTGGAAGGACAGATGGATGGAATAATTAAACCAGTACTACGAAGATAGTTCAATGTTCCTTATAAGTTTTGAAGAATCAGCATTCTAAGCTTACAGATGGCTTAGCGTCTGTTACAGAGCTGAATGTGTGATGATTGGTTACTTGGAGAAAGAAAAGTAAGGACAGGAATTGGAGGTTAGTAACTTTCAACGAGACAGTACTGCTGCAATAAATTATTTCATCAAAGGTCGCGCACAGCGCAGCAAGCATCTTGCATGAGGCAGGAACAATCACTGTGCCACCGTGTTCCCATGTTTAATAACATGCTTTAACTCCTATCATCATGAAAATGATATCATGTATAAATCTCAGTATTTTAATTATTCAGAGAGCTGTAATATCACAAATGTAATGGATTCTGTGTCCTGTCGAGGAAGAGAGCCGGTTTAAGGAGCACGCAGTGATTCACACACATAAAGCACATTGAAGATCAAATACAAAACAATGCATGTAACGTGCTGCTTTAGTTACGATGGGATTTGAGAAACTAGTAAATTAAATGATTTTAAAATGAAGTTTATGATGTTCTACTTTAATGACAAAATAAACTATGTGATTAAAGTGGAAACTTCAAGATTAAAGTTGACATTTCGTGCTTTTTTCCCACTGTGTGCCTATTTTTTTTTTCTCTGTACCTTAATAATCTTTCATACGACCCTCAGACAGTGGGCTACGACTCACCTTTTGATACCTGACAACTTTTTTATTATTTCGGGCACTGAGCGACTTTGTGAACTTGAGCTTTCGAGTTTCTCCGACACTCTATGTCACTTAATCAACTTCCTTTTGTTGTTTATTCCACTGTTTAAACCAACAAATAGTATGTTTTTCCTTGCCTCCACTTGGTATTCTCTGAAATTGTCCTATTTCCCCTCGTGCTTTTGCCATTGCCTTTTCACAGAGCGCAGAGCTTATGGGCTATTTATATTGATTTGCATATTGAAAGAGGCGTAATTCAGGGAGGAGATGGGGCGTGACAGTAGGCATGTGCGTTACTTTTCACGCTGACTGGGATTTATGAAGTTGCCGTTCGCACAGATTTATGCATCTGGATTTTTTTGTGCGTACGCACATTTCCGCTTTTGTCCGAACGCCATGTTATAGTGTGAATTCTATGCACAGCGTTATGCATGAGGCCCCAGGAGAGGTGAAACTCCAGCACACTGAGATCACACAGTCAGTGAATACTGGGATCTAATGGTATCAGACTGGGAAGATAAAGCTGCAGGATATGCTGCAGGTAAAACAGATCTAACAGGATTAGGCTTCAAGGAGGAAAGGCTGTTGATACTTTGATCAAATACTAAGAATAGGAGGTGAAGCCATGTCTCTGAGAAGACAAGGGGTTCTAAAATGTGAACGGATCCGAATCTGTAGAGATACGGCTCCACCACCCTGAGATCACACAGGATCAGACTCTGAGGAAGTCAGAGAACACTGATATCTAATAGTATCAATGTAGTTTCATTGTATGCTGTTCTACTGTATATGGATGAAATGACAATACATACTCTTGAATCTTGAATCTTAAATCAGGCTAGGGAGGTAAACATGAGACCCTACAAGATCACACTCTGAGGAGATGTAGCTGTCGGTTGCTGAGATCTAACAGATCAAGATTCCAAGGAGGTAAAATGAAAATCTGACAAGCTAGAAGTTAGAGAAAATGCAACTGCAGGATACTGACAGGATCAAGCCAGAGAGGTAAATATGAAATCTAATTGGGTCAGACTCATGGGAGACAAAGCTGGGATACAGAAACCACATAAGATCAGATTCTGAAAAGGTAAATCTTCACTCCAGTTAGACTAGATACTGAGATCACTTAACATCGGACTCCAAGGAGGTGAATTTGTGGGATACTGAGGGCTGACGGGAACAGATTTTGGAGAATTAAAAATGCAGGGCACTGTGACATATCAGAATGTGATACGGAGGAGGTAAAGCCGCAAGATTTTGACTGTGGACATGAGAGTTCGAGCTGAAGGATGCCAATGTGAACCTACACGTCAATGAGACCTGACAGGATCAGACACCAGGCTGCACAATCTGGGCAGGATATGAGGAGCTGCAAAGCTCTGGCTTTTCTTTTCTCCACAGGGCCCGCTTTGCACTTTGACTGCTTTTTACAGTTTGAGTTTGTGTGATTCATTTCATTTCTGGACTTTGAAGCTGTGTAATATTTGAAATTCCTAGACACTTAAACCTCATTCCCATCTGCCGAGGTTTCTGGGAGAGTCTGTCACTGCATCTGATCTCCTCAGCTCACACTTTCAAATCAGTTGAACTCATCTGCAGACCAGCAGCCTCCAGAAAAGAATGGAAGCATGCGGCCCAAAAGGTGGTGGGGTGAGGCCAAGGGGGCACCGGAGATCCAGCACTAAACTGCTGTCCTGACCTCTCTAGCATGTTATCGATGAAATCGGACTGCCGGGCTCGGCTTAGAGGCACAAGCCACAGGAATATATAGAGTGCCAATCAGACCCGGCTCCTCTCTCCTTGACGTCCTTCAACAGCTTGAAGATGGGCGGCTGCCAGATGCACAGACGGAGAGGCCACAAGCAGAGGCAGCATCAGATCTGTCCATCGCTCAGCTGCTGGCCTTCTTGCTGGACCAGATCTGTTTTCACTTTTAATTTATTTATTTATTTATTTATTTGCTCAGGGGATATAGCGCCCTCCACAAAATACAATCAGCACACACATACTGCAGAATGCTCAGCCACAGTTCCACAGGGAGATGTGGTGGTTAAGGCTTTGGCCTCTGAAACAGGCTCTTCTGGTGCTTCTGAACATCGGGATGTGATTAGACTTTCCAGCAGTTGATAAATCATGTTCTGGTGGAGCCTTCTGGCCTGCAGCCTGATGTCACGTCCAACAGCTTAAGCGACTCTCTACAATCCATCCCCCCAAACCCCGGTCTCGCTGGTCTGAGGAGGATAAGGCTTCACCCCCTCCTGATGCCGGGACCCACCATGCTGCCCAGAATTCAAAAGCATTGCTTCAGTGTTTCCACGTACTGGACCCAGTGAGGCCCGACCGCCAGCTAGCCGGCTTTCTCACGTTTGCACTGACGCGCTCCTATCAGCCTCACTGATGAGAAACAGCTTGTCTTTCATAGACGTGGCGTGGAAGGAGACTGAAGCGGACACGCCAGAGAGTGCTGCTGACGAGCAGATGGAAATATTCGGAGACAGGCCAGCCATTTGCAGCTTGACTCCTTTCGCTGAATCCCAGCAGAAGGTTATGGAAGAACCAGTGGCATAGACGCTGGACACCCATGGGCTCTCAGGAGCCCCATTTGGACTGAGCCACAAGAGGGTGATGCTGAGGGGCTCCAGAAGCCGCTGTGACCCGACTGATCCTATGGTTGGTGACGTCATCGAGGGGCACTTACCCTGTGGGTTGTGTGTGGATGCCAATCCTCCAGTGCAGTAAAACTGGAAAAGACATAAAACCGAGATCTGGACTCTCTCTTGTCATACAAGGTCCCTGAGCATCCTTTGAAAAGAGGATGTCCTGATGTCCTGGTTAAATTGACCACCTCAGCCTGGTCATTTTGGACCCTCAATCATTTGCTGTCTCTAATTGGCAGGCTAACCGTATCTCTCCCATCACTTCACCACCTAATAGCTAAGATGTGGTGAGCAAAAATGGCTGCCAGCGTATCATCCAGGTGGATTCTGCACATTGGCGGTGGTTGAACTGGCAGCCCACTGCTTACTCAGAGCACTTTGAGTAGGTTGGGAAAGCACTTTATAAATTGAATTAACTGATTAAACCACATCACCACACTGTTCATCAGGTTGTTGCAGATAGCATGGCATGGGATTAGTTGAGATTAAAGTAGCTACATGTCCTCAGCCATGCTAAAGAAAGTTCATGTTCTTCTGTCTTTCAATTCCGAAAAGTACTCATAGTGAAAATGATGAAGCCGTTTTCTCACAAGTCACCAGAGATGAGCAGACTGGTAACACTGCTGGTTTAGGATTGAGCTGGGGGGTAAGAACTCAAATCCAAAAAAACTAACTGAGCTGGTGTTTAGGAGGGCATCCTCGCAGTTCACAGCAGTCACGATGATTCTTGAGATTCTGAGCTCTTCCAGCAGCTCAGCTCAGCTCCAGACGAGTCAATGCCACCGGTTTGCAACTGAGAGATCGATAAGAAAACTGCAGCAGCGGTTCACACCCCAACATAGAAAAACATAAATGAGGTTTAACAAAAAGACAAAAGCTTGTTACTTTGTGGTAGTCAAAGTGTGCATATAATTAATGAGTAATAGAAATTCCACTATAATAACTGAAGCTGAAACAAGAACAGTTTACTTTTTAGTAACCAGTTCGCCAAGATGTAGCCATGAGTAGCCCAAAAGTGCATATAATTAATGAAAGAAATATCAATATAATAATTGCAGCTTAATTAGAAAAATAGGGATGGCCAATAAAGAAGTATAAAGTAATAAAATATAATTTTGCTTAAAAACGGTCCATAATCCAAGCTTCAAGTAGAATCGTCTTTGCCTTGCCAGAACACGGTGCGACTCCTGATGGTGAAGAAAGCCGTGCTCAGTCTTTGTAATGATCAGTCTTTTTTTTACATTTTTTTTCTTTAGCATCATTCCCTTGGTCTGTTATATTTGGACTTTTTTAAAAAGATTGAAAAACAAAACTGCTTCAATAGCACTCAAAATTCTTGAAGATGGTCAATATGTCAGTTTCAGCAACATGCCATAGTGCCCAAATCCAAAAATTACACCAGCCTATGTGAAAAGATGAGCCAACTCATTCAGTCTTTACGGGCTGTCCCACCGAGCACCACCAGTGCCCTTTATTTGTTTGTTCACCTATCCGTCTATCCATCCATCCACCTCATTCTGATTAAGGATCACACATTGAGTATGAGGTTAAAAATAAACCACCCAGGGCACATTAATAGGGCACACTCGCTCCCACCAGGCCACTTAAACTGACACACTTGTGTCCATAGGATGAGCAGCCAGAGGAAGGGCCATGCAGATATGAAGAGAGCGTGTAATCGTGACATAGACAACAACCAGGCATTACACTGAAACCTCTGGACTCTGTAGTTGTGAAGAAGTGCCACCATCTTCTGTGCCACCCTACTTATTACACAAATCCTGGCCGAAGGGACACCCGTCAGAGCTTTGGGAAGGCCCATCAGTGAGTGCTACACCAAGGTTATTATAGTTTTGCCTTTTTATATTAGTTTTTATTTCTATATTTTTTCTGACCTTACTTGGAAATTCAGTTTAGTTTTAGTTTTCCTTCATCATGTATTTTTAGTTTTAGTTTAGTTTTTATTTCACAAAGACATTTCTATTTTATTTTTATATATATATTAGTTTCAGTTTTAGTAATTATGGCATGGACAGAACTGTACACTTAACAGATTTGGATATGAGTTTAATGTTAATGGAAGCTTACTATACTGCCTGGTTTAGTATCTGGTTTTGTTTTTGTCTGATAAAAACAAGCATAATCATAAACTAGACACTGAATATGAACGATTTTACACAATTTTATAATTTTTTAAATATTTTTTCTTGAAAATCACAGGAGCTTAGGAAGAACAGGGCTGTTAGGCTTGAATCAGTGTGCAGACCCCACTTAGCTGTATTGAGGGAAACAAAGAACAACAAGCATGCATGGTCAAGGTTAGGGGTGGCGAGTCTTGAATAGCCCACCAGAAGAATAGTAAACCCATAATGAGCAGGGCAACAGAAGGTAATAAGAGTATGGACCGGCACAAAACAACAGAGACAGCGTCTGAGATTAAGAACAACATATACATTATCTAAACCTGTTTATCCAGACTAGGATTGCAGGAAACCTGGAGCCTACCGCAGCAGGTTTGGATGCAAGGCAGGAAAAATCCCTGGTATGCAATATGTATGATATGGCTGATGTTAAAAACAAAAAGAATATGATATTTCAACTATCTATTTTGAGAGAGAGAGAAAAACATTGAGAAAAGGGAGACAAATATTTTAAAATATAATTTTGCTAATGAATTACTTTCACAATATGAGGATTTTGAGTTGTGAATATGAACTAAAAATGATAAATTAATATAGAATAAATACAAAAACCCATTAGTAGTTTTTCATCACTTGTCAGGCTCTACCTTTGTTTGCATCGCTTCATTGTTAAACGATGTTTTTAAAGCAAAAGTGATTAGTCAGTAACAATATGCTGATCTTGTATGATGACCTAGTCAGTATCTCGATTAGTGACATTTTATTTTACAAAAAACCGGGAGTGGACTCCCCTCAACTTTCTTGTATACTCAGATATGGGGATGGATATTTGAAGAGTAAACCGCAAGACAATGATTATATTTTTATATTATGTACATTAAGGAACCATCAACAACAAATCAAATTAATAATATATTGAACAATTATTATAAAAGTAAAGTTGAATAAATCGGACTCTGCAGCATAAATAAAAAAATAAAAAACATTGAGTATGTGTCCAGGTAAAGTACCACTTCCGGGTGATGGATTTGGCCCAAAAGTTAATACAGATCTGCAATTATGGTGTAACAACCACATGCCGAACTTCATCCATCTATCTAGTTGCGTTTTTGAGTTATCGTGTATACACACAGACATACGCACACACAATTTCAAGAAACGGTACTGTTGGACACTGGTTAGTCTATAACGTTAAGATTCATCAAAATATCGAGGTCGAATTTTTTCATGATTACTATACCTTCTCTATACTTCGTATATGAGAAAGTAAAAACAATTTCTCCTGTGCGAAGCGGCAGGTGAATTTCTGTCAACAAAAACCAGATACCTGAGAAATAAACTGAAACGTTACTCACTCGTGATTTTTCTATCCAAATGGTAAACATTTTGTTGACCAGCACATTCTGATTTCAGCCATTTGAATTACATCTTGATATACAACAAGCACAAAGAAAGGCGGCACACAAATCGCTTTCTATTTCTCACGCATTACGCACCCGCACTCAGCTCGCTCTGTCACCGCAAATGCTGTGTGAACAGCCGTCATTCACTGGATGAATATGTGCAGGCTGCTCGTGGTGGAATACTCAGTTTTAGAGTTAAAACTTACAAGGTTTAAAGACAAACGGTAAGAATATTCATTCAAAAACGAAAACTAAAAATATTTTAGTAAATTATTTTATTTCAGTTAGTCTTTCCAGCTACTTTAATAGTTTCGTTTGGTTTTAGTTTTTCATTTCAGTTTTGTTAATTATTTTATTTCAGTTTACGAAAATGTTTTTTTAAAAATAGTTTCAGTTTTGATTTTAGTTTTCGTTAACTATAATAACCCTGTGCTACACTTCATGTATCTGGCTGGTCAAATGACAAAGACAGCAATAATGTTGTATTAAGCACATGTTGGCCTTGCCCTAACACTAAACGTAAAATTACTAAAAGGGGCCCTTATGTTAATCTTTGATTTTGGGCTATAATTTTAAAATAGACATCCTAACCCTACCTTCAATCCTAAGGTTAAAAATGAATAGTAATCCCTAAAGTGCTGCCCATGGGCTTCGAGAAGGAAACTCCAGTCTATCACAAATGTCCACGTTCTCACCCTATTCAGGATCATAGGAAAGCGAAGCACTGGGCACAGACTCCCACACACTCCCACGCTCTCAGACACGGGCAATTCAGAGTCGCCAACTTACCTCATGTAAACAGACTTTGGGATTTGGAAGGAAAACCAGAACACCTGAACGTGTAAATTCCTCCACTTGGCCAGAAATTAACCGCAGCCTTCTGGAGAGGACAGTCCAGAGTGCCAACCACTCTGCCATCAGGATCTCAGACAAACTGCCTTCATTTCATATTGTGCCTTTCTATAGCATCATAGATGAAGTGAGTCTTACAAGTGGAGCTCAGGGTCACAGGACCAGCACGGTCGTGACTGGACAGTCCAGTCGCTTAGCTAGTATGCTACACTACTATGGCCACAGTGAGGAGGAGCATTTCAGGAGGCTGAACACCCCATGCCCCCTCGGTAGGCAAAAGTGACTATGCGGTCTGTGCAGCATGAAGGTCATCCCCACACATCAAAGTGTTCAAACATCTCGGACCTTGATGATGATGGCACTGAATCACTGGCTCCCATATTTCAACAATTTCAGCTTCATGCCCGAGCGTTAAAGCTACAAAGCCCTGAAGGAGACCTCAAGCTGACCCACAAAGCAAGCAGAGCCGCCCTAAGTGTAGAACCCCTCAGTACGCACCCCAAGAATAAAGCGCCTTGAGCCACCTCCACCTGTGCCACCCCACCTTCCCATACGCTACCCACAGGGCACACAAAGACACTCAGGAAGCACACATTTCCATAGGAAAAATTTATTTATCAATATGCAATATCAGATTTTTAACTTGGCTCATGGAACATCAATTCCATTGCAGACTGGTTATGATGTACTGAATAAAAAAGCTGCATTGTGAGGGGGGAGAAAATAAAGAAAGAAATCAAGGAGCAAATACCAAGAACACAAATGCACCGGGGGCTGAGCATGTAATACTGTGTGAGCTGGGGGGCTGTGAGGGAGCAAGTGACCAGCACAGAGCTGCGCCCGTCCACGCCAGGCAGGGAACTCGGAGAGCAGCGCATCGTGTGGAGTCAGTAAGTCGAGGATTAAACCTGCCAGGAAAATACACAAAGGGGGCAGTCTGGCATCCCCCCCCTCTTTAGTGTTATTACAAAAAGGCATCTCCTGGATCAGCATGTGCCAAGGTACGGTTTTCCCACAGCCATTTGCTGACTAATGTTGGACTTTACTGGCTTATAAACACTGCCCATTATGATGGCAGCTGAGTGAGGGGCACCATTTACAGGGCAGCAGATACAAAATGTCTGATAGAGGAGACGGTGGTTTGAGTCGCATCAAATGAAATTAACAATTAAATTGCAATCAATATTTCTATGGCTGGACCCACTCTCAAAAGACCCCAATATTGTCAAAGCCATCCAATCGAATTCAGACTCACATGGGGTGGCCTGGGATTGCAATAAAGCCAAGCCCAGTAGTCAGTCACGCAGGCCAGTAAGTCTTGTTGAGTAGGGTCAGTAATTTAAAGGTGGGACAGCCAGCTTACTCAAACCCACCAGTCCAGCAGTAAGATTAGAAAGCAGTTACGTCCAGTCCAGTGGTCCGATGGAGGCTGGTTACACGACATCCTCTGGGAACAGTTGAGCCAGCGTTTGCGATGACCATTTATTAATAATAATAATTTAAATTTCCATCACATTAGGATACACACCTGCTGCTGACTAACAGGGTAAGTGATTTGCTCGGAGTTGCCAAGTCCACGCGGCCTGCTAGGGTGTAAATGTTTCTATGACTTTACTGCACCACCTCTGTGATGTTGAGCTCAGTGGAGGGCACTATATAAAACGTGAGCTAAACTGAATTTCTCAGTCAGGCCTCCCTCCCTCCCTCTTTCTCTCTCTCCATGAAGGATCCCATTCCCACACTGCAGCCATTTTTCGGCTGTAGATTTCTATCACACTGCCTGACCCCCCCACACCCTCAACCCCCTCCCAAATATGCCACATTACTACTTTTAAAACAATCAAGCCAATCTGGGATTACAGTTCAGGTCACCCGTTTTTGGAGGAACTCAATTCCTGGGTTTCCTGTGCCCTGCTCTTTCTATCTCGGGTGCAAGTTTGGTTTATGTGAGGTCCGTGCACAGTCTGCACTGGTCAGTTGCGTTTGGGGTCACATACAGCATTGAGAGAACACAAGCAAATCATTACAGTACTGGGGTTGGATGCAAGTGATGCCAATACCCGTCTCCTGCCTGCAGTCAGTGGAGCTGGGCAGGCAGGTAGGCAGGCAGTGCCCGGTGGTGGAGCCGCTTTCCAGTCACCGGCGCACCACTCAGAAATAGCATGTTGGGTAATTAATTTGTTTGTTTTTTTTAATTTCTTTAATTATTTATTTTCTAACAAAAGCAAACAAGAAAAATTATTCAATTGTTTATACAAAATGTCTTTTTGCTCAAAAAGAAGACCACTATTTACAAAAACTTTGCAATAAAGAGGAAAAAAAAAGAAACAGCTAATTTAATATCTCTGTAAATGGGCTGCTATTGAACGTTTTCCACATATGTACACTGCCGCTGAGGTTTCATAGCCAGTGTGCAAATCCCAAGATTTACAAAATAAAACAGTTAAAAAAAAATGGAAATGGTTATCAGAAAATTTAATTGAACAATAAAATGCTGATAAATGATAAAGCAGAAAGTTCTCCTATTTTGTATAAAGCGTACATACAGAGGAAACCCACCCCTAATCCCACCTGGCCCCAGGAGGCCTCTGGCACACATTCTTGAGCGACCGCTCAGCCTGTAAACAAAACGCTGTCACGCTGAAGGAGCACATTTGGCACCACGGGACCACGCAGAGGTCCAGCAGCACGGTGTGGCCGCGTCTCGGGCTCGCGATCCGTTGGCTTTCATGGCAGGGTGTACAGGGAGAGAAGCGGCCCGTAACAGAGGCCAAAGCAGCAGGAACATGACGACCAGGTGAAGCCCTGTGGAAGTCAGCAGCAAACAGGTACAAGAATGGATTGTGAGGATCGGGCGAAAAGGGGCTCAAAATGGACTGTAATCAATCAAACGAACCCAACTTACGAGGCCTGTGGAGAAGAAATGGAGTAGCGGACCAACGTGACAGCCTGCAAAAAATGACGTCCAATCTGGAGACCACACCAAAGGAACCACTTAACAGGCTGTTACGAGAGAGAAAATAAAGCAATGCGAGAGCCCACAACAATGGTGCTGAGTAACTGTGGACTGACGTGGCAGGCTGACCGAGGTGAGGCTCTAGGCTCAAGGGAACTGCACACAGGACCTCCGAGAGTCCCAGCACGTTACACAGCAGCCTCGGTCACGGAAATCAAATTGTACGTAATTCTGTTTAAGACGTAATAAAAACTCACTTTATGGGTAAACATCTAACAAAACTTGGGATAGCTATTAAAAAAAGGAAAGTAGCACACAGAGTTAACAGATGGCACAGACCCAGCAGAAATGAGGGCGATTACCTGAGAGACGGGCCGCTACGCTGGCGCACTGTGCCCTTCAATACGTCAGCTGAATCGCATTATACCCCAGATCCAAAGCAGGATATTCTAGTTTATAGATTTAGTTGTGAAAAAAAAAAAAAAGAAATCCTGACCCCAAAATGGGACAATTAAACCTATAAATCGCAAAGTAAAAGGAGCCGACGTTTTAATTATTTTTTAAAATGTTCCTCATAAAAGCTGCTTCTCTCGGACTGGCAGAGCTACTCTGCACTTCAATAGGCGGCAGCAGCCCCTGCCAAGCCCTGCACATTAGAACTTTGCTCATTGTGAGGAGCTCAACACATGTTCTCCATTTCTCAGGCCTCACACAGCCATTGTGCCACTGCGCTCAGCCTTGGGGTCCTCACGTGTACCCCGTGGCCCTTGGGACCCCTTTAAGGGCACATAAAGGGTTTGGCCACTACAGCCCTAAAAGCAGCAGCACTCCCCACTATCATCTTACTGAGAGGGGGGTTGCGGTGGTGAGAGTTGGGCACCGGGTAGCCATCTACAATAATCAAACCCGACGCTGATCCTTCGGTAAAAAAATAAAATACCAAAAAACCCCTCAAATTCCAAAGTCGCTGGTTCATCTGGCCACGAAAAGGGCTGGCTGAGCCAATCTGAGTCTATGCCTTCTGAAAATATCACAAAGGCTTTGCCCTTCGTGAGCCATGCTGCCCGTCGCCTACCAGCCACTCCATCCTTTGATGTTTCTCTTTTTCAAACGGCTAAGAGAAATTCACAAGAAGCTTGCTCCACAGGCCACCGATTGCCAGAAACCCTTCAGCCTGAGGTTTTGCCTTTTAGCTAATTATGAAAATCAAAGCAAATGAAAAATGATTTTCCAAATGAAGGTCCATGGTGGACGGGGAAACCATAAACTCCGATAAAAAAAGGTAAACATATATATCATTAAAGGAGAGCATCTTGCTGCAGGTCTTTGTGAAGGCATCCATCCCTGAGCGATCTGATCTACAAGGGCCACAGACCGCCCAAAGTCCTCCCTCAGCAACCCACCCCTAACCCTCAGGTCTCTTCAGAAACAGTCTGGGGAGGGTTGCAAACGTGTCCGGCCTTTCTTCTAAAGGGCTCAAAAGTGCATGAGGAGGAGGAAAAGAGGGCGAGAAAGCACTGTGGGCCAGTGAGCCGAGGAGACAGAGTTAGGAGGAAGAGGAAAATTGCCAAGGGCCTTGGGAAATTGCTTTTGTCTGCCGGCTCCACACAGACCTCCTTTGTCATCTCAGGTGGTTTCTCCCTGGCCACGAGAGCGGTGCAGGAGGGGATGTCTACCAGCATCAGAAGGTCTAGGTAGTAAAAGGTAGGCCTCCATTTGTTGTTCTAAGAGTTGTTCTAAAGCCTCATCTGCCGCACTTCTCCCCTCCTCACACCTTGTAGTAGATATTTGCCGGGCTCTGTGGTGGCATCTCTTGGACTATATAGACAGGGTGGCCGTAATCCCCGCTCACCTTCTCATAGTGAGGGCAGTAGTTGTTCTCTGTAGTCCGTAAAGGGATGATAATGTCACTGGGCTCGGAGCCGGCGTTTCCGGCACACTTGGGACTGGCCAGTGTGCTAAGGGAGAGGGCCGCTGCCCGCTGCTGAGTGTGCTTTCGGTGCCGTTTCCGCATCTTTATCAAGAAGACGATGAGAAAGATGATGATGAGGATGAAGATGACACAGCCAGCCCCGATTGCTGCAAAGAGAGCGGCTTTGGAGCCAAAGATGCCCTCCCCGGGAGTTGACTTGTCTTCTGCACGCTGGTCAACTGTCCCTGCATGGGAAGGAGGCAGCAGGATAAATTGAGAAAAGGAAAAAAAAAAAAAAAACACAGTGGTTAAAGCCAAGAAAACATCGTAAAGTTTCATCAAATTGTACTGGTGCAGAATCTTCCCTCTGTGTAAAATATAATTACATTTCAATCTGCTCGGCGGGAATAAAAAACATGCACACAAACCCAGAGCAGAGAGTCGCTTATTAAATATGGAGACTGGTTCTAATTAGGCCAATAGGCCCAAGTTCCTGTGTGGTCCACTGCTCCCAGTATTATGGACACAATGGCCTGGCGTCCCACCCTATTCAGTGGTTCCGGGGTTGGCCAAAGGGATGGCATACATGCCAAGACTGAGACAGGGAAATTAAAAAAGGAGTTTTGTAATGGGGGGGTCTGGGGAGTGGTGGGGGGGCAACAACTCAAATAAGGAGATGGAATTTTTACTGAACGCTTTGAAGGTTACAAGCAATCTGCAAACAATCTGCTTTATGAGCTGGGACAGAAAGAACAAAGCTGGTCAGATGGGTGAGACAAGCTCCGGGTCACAATCTGGATGGAAAACCTAACAGGATGCCTGGGGGGGTGATTCTCGAAAAACGGAAAATTTTGCCTGTGTCCTGTTTGGGTTGGTGTCCATCCCATTGCTGCCACCAAAGGCAAGAATCAATGCTCAGAAGGCAAACTACCCTCTAGACAAGGAGGTCTTGTTATGTGTCTACTAACTCACCACTGCCCTCTGGCTTTGTGTTCATAAAATGTGCATCGGACCTCCATGTCAGCTCCCTCCATCAGTCTGCAGGTCTTACCCTGTATAAGTCATGAGCGAGATCTTGCAAAGTCAGCCTTGTTTGGAGAAGCACTTTAAGAAACAGACGCCATAGCAGCTACCACAAAGGAAATGCTAATCAGCCTTTTCAGAAATATTCTCCATTTTCAAAAGAAAACTTGAGGTCTGTCTGTCCTGCACTATTGTTCCACCTTCAGCTCTTTGTCACCACAGGCAGCCACACCGCATGCCTGTCTACGTGTGGTTTTACTCATTAGTCTACTACATCTTGATACTCTACTTATATCCATTACTCATATTCCATTACTCTGTCGCTGACCATGTCAAACAGCACTTGGTATTCTTGCTAATTTGACTACATGTGAATCACTGGACGAGCCGAGTCTGTGTGACAGCACAGGAGACACACGGTGGCCGTTACCCCCCCCCCAAAAAGGGAATCCGGCCAACAAGCACACATTCAAAAGGCAGTGTGAGAATCTTGGCTGCTCCACACAAGAAGATACGGCCCCCACATCTGATTTGATTTTGGGTCTCAGCAGGAACTGGCTTTCCTGAGCTTTATTTTTGTGCTTATCCTGAAAGAAAAATCCAGCCAAGAAAATGGAGATGAATATGCCAGAAATTCCCTTGTCATCTCGAGCTCTGCAGGTTCGCATCACACTGCACTGGCACCTGGTCTTCTTATCACCCATCAAGACTGTGAACTTGAGCAATGATACACTGGGCCACAAAGCTGCAGGGGGAGCAGCTGAGGACCCTAGTACTAACCTGCAGACCCCACGCCACAAGACGTGACTAGACTGGGCAGACAGTGTGGTGTAATGGTTAAGGCTGTGGACTTCAGACCCTGAGGTTGTGGGTTTAAATCCTGCTACTGATACTGTGTGACCATGAGCAAGTCATCTGACCAGCCTGTGCTCCAATTATAAAGCCAAAAGAAATGTAACCAATGGTATCATAAATGTTGTAAGTCGCCTTTGATAAAGACATCAGTCAAATAAGTAAATAAATCAATAGGTCACCTCATCCCCCGTCAGACCACTCACCTGTCTTGATGGGATGCCTCCCTGATCCATCCGGCAAAACATTTTTCGCCGGACTAGTGGTTGTGTCTTTCAGTGTGTTGTCTGCTTCAATTTTACTCTTCGTTGTGCTTGATGACTCGGGCAGCACGACGTTGGGGTCTGAAGGGAACAAAACATGAGCATTAAAAAATGGATCTGTATTTCAGTAAACGTTCTCTTTACCCACCAACCCTGCATTAACTCCCCCCCATCCTAAACCAGTGATTACTTATTTCCTCTCAGCAGGCTGGGGTCTATTTATTCGCTTCATTGGAGCCAAGTCTCTCAGGCAAAGTCTCGTCTGCCCACAACGCCCACCCACCCAACCTACCTGCACTTCAAACTGAAATTCTCGCTCAACACACATTGTTAATAAACAATTTTAGGTTTTAAAAGGATAAAGCAAATCTCAGGAAGAATGTGCGGAATTGGTGCTGAAATTCCACAAATCTAAAGAGATGCATTTTAATTATAAACTGAGAGGCTTCTTAAGTCCCAGCACTGAGACATGGCAAACCTGGGGGGCCGTGCAGCTGATAGCACTTTGTTCCCCATTCACTCTTTTAGGACCCAATCCAAGTATTTCATATCAGTCCACAGGACGGCCGCCAAGTCTGCCTCCAAATAATCATCGTTTGCATAATTAACCATCGGCTTTCAGGAACGCTTTCTATAAAAAGTCGATGGCAGAATGCAACACCGAGGGTTAACCACATACCAGCAGGGGTCCCACTCAAAGTGATGTTTTTCAAGGGGCATTGGGGCAGAGTCTGATGACCACACTGGCACAAACTGTGTGCCCCCTGCAGGATGCAGAATGTCCCAGGAAAGCAGAAGCTAGTGGCTTTCCTTCAGGCACTGAGAGGTGAGACAATGAACCATTTGAGCTGAATACATATATACCTTAAAGGTAATGGTAATCATGATGTAAGGAGCTATACCAATCAAATCAGTGTATCTATGTATAAATACATTGTGCATTATGTACATGTATATAAATCAAATAATGTATTCTATGGGTATTGCAAGATGCCACTTCCTCACTTGCTCTCCCAAATGGAAAAACGTTTAACAGTGGAAGTACAAATATGGCAGACAGGCACAGAGAGGCAAACTTGTTAGCTACAAAAAAGTGTCACCGACCTTGCCCAACTTTCAAGATGATCTTCATGGATCTTGTGCTGCAGACACCCCCTTCTCTGTTCTCCAGTCCTTCGGCGGTCCCATTGGATGTGGCTGCAACAAAACAAGAGAGGAGGATCAGTGAACCATGGTCATCACATTGGATGGCACACTGAACATTCACAACACAGCGTTTCCACGGTCTGGTTACCACATGCAGGCTACCCATCCATGGTGAAGGCAAATGTGAACAAAGCCGGACTGGAGAATCCTTAAAACTTGAACCTTCCCTAGATGGATGTAATTTCAAAGAAACCGTAAAACACCTAGGTTAGGCACACAAAACAACTAAAGGCCACATGTAACACAAGTTGAGCAGTCACAAGATTGATGACCTTTTCAAAAACCATGGATGTTTGTTTGTTTTGAAGTGTACCTGGACGTTAGACAGACTCGGAAATACACAATCAGTCCTAAGGAGGAAGCTAGACAGCCTACTGACTACCAGACATGGCCATGAATCCTAAACTTCACTCCTCTCTTCACGTAAACCAGGGGCCTTTTCCACCACAGAATGGTGTGGGGCTCTCCAGTGGCAATAAAGCGGTAATAAACTGACAGAACAGCATTCATGCATTGGAATCACCACTGAATGACACATTCATGCACAGGAGTGTAGTGGAATCTTTTTTCAGGTCTCCGTCAATGCTTGCCTCTAACTGCTCACCAGTCTGACGTTTTTCTAGATAAAGACAAAAGCAGATGGGATGAATGATCACTGCGTTCTTCCCAGTAGGGAGTGTTTTGAAACTGGGAAAATATTGGAAATTCTAAATCAGGTCAGGATTGGTCAACCCAGAATGATGCAAGTCTTACTCCAACAAGATACAAGCCTGATGGACCTCTTCATCCTTCAGGCTGCCCTCCATGTACTGTTCATTAAGCATCCTAACCATTTAATGGCCCTCTCACAAAGTCAAACTCTCCCCAGTCCAACATCCTAAAACAATGTAGACAAGATAAAAAGACCCACACCTCACCGCCTCCCACTCCAGGAGATGATTCTAATATAAAGAGGTTCATGTCACAGGTGTTTTATTAACTAAAGCTAGGCAGGTTGATACTGTACAATGTGGACAGATTTGCTCCTCTACAGGTGCAAGTCACCTGTCCATTTCTAAAATACATAGATGATCTGTAAACTAACCTTTAGATACTGAGGCACAAGAATGAATATACGCTAAAAATGACCACTGATGCCCAACTACCAACTGGGCCACAAGAGATCATGACAGCAGTGAGCCCAAAAGGTACACCCAGGCAGATAACATGTCACTTAACACCCATTAAAGATCATGCACCATCTCTCTGGGCTCTGGACCAACTTCTTGCAGAAACAGATGAAGAATTGTTGGTGGTGATGTCCCTAAACAAGTAAGTGAGAGTCACTTAGAAGCAAAAGGCACACAACCATATTGGTAAAATAGTCCCTGACCCCTGACGAGACTCCCACTGAGCCACAGGAGTTGCCAGGCATTATGGATAATAAGACTCCTGAGCCCAGCGGTGATTCCCATTTGAAAAGTGTGAGTTGCAAAGAATTATGGGTAGTATGCTCCTCAGCCCTTCAATTGAACCCATTGAGAAGGTGGATGCACAGAACAATAAGAAGGCTCAGTTGAGGGTCGGTTTCCTTTTATGACTAATGTGGAATTTCCCAGCAAGTGTAGTATGTGAAGCTTACCACCTAAATAGCAGCAACAAGTTCGTCTGAGAAAATATTACCTGTGTATGCCTAAAAACCTCAATTGGGTTCATGTGGACCCACTAATGAAACAGACAATGTGATAACAAGGCAGTAAAACAGCAGCCTGGTGTGGTCGCACCAAGAGGTCCACGAGCAGAAGTAGAGTGACAGTAGCGTAGATGTCCCCTCAGAGATCTCACAGGTCAATAAGCATGCTTATGGAGATGAACTGGTGTTTGAAAGGAATCTTGTTTCCCATTCTCACAAAATATGAGCATAGGCAGCCGCTTCATTACAAAGCACAGGCAGCCATATCAATACAATCAAGTCCACTGTCCAGACGGTCACCATGAGGAGCCCAAGTCGGCTATAGGGATTTTCATTACCGCGCTGTTACAAATTGACTTTCAAAAGCATGAAATCTAAGCGTGCTAAACAGCCGAAACTTAGGAAATCCCACATGTCAGAACAGACTGCTGAAACCAGTAATTGATACCGCGACACACAGCAAATCATTCAACCAAAAGATTCTAGTGGTGCCCGCTGCCCAGCAGGGGCAATGTCAGACTCCATAACGTTGTCTCGCTCTCTCTCAGGATTAAGAGAGAAATTCTGTGAAAAAGAAAAGAAGTCAACATTTTATCCCAGAGCCCTAAAGCATTTCCCACTGTTCTTAAGGAATGACGGTAAGTATTTCCTAAGATGTCCTCACTAAATCAAAAACAAAAAAGAAAAATCACATAACAGTGACCCGTATGGCAGAAGAAAGTAAAAGTCAATAGGAAACAGCCAGTAGGCCCAGCACTAATGAGGTTTTAGCCCAGGGAGCAGATCTGTTAGCAGGCAGGAGGGTGCCGAGTGGGTGCAGCACCCGCATGATGTCACTGTTGTTAAGACACATCTGGGAAGGCTGCCAGAGCCGAGAGCATCAGGAAGATTGAACATGCAATGTGCAGTTTGTGCAGGAGCTCTTTGAACACATCAACTAAAAAGGTCTGCAGCTACTGTAAAAATAAATACTTAAAAACACGCAGCAAGCTTCCGTTCAGAAAATACCCAACTGTAGTCAAAACAGTGGCACACACAAAAGAGTTATTGGAGATGCGATCAATAAACAAAATGGCTTCACTGCCAGCCCTAAAACATTCAATAGGAGAGAATCTGACGTGCACCCGATTTAAAGCCACACCCTGAACACCTGGTATTTCCATATAATGGATTGGACATGATTTGCTTGTAGTCCCCTCAACCCCCCACCACCTGCTGACTCTGATAGGTACCCAGCACATGTCTATACCCACTGTTACATGAGGGAACACACAAGAATGCAACTGCCAGCCTTGCCAGTGCATCTCTGACCAGATTCCCTCATCTGGAAGTGTATTCGCCAAGCCCCACAACCAGTCAAGCCCATTCTAACGTATTGAGATTTTGACATATAATTTTTCCCTTAACCATAACCTCACACCTAGTACGTCCTTCAGTTAAGTTATCTGACATTTCTGTCACTGATTGTGAGGCTCCCAAGGCAGGTCACCACAAATACCAACTCAGATGCTGACTCCTAACATGTTACACAACCACCATGCCCTTGAGATAAGTCACCTCTCCATCTAGCCGTCCCCAACGTACTGTACGTCCTAACAGAGTGGCCACACCCACTAATTCCGATACCGACCCCTAATGTTCCCCCCGATCCACTAAACTCACACTCACTAGTGTCTACAAGAGCGGTCATCTAATCTAAGCCAAGGTGAACCCAACTCCATCTACATTATGACTGAGTCACTTTAGACATTGGTCCTCATACCGCATCACCTGGAGTATACACAGCCTACTTGAGCACCCAGTTACCATCCTGTCCATCAAATGCCATTGTATTCTTGACCACCATCTGCTTGTCACTATCTCAAATGACTCCAGGAGACAGCACATCCCCACATTAGACTGGCTAGCTACCAGACTCCATTTTGTGCTTCAAATCCTTGCAGACACAGATTCCACTGTCCCGTGCATGGGGATGGGAGGGTTGGAATTCCTTTGATTAAAATGAAAATGCTTTGGTTTTATTAACATTTCGTTTCTTCCTTAAATTAGAAGCTAACAAAAGCAGGCTTCTGACGAAGACCTTGACACATGAACTCAACGGATGTTGGACTTCAAACAACACCCCACCCTTGCCCGAAGCACAGCCTCAGGTAACACCTCCTTTGAAGCTCCACAGAGGTATTTGGGTGCAGATGCTACCTTAAAAAAATGAGAAAAAAGATGTGGGGGTGCCTTTTGCTTTCAAGATGGTTGGGTGAGGGGGGGGGGGGTGCAGAGAAATGGATGCTGAGGGGGGCACAACAGTCAAGGGGGCATCAAACAACAAGAGGTGGAAACAAGCAAACACTGATCCTTACAAACCCTCGTCCTCCTCCAGTACAAACCACCAAATGATGCCACTCACACACGCACACACCTTCCTCAACACACAGCAACACAAAGCTTTGCCAGTACTTCTAAACCTTCTGGTTCGGAGAGGAGTTTCTTCCTGATAATGGTGGCACAACACAAACAAGCAAGTCAAAGCCACAGCACACAGTGCTTTGTCCCCAAGGGTCACCTCACGATTCACTCCCTATGGCTGCCAAGCTGCAGTTGACAGGGCTTCTGGGCCTACTACTTTCATGTGCCCCATTAGATCAGAAACAGTTGCCCAGTCTGCTGCCAAATTAAGCTGCAGGGTTAGCGAAGGATTTCAGGGCTGCTGAGGGATTAGAGCCGACTTCACTTCTAACAATGATATTAAGGCCGACCTTTAAATCCTGCAAGCCAGCTGCACCCTGGGAGCTGCGGGAGGTCACATTAAAGTCCAGTTTCATCCCTCTGTACAGCTGGTACCAGGCTCCTCCACCACAAGGGCTCAGCAGAAAGAAATGAAAGCAGGAGAGATGAGAAATAAACCTCAAGTGGAGCCGGATAAGCGGATCGAGGTGACCCTGAAGAGCTCCTTTAGATCGAGGTACTGAAAATGTAAAATGCATACAAAGGTAACCATCGCTTGTCTTCTTATTAGATCCTAAAGCTAAAACCAGACTGATTTAGAATGATGTCCACATAGCAGAAAGGAAGCAAAAAAAAGAAAGACGATGACATACGGGACATGCATAAGTCACACCAGTTCATGACTTCAGACAAGCAGCCGGCCCACCAATCGTCCATTTGCTGATCAGTTCGGGAGTGGCTGACTCCACTGATTTAATTAGAAAGTGACACCATTCTACCCTTCTAATAATCAATCAATCAATCCATCACCTGGCCATAGCTTTTCACTGTTGAGGTCTTAAAGACAACAGGATGACATCTTGACTCAATCCATCATCCATTAAAAAGACCGAGTCCAAATTAGGCCACTGATGGAAAGCAACTTCCTATCATTGCTCCTCAGCTGGTCCCCATTGCCCCATCTTGTCACAATTTTTTGATTGTTTTAAGATGACTCAGTGGCACAACGGTGGCGCAGTGGGTAGCACTGCTGCCTTGCAGTTAGGGGTTTGCATGTTCTCCCCGTGTCTGTGTGGTTTCCTCCGGGTGCTCTGGTTTCCTCCCACAGTCCAAAGACATGCAGGTTAGGTGCATTGGCGATTCTAAATTGGCCTTAGTGTGTGCTTGGTGTGTGTGTGTGTGTGTGTGCGCCCTGCCCGGGGTTTGTTTCCTGCCTTGCTCCCTGTGTTGGCTGGGATTGGCTCCGGCAGACCCCCCGTGACCCTGTAGTTAGGATATAGCAGGTTGGATAATGGATGGATGGATGGAAGATGACTCAGTGGGTATTTTTTAGATTTAAATCCCTAAAGGAACCTAAAAGAGGAACAAAAATGTCACTACCTTTACACCCAATACAACCATTGTGCTCTAACAAACGGAAGCCTTGGTATTTGGCATGTGATATATTTGCGGGAGTTAATAAATGTAATAAAATGTTTACTGCATTACAGTAGCCTGAAAGGCATATTACTCTCTACTCCATGTGTACTAATCATGTATAATAGAAAAACATTGGAATATTTGTTAGAACACCCTGATGAGGCTCCAGCGCTATATGTCACTAAATGTCTCATTTGAGATGCCAGCTGCCTGGAATGTGGACTGGTATGTGTTAAACATGCAGAATTTATTACATGTCACTTCAACAAGAACTTCTAATATAGTCAAAGTGACCTTTACTACATGCTTATTACAGTGACATGAAAGGGGAACTTTCTTTACTACGTTTACTAAGTTTATTACAGCACCCTGAAAAAGGACGCCAGCTCTAATAAACATTAGCAAGGTAGGCACTGATAACAAACTAAAACGTCCTTTATTACATTCAATATGGGGAGCAATGTGTGTACTCGGCTCTAATCTAGAAGCCTCAATGGCGAGACTGCAAGTTTTACTGTGCTCATGCAGTCATAAAGGGGAGGACAGACACCCACCACCAACTGACCCACTAAAGCCGTCATACTGAGTAATCAATGTGATCATTTCTCCATCCTTATTACATGCTGAATCCTCTGTGTTTTACATCCAGGTTTGTGTCCAGCCTCTGGGGCACAATCCTGAACTGGATTAAGTGGATATGAGGATGTACATATAAATGTACTGTATATATCTACACCATATTTAAATATGTATAAGTATTACAGTTGCCTGAATGGTGTAATAGAAAAATTGTCAAATATTTATTACAGCACTACAAAACGGGCTTTTGTATACATATTAATGAACTAAATCTTAATGACAATTACACAAATTAAATCACTGCATAAAACAACCATGACAGAAAAGGGATGAGGAGTATGAAAGGCTTATTACAACAGCCTGTAAGGACAAACGCTATTACACATTGCCACACATTAAATACTTATTACAGTCACCAAATAGAATGCCTTCTCTCTCTCTCTCATATATATATATATATATATATATATATATATATATATATATATATATATATATATATATATATATATATATATATATATATATATATATATATATATATATATATATATATATATATATATATATATATAAATGGTAAGGTGTGTCTGCCTGTCTGTCATGTGATTAATGGTGAAGTACTGGTGCTAGAACCTTGATCTTGGTCTTTATCTAAAACTTATTACCAAATTAAGGAATTGGCAAAATTCTGAATTGGCAGCAGCCTCCGAAACTGACCTGATCTTGTGGGGTCATTAGGCCAAAGTGAACAGCAAACAGCATAGCGGCAAGAAAGAAAACACCAGCAGCATCTGCTGACTTTGAAGCAAATCGCAGAGGTTTGGACGTGGCGGAGAACACCATAATGGGATGACATGCAAGTATTGCATTTATTGCTCATCAGACATCAAAGTTTATTAAATCTTCACACATGACAGCAAAGTGACCTGTGATTGTCTATTTAAAGCAAAGAAATCACCAAACCAACAGATATAACCACAGCCTGAAGTGGGCTTTATTTCAATTGAGCGCCGGAGTACTGGCCAAACTCCCAAATGCTTTAGTATTGCACTTAAAACATAAAGGGGCGCTTAAAATCAACGGGGATTCTACCCAAGTGACTATGCAACTTTGATATGAAATAGAAAAAGCAGCAGCCCAAAACCGTGAGTACTGGTAATCATTTATTTCTACTTTCAAGCAATGGATAAATCCAACCACCTTCTTCTGAAGCCCAGACATCCCCATGTTTCCTAGTATACAGTGCATGTAGAATTCTGAGGGAAAAAAATGAATTTAATCCATTTTGGAATAAGGCTGTAACATAACAAAATGTGGAAAAAAGTGATGCACTGTGAATACTTTCTGGATGCACTGTATGTGAACAGTACACGATTTTGAAATAATAATGTAATGTAACCAAAGTGGCTTTGATAACATGGTGTGATACATGTCCCTGCTCTGTTCCAATAAATGTGGTCTTAAACATGACTGACATAAGCAAGGTAACGAGACTAATAAGGATAATGGCTCTGTGTGAGTATGAGTGGGCCTGGCAATGGGATTGTATCCCATCCAAAACATGCTTCCATATGAAAAGAAAAAAAAATTTGGATGTGAGCGTCAGTAGGCTTTGCTCCCTAAGAACCAAGTTACCCAAACTATTGTATAATATTTTGGTAATTATTTACTGCTCCGATGCTGATCTTTCTGATCATAAAAGAGGTCATTACAATAGCAATTGACTAGAAGAATTCCTAATTAATTGCAGAATTATGGTATTTAAGGGTTCCTCTAGAGGGCCTCATTCTCTTGCACGATTTGGCTCAAAAGCTAATCATCATATTATCATCTCATAACATGCTTAAGTTTCAAATTTGGTATTTTTCTATCCACCCGTTTCAGTTGTAGACCGTCCTGAAGAAACTGTGACAAACACACGCGTGCACACCCACCATTGAGATATCAACGTTTCTGATATCAGGGGACCCTAAAACGTTGAGATCCGTCGAAAACAGACATCAAATTTTTTGATGAATCTAAAGCTTTTCCTTCTCCCACATAGGTGAGAGGTTATGGAGGTGTAGGGCGCAAAGGACAAAAAAAAAAAAGGAGGGGTACATTTAGACTGGATTAAGTGGGCTTTAAAAAATGATATACCATGCCAGTCCTAGTTGTACAGTGCAAATGAAGCGGGAGCGTTCTCCTCATGTGTGTGGCCCTAAGTGGGTTTGTGAAGGACACGTCGCATTATTGTAGTGCCTTCAAAGAGCACCCGCTCTGTAAAAATGAACAAATCAGCCCAGGTGACCACTACCAATGTTTACTTTTGCTCGCTTTGTAATGTGAATGCTCCTGCCTAGGCGGCACGGTGGCGCAGTGGTAGCGCTGCTGCCTCGCAGTTAGGAGACCCGGGTTTGCTTCCCGGGTCCTCCCTGCGTGGAGTTTGCATGTTCTCCCGTGTCTGCGTGGGTTTCCTCTGGGCGCTCCGGTTTCCTCCCACAATCCAAAGACATGCAGGTTAGGTGGATTGCCGATTCTAAATTGGCCTTGGTGTGTGGGTGTGTTTGTGTGTGTCCTGCGGTGGGTTGGCACCCTGCCCAGGATTGGTTCCTGCCTTGTGCCCTGTGTTGGCTAGGATTGGCTCCAGCAGACCCCCCGTGACCCTGTATTCGGATTCAGCGGGTTAGAAGATGGACGGATGGATGCTCCTGCCTTCTTAAAAAGAGCTGTATAAAAGAAATGCTGAATAACCACTGAAATACCCTGTGTAGTGGTCGACAAGTTCTTTAAGTGCAGTGTACTTTACTTTAGCAAGGATGCGTGTTAAAAACTAAGAGATGATTAACTATTGCCCCATAGTTGAAAAAGCCGTACTTATTACAGGTTGATGTCCTCCAATATTACAGGTGCAGTAGATGTCACTGTAATGATCACGTGTAAAACAAGCACGTCAGACTTTATATTGTACAGACCTACACAGGTACCTCTTCTATCGCACACATACAATAAAGATCTATAAAGTAAATGTGTGTAAATGGAACAGCGCAGTTTTAACAGGTCACCACAGAAATTATGTGCAAGTCAAAAAGGGTGCAAAAATCCCCTCAAAGTATAAAATGTCTCTGTAAGAAAGAAGCCACCACGAGTTACTGTAATGAACAGCTGCATGAGGGCACCACTTCAGCCACTGTTCTTATTTGCTAGGTACAAAGATGCTGAAAGGCGGCCCTGGAAACCCACTATGGGGGTCACTTTATGTAGCCCGAAGTACAAGGCAGACAAGTCTCTTTGAATCCCTTCATCCTCGAAAAGAAAAGGCTTTCTTTCTTGGGGGCCCCTGCAGCTTCAGCTTTCGAGTTGGCTCTTCACTCGGCTGCGTTCTGTGAAGGAGCCATGCACTGGATGTCTCAAAGCTGCCGCAGAAAAGACGGCTGTGTACATAAACACAAAGGAGGGCACAGATTAAAAGTCGGGACGAGTCCCCCAGCTGAGGTGCGACGTTACATTTAAATTTGCTCTTAAAAACCCTGCAGAGCCTTGATCTCAGCAGGGAGACCAGAGACCTAATGGACTTGCTTTATTTTCAGGAGGCAAAACCTAAGTTGCCCCACCGGGCGAGAGCAGGACACTTGAGTTTTATTTATGTAAACGTGATGGATGCTGAAGTGAAAGAAATGGGGCTTTAACTGGAAGCATATTAAAGCGACACCATCCATCCTGCACCAGAGTGACAGCGGCAGACTGACGACGAGAAAATCCAATAGCTGCCAACACTTTTTATGGATGGGCCCAAGAGGGGTGGAATTAGATTTTCTGCAGTTTGAACCGGAGACAGCAGCAGGCTGGCTTTTATTGGCAAAAAGGGAATCAGGCAACCAAAAGGAAAAAAAAAATAGCAAGAGAAGAGACAGCTGCTTTGCTAACTGGTTAGCTTTGGGAGGCCTGGGTACAAACCACTTATGAGATGTAAGCTGAAGGTGCCAGCCACGTAACCTTAACCTAAGTGATCTGAAATCAAGGTCTGGATTCAAGTAGCATGTTTATGTGGGGTGAGGATGGGTTGAGAAGGTCTTTGAAAACAGCTAAGTTTAAATGAATACCACAGAACCACCACCGTCTCACTTAAAGCACTGCTGACTAAGGATATATGTGAACCGTGCCCATGGCAGCAGATTCCAGGTACCCACCCCTACCTGCATCTCCAGTGGCCGTCTAGCAGACATCTCAGTCACAAAGGAAATGGCATTAGTCTGTGAAGTAACAAACAACACACTCGCAACATGAAAGACTCCCAATGCCCACTTCTGGCTGGCAAGCTGTTATCTCTCCCCTACAAAAGGGATACTCTTAAGTCCTCCGAGACTGGCAAAATATTCATTTCTTCAACTAGCCACAAATGTTGAGACACTTTTTAGAGAAAGCAAGGCATGAGACCTGTGCTGATGCCCCCCTTAGTTCTCTTTCTTTCTCTCTCTCTCTCTCAGTACTACCAAGTAATTTTCTATGCCAAGATGTACACCCGCTTAGTGACTCACTTCAAAAGGTACTAGAAAGACCCGTTCGCCATTGAATTCACAAGCCTGTCTGTCCAGGACTCTCAGGTAAGTTACATGCCACATTATGTGCTTATACATTAAAACTGAAGCCTTCAAAACTAGAATTTGTTAAAATCTTCCCCCTAGTTGTGATTTCCCTCACACGCGCCCCACATCAGCAGAGCCATGCACACAATCTGCTCCAGGGAAGATCGTGGACTGTGTCGGACATGTGCTCTGACACCAGGGCACTTGAAGCATATTGCTCCGCTGTTTCTTTTTCCCCTCTAGCATTGAGTGTGGCGGCTCCGGTATTGTCCACAAGTTTCTTGGCCAACAGGCACATCCCTTAGAAGAACAGGACGCTTTGTGTGTCGCTTAGTCCCGAGGCATGCTAGCTGTCCTCATTTCTGGGCGCCTAGCTTCTTGTCCCCTTGAACTTGGCTGTCATTCCCGCAATTGATGAATACCGGAGGTTAGTATTCATAGGTTGGGCCCTCTTCCCATTTCTGGTAAGTAATCAGTTTCGAGGAAAATGGGAGAACAATGCAGTGACCTTTTGCAAATGCATTCTGTCGTAATTAAGCACGGTAGTGACTGCTGAAGCGAATCATAAGGAGGCCTTTGCAATCTGAAACAGGCCCCCAATTATCCGGCCGCTTTCTTGTTCCCATCAAAGAAGGGGAGACTCACATAATATGATGATGTCTACAGCAGCTACAATGGCAGCGTCCTCTTTTTGGGATCATGCAAGCATGGCGATGGCAGAAAGAAGCACTTTCGTAGGGTAAATGCAGAGATGGACCAGCCTGTCCCCATGACATGTCCACTGCTCCCTGATAACTACAACGGTTTCTACCTTACGCTTACTGACAGCTTGACTAGACAACCAGTACACCTGTCAGAATCCTGTCCCAGCATTGTTCCGAATGTTAACTGGGCATTTCATTTGGCATCATAAATACATCCAGAATCTGCCCAACACAAAGTCCTACAGACAAATTCATTTTACAGAGCATAATGAAGGGGTGTACGTCAGATCATGACAGAGCATCCCAGAATCTGCACAATATCCAGTGTAACACGCTCCCACACCTGCCAGGAAAAGTAAATAAGACACAGTCTACCAGCTCCCTTGGCATTTACCTCAGGTCACCCTGACTGCCAGGTGACAGCCGCTCAACTCCTTGAGAATTGCATCCATAACGTTGCATAAGAGTGTCTTCTCCCCTTTCAAAAATCCCTGCCGTTTTTAACAAGGTACTGAAGAGGTTGGATCTAAAACACTGACCTGACCCCTATTCCGACTTACTGCATTACTTGGTAGCCAAAACAGACCAGAGGACATGCCCCCCACCACAAGGAAGGGCTCACATGGGGAAGAGCTACAAAGCCACCCGGACCTCCTGGGGCTCCCGTTTGTGCCAATTAGAAATTCTTTGTGGCCAGGAGCAGGTCCAAGTGCTGAGGCTTCAAAGCCAGCATGACATGTTCGCAATTAGAGTCAGATGTCATCGTTATTGTGTGACCCTTTACATTCACCCTCCCCAACCAAAATTTGAACATCTGCCCACAACTCTGCAACCTCAGGCCAAATCTTTTCATTTGCGAATAAAAAGAGGCATTCTGATGGGCCATATTAGAACGGTCAGACAGCAGCCGCACAGACCACTTCAGAAACAAGAACAACAGTAAGAAGTGATGCGGAGGGGGCACCTCCTTAAGAGGCAGCCGTATGCCCGCTACAGAGCTGCCGACGGGTACTATGTTTATTTCTTTGTTCCTCTTAGGCCGAGCACTTCTTGAAGAATAAAAGCTGACACTTGTGGTTTGCCTTGGATCTTGGGGCTTCAGGGTGCTGGAGAAGATTAGGTTGGCCCCCTCAGTCAGACGCTGCTTCGCGGCATCACAGACCTGACCTAGCTTTAACCCCTTCAAGTCTAAAATACAGACAAACCTGACACTATCTGCACTGTGTGTGCCAAAATAAAAAGGTTCACACAGTAGGGCTTGACAGAAACGAGCACAGAAGTGATCTGCAGCTCTCTAGCCCTCATGTCACAGATCCATGGGCAACTGCAGTCCACATGTCGTAACTCCTGAAGGACGTGCCTCTCAGGGTGACTTAAAGTTTGAAAGATTTACCTCAAAAGCTGATAGATCTGCCCATTAGTGAGGCATAATTTTAATATGCCAACCCAGGATTGTGCCAGTAAGAGGATCAAAGGACCTCGCAGTGGAGAGGTTCCACTCACTGAAATCCAGCAGATTACAACTCCTTCCCGCTTGAGCTGGATTATTTCTGACAGCAGAACAGCACCTTGTCAGACATTCAGCAGCGATTAGGGCACTGTGCTGCAGAATTTTTAAAGTTAGCACTTGTGCAAGTTTTGCATGGAGAATGGCCATCTTTCATCTATACACACTGTTTGATGCTGGCCAACTGAAACAACTGTGTCTTCTTGGGTTGGCAGCCTGTCAAAAATGTGTTCATTTGGAGACCAAGCCTGTGACATAAGCATGCCTTCAATGGGGTAGGACTACACTTCTGATCAATAGGTGCCTGTGACCCCTAAAAAAACATATATGTATATATACAAATATGCATCCATTCTTTTTCTAAATCCATTTACAAGGAGTAGAGTTATGGGGAAGCTGGAGCGTCTCCCAAGAAGCATTGGGAGCAAGGCAGGGTCAATAACTGAACTTACATATACATGCATATACCGTATACACAAACACACCACATATACAGTATGCCAGGCTTTTCACCTGGCATCACCCGACCGTTCAATCTGCTACTTAACAGCTGTCACAAGACTGAGCGAAAGCGCCCAACAGACAAATAGCCCAGCGTGGTATCTCCCAGACCCACTACACCATCAAGACAAGAGGAGGCATGCCAAGAAGTGTCAAGTGCTGACGGGTTCCCACAGCTCCTTACCCTCCAGCAAGTCAAGGAACATCAAGGTGAACAGGCCGAGTGACTCACAGCTCTGCTAATCGCCGCCTGGGAATTGTATTAATGAAGCTCCCTGGCACATGCCAGACTACAACACTTTTTTTTTCTTTTTTTTTTTTTTAAATAGCATATGATCTCACAGGTACAACACATGACAAGCGTCACCGTGTTTTTGTTTCATTGCAGGCTCATTCACACAGTGAAATTGGGCCCACACTCTGAACTGTATAAAGCCTCCCTGAAACTGCTTTACCTTTCCAACAGACTCACCACATGCGTCCTCTCCACCCATGGCCAATTTTACCCTGTACTTATTTGGAGCCATCGATTATAGACATGCTGGTAGACAAAACTCAAGAGTGCCATTACACCTGCCTAATCGATCCTACTGTTGTGTCTGTGAGACCAGCATGGGCGAGTGCCCTAAATAAGTGATTTAACCTTGGATTGTGTTAATCTGGGTCCCCTGAGCAGGCCATATATACAGCATGGCAGAGGGGAACAGTGCAGCCCCACATTTGAAGCCATAAGCCTCATTCAGTCCTTGCCACCAAGTCACCATCTGACTGTGGTTCAATCACTTAACCAGCCTGTGGTTCAAATGTAACATTCCTAAAGAGCTGTACTTGAGCTCTCTGTGTTCTCAACTGAACGGTGCTATATATAATCAAGGCCAACTCTTTTCTTGTTTTTCCCTTACTAAGTCCTATAACTCCGTCTTATATACCTGGACTCAGATAAGATTGCAATCGCAAGCCTCAGTCACTCAAGGTACAACGGCACACCTTCCTTTACTGATTTTATCATGCCTGGCACTGTGGGCACATTAGCTAGTAAACGTTCCAACTAGAGGACTACCAGGTTAGCAGACAAGATGCTTACAGGTGATGAAGTAGTCAACGTTCTTCTTGAACTCCAGGCCCATGTAGTTGGGGCTGAACTCCTGGAACTTGATGGTGAACTTGATATCTTGCTCCGGTTTGTTGCATGTCACCAGAACATTGGGGTCCATGACAGTGCTGCAACTCTCTACCTGTGTCTTCCTCACCAGGTACAGTTTATAATACTCATAGGGTCGGCCCCCATCACCCTTGGGGCAGATAATGTCCAGCTTGTCGCCAATCTGAGGGTAGATCACCAAGCCCCTGCCAGGCTGAAAACTGAAAAAGAGAAAGAAAGGGAGAGATTATTAGAACTGTGGACTGGCATACTCAGTGGCATGCTGATGCCTGCACTATAAGACAAGTTCAGAATGATGGATGGAATAAGAGGTGACGGCCTGAAAATGATTATTATCTTCTTTAATCTGCCCCTTGCTTTACTTCCAGCTGAAATGCTTTAGGCCCACAGGAAGCATGGGCAATGTGACAAGCAGATGGCAGATCTCTTTTCATTTTCTGCTCTCCCTGACTCGGCACATACTGCACAAACCCTATTGCCAGCTCAGTCCCTCCTTGCCTGGGCCTACCACCAATCGCAAACTCTGCTCCCCAGCAGCCGCAAATCGAGCAGAACTCGAGGGCCGACAGACGTCTCCAGAGCAGATGTTCCTTGGAATTGAGAGCTCGTTCCTGCAAAATACTTCCCCACCCCTTAAGCCTTAGCACCAGAGAATTAGGCACAGCTAGCCCACCGAATGCGCTGAGTACTTCTTCAGAGAGTCATCCAGGGTGCCTGCAACCTGAAAAAATAGGGGGGCCCTTATGCTGGCACTCCATTAAATACCGACTTGATGAGAATTTTGATGACTACACTTGTAAGGTGGCCCGAAGTTTAAACCACAAGGTGTCGGGTGTACACTTGATTGAAGAAAATTCATTTTCATCACCACCCAATCCATACATGATAGAATGCCATTGAACACATATGCCCACAACAGGGATCAACTACCTCACATGCAGTACACACCCACATGTGTACATGGGGCACATACTGTACACACACACCCCCATCCTGACCCTGGGACTTTGCACACAAGAACTAATCCTGTGATGGTGGACTCTTAAGACACAAACAAGCAAATGCAGGGCCCATCCCCAGTGTACATGCCACCCTCCAGAACTGTGAGGATTGAGGGCCCTCGGTAATCTGAATGCAGCTAATGTGAATTTTAAGCCCTGACCACAAAACAGTACTGCAAAACCCTTTGATGTGCTGCTTCTTCACCTACAAGCAGGCTCTCACTGAAGGCCATGGGCAGACTAGATTGATGCTTTCACGTAACACTTTTAGGATGGTGAGCCTGCATAAAATCTTTTGGGAGTCCTAACGGCAGGCCGCCATCCAGAGCCGCTTCACGAGAGTGAGAGACCCAAGATAAACTGTGGCATGGCCACTCCCCACTCCCCCCCAAGCACTCCACAGGATGCTTTCCAGAACACAGAGCGCTCTCTGTCTGGCTGCATGGACCTGTTTGCTTAGCAAAGCCTAAACACCAAGTTGTGGGAGCCGGGCTATCGAGTGACGGTGTTCAGGTTCCTTATTGTTCCAAAAGGTGTTCCTGAGGGGAAAGGTGAGGAGGCAGCCGAGGGGGGCCTGAAAGCAAATTCTTTTGAGTTGGACAAATACGGTGGCCATGTTGTCAAACTCTTTACAGGCAGCAAGCTCCCGTCAAAACCAGTACCACCGCTTTATTTGCAAAGCGGTCAAAGTATTGGGTTTCGGGGGCCGCAGAGCCGGAGGAATCACTCCGACAATTAGCTGCTTCCTTTCAAAGCAAAAAAATAATGCGGCTTTCAGTCAGGAGGAGAAGAGAAGAGGGGCTCAGAGGATTAAAGCCACGATTTGTCTTGAGTGTCTGAATTACCTGCTTAGTGGGGGGGCGGGCAAAAAGCAAGAAATGAAGGAGATGGAGGGAGGAGACAGCAAAGAAAGAAGGAGACGAGAAAAAGAGGACTGTGAGAAAGAAAAAAATGAAGGAAAAGGTGGGGGTGGTTGGGAAGAAGAATGAAAGAGACTGAGCGAGCTGAAGGGAAAACTCGACTCTCAATGAAAAAACAGCACCTTCTGGGAACAATTAGAAACAAATAACTAGGTAGGCAAACAGATAAAACAAACTTCCCTTCTGGATAATAACGTCTACTGAAACCTAAATAAACCATCAATTCAAATTGTCAACATAGGCAAGAATATTTCACAAAAGAAACATCAGATGAGGGCTCATGGGAGATGACAAGTATTTCCATAAACGATGCTAGATACACCATAACATAACATTCTCCCACCCACTTAGCCCAATTCACGGTCAAGGGGCTATCCTGATATTATCCTGCTTGGTCTAGGCCCACTCGTTTGGTGACAATTCTGAATCAAAAATGAACGTAACATGTGGAAGGATGCCACATACTGTACAGACATGAGGAAAGTATGAAAACATCACGTGCTGGATCAGCAAGGCATCGGCACTACGCTCAACACAGTAGAAAATTAACTCTAATCGGTTTTACCAAGAAACCGACTCGTGTCTCATCCAGCGCTGGCTTTGGCTCCACAGGACTCCAACAAGGCAAAAGGCAGGTGAGATATTGGACGACTAATACTGTTTCTTTGTTTCTTACACCACCTGTTTTTTACTTACCATGTGGAGTTCCTTCTTGTTGTTAGTAGTTTTTTTTTAGCTGTTTATAGAGAAGGTCGTTATTATCATGTGTATAGGCTACAGTGAAAGTCTTAGGCCCTGTCCACACTAGTACATTTTCATTTTAATAACAGGGACCTCTGTCTCAGTTTTCACGTTTTGTACACAATACTCCACCGTTTTCAACCATCAAAACCAAATACTTTTGAAAGCCCTGCTCTGCTCGGTTCTTCCTCATTACATGGCTCATTCCCTGACTGCTCACCCTTCACGGAAGAAAAAACTTATTCCAACATCGCGGGCAGAGAAGATCTGTTTTTTTGTTGTGTTACTTACCTGTACGCAACTAAATTATTGCATTTTGGGAGATTTTTAGAAATGGTGGTCAGGTGACTACTCACACTGCACAACAGAGGCGCCTGCTGTACATGAGCTCAAACATATTTGGTCCGACTGACATGCCGCGATGACTAAATTTGTACAACACTCCCTGTATTCGCTGCACAGTGAATTTGATAGCGACATCAGAAAAATCAGATTGTGATGCAGCTCACACTGCAAGACGGACGACTGAAATTTCTGACATGAACGTGACATGGACAGAAATTCTTCCCGATGGTGCGATAGCCCAATCGTGAGAAGCAATTGGGCACTGCAACCCTGCTCATGCATTTGAAAAGATGGCTGATGAAGCCGAAATTCGAGGAGATTCAGAAAAATCAGTCGGCAACTGCAAATTGGGCTTAAAATCGTGCCAAAAATCGTACAGTGTGTGCCTGGTTCAAGACATCTATGCTGCACGCATGCCCAGTGTAAACAGACGATTACGTCATATGTGTTTTTGGTCATTTAAGTAAGGATGAAAACACTTTAAGAATTGATGAGAAAATGATGGTGATTGGCAAAGATAGTTTTCATTAAAAAACACTATGGATGTAGCCTTACTCGAGGGTGTTGAACATCAGGCAGCATGTTGCCACTCTCCAGCAGCACCATGACTAGCAAGTATAATAACTTTCCTATAAAACTTGAGTATGGCAAGTTAATTAGTGGCTCTAAACTGGTCCCATGCCGATGTGTGCAGAGATCTGGATGCCCCCATTCAGGTTTTGTTGCTCATTGCATCCAATGCTGTCAAGATTACGCTCTGGTCCCCTGTGCGTGAGCAAGCAGGTTGTCCCGCTATGTCACATTGACATGCCACACCAATTTGTGATCTCAGGGTGCAATGGAGATGAGGTGTGAACTTTACTACCTCCTCCTCCTCATCCTCCTCCTCCTCCTCTTGCACATTACTATATTAACACTCAAAACAACTTACTAAGCAACATCGCAGGGTTCATAGCACCCATACTGTAGGACTGAATACAAAGCCTTGAGCTTTACAGTCCAATGCCTTATCTGCTAGGCCACAATGCCCACTTCAAATCAACCAGTGTCTACCATAGCACCTTCTTCAACATCCAATTCCAAATCCATTTTGAGCTGCCTGTACCCCATGGCACAACGTGGGCCACTGGCAGCCTTGACAGGCCAACTCACCAACCCCCACCTCAGTGTTCCCTTCACCCTAGTGACAAATTTTTGCCTGGGCAGTTTAATTTGTTCATCTCATCTAACCCAAAAGCTAATAGGAGGGGTGTGACCGCCTCGGCCTGCAGTTTCATTAAAAACAGGAAAGACATCGGCTAAAACAGCAGGGCATTATGCTTGTTTTGGAAAGAAATGAATATTAATCAGTGGCATTAACATATCCCTCCACGGAGCTCGGAGACAGGACCCCCTCATTTAGGGACCATCGAGCCAAAATCCTTTCATGTCTTTCAATGGCAATTTTCATTCATGCAGATAAATGCGATTATTGCACCCCCCACCCCTCAACAAATCTGCACCCCCCCGCCTTGCCATCTAACCCCAAATCCTCCACCCCCCACCCTCAATGCAGAGCACTTCAAACTTTTACCAACTAATCTGTGCTTTCTGAGACACCACTTCATGGAGAAACCTCGGCATTGAAATGGAGACAAAACATATCGGCCATGGTCAGGTGGACATGAAAAAAGAGAAAGACAGAGAGAGAAAAAGAGACAAAAATAAAAGGGCAAAAATAAACCAAACCAGTCCAAATCTCAACAAGGGAAAGCAGCAGCATATACGGGGGACATTAAAAAAAAAATTATATATACACACACTTATTTACACATACATATACGTGTTTATATATACAGGGTGAATCAAAATTATGGTAACATTTGAATGGCAGAAACAATTTCTTCACAAAATATACTTTATATGTGCAAGATGATTTACAGCAGTAAATACATAGCAGTACCACTAAGTGTTAACATAATTTTGACTCACCCAGTGTGTGTGTGTGTGTGTGTGTATGTATATATATATATATATATATATATATATATATATATATATATATATATATATATACACACACACACACACATACATACATACACACATATCCATACAGTACAGGCCAAAAGTTTGGACACACCTCCTCATTCAATGTGTTTTCTTTATTTTCATGACCATTTACATTGGTAGATTCTCACTGAAGGCATCAAAACTATGAATGAACACATGTGGAGTTATGTACTTAACAAAAAAAGGTGAAATAACTGAAAACATGTTTTCTATTCTAGTTTCTTCAAAACAGCCACCCTTTGCTCTGATTACTGCTTTGCACACTCTTGGCATTCTCTCGATGAGCTTCAACAGGTAGTCACCTGAAATAAAACCATTTTTATGGTTAAGGAATGAGGAGGTGTGTCTAAACTTTTGGCCTGTACTATATTATATATTTATATATATATATATATACACATACATACATACATACATACGTACATACACACACATACACGGGTGGCGCAGTGGTAGCAGGTGTTCCCTGCGTGGAGTTTGCATGTTCTCCCCTAGTCTGTGTGGGGTTCCTCCAGGTACTCCGGTTTCCTCCCACAGTCCAAAGACATGCAGGTTGGGTGCATTGGTGATTCTAAATTGTCCCTAATGTGTGCTTGGTGTGTGTGTGTGCGTGTGTGTGTGTGTGTGTGCCCTGCAGTGGGCTGGTACCCTTCCCGGGGTCTGTTTCCTGTCTTGTGCCCTGTGTTGGCTGAGATTGTGACCCTGTGTTAGGATATAGCGGGTTGGATCACGGATGGATACACACACATACATACATACATACACACATACATACAATGCTAAAATGGAGCTCCAGCTCAGCCACTCACAAGCCCCAATATGGACTTAAAAAATGGTGTGTAACAAGAGCAATGATCTGACCTCTCAGGGAGGTCTGAAGGAGGCTTTCTTGGGATCTACACTTGGACACCTTTGTACCACATTCGAGCCTTCATTACACAAATTATTTTATCAACTGTACTGTTCAGCACAGCAGACGTTTCTAAACATCTGCACTGGAGGAGGATGAAGGATTAATTTTTGGGGGGCACATCCTAAAAAATGTAAGATATGCAGATGATTCACCACTGATTGTAGAGAGTGAATTAAATCAACAGAAATAAAATGCCAATATAATTGATGAAGGAATGGAATATGGGATGAAATTAACCATAAAAAAGACCAAGTAATGGCAACTGCTAAATATGCAGGAAAAACAAGTGAGACAGTGTCTAATGGAGTGAAACAGGAGTAGGTTAAAAAGTACAAACACTTGGGAATTTGGATAATAGAAACTGGAAAATGTACAAAAGTAGCAAGAACACGGGCAAGGAATGGCCAACGCTGTTTTTTAGAAACAGAAACTATTAATGAAAGGAGATTTAACTCTCAATTTAAAAAAAAAAATGCTATGAAGAGTTACATTTTCTGAATTTTGGGCTTTGGGTATGAAATATAGGCTCTGGGTATAGATCGGAAAAGGAAAATAAGACACTTTCAGGCAAACGGTGCTACAGAAGAATTCTACAAATAAGTTGGAAAAACAAAGCAAGTAATGAAAGAGGTGTTACTGAGGGTGAAAACAAAGACATATATGTAAATCGATTTAAAACAAAGAAAGGTGAAGTATACTGGGCATCTGATGAAGGGAAGACTGGCCTTGAACATCACAGATGCAACCATGGACAATAAAAAAAAGAAAAGAAAAGGAAGACCAAGAAGACCCTGTCTAGCTGAAATCAGGGAAAGAAGCTATGGAGAAATAAAGAGGCTAGCTGAAAACCGATTAAGATGGAGAGCAAAGACGGTCTACCCTCTGATGGAGAACGACTGATGAGGATTACACACATTACACATACAGAATAAGCAGCATGGGGATGCAATGATCTGAGCTCCAGGGATGACAGTCCAGTCTGGAGTTTATATGGCCTATCTGAGAGTTTTCTCCAACATCTTGGTGTGAGTTTAACCGGCCCAGTTTGACTGAGTCTGTGTGAAGATATCTTGTTATGGACTGGCATTTTACCCTGCCTGCCATCACATGCTGTAGTGGCCTAACCACCTATAATAAACAAAGCACTTTCAGAAAATGGATGGATATAAATACATCTAGGTTGTGCCTTTATCATGAGCAAATTACATCACTGAGTGAAAAGCAGGTGAGCTGCCAAACTTGAACTCAAATGCTCCTGGTCACAAGTCCAAAATCTCTTGTATTACTTTAAAAATTCTTTACCCATCTTACCCCATGCTGAATTGCAGCATATTTTGGTAACATCAGGTGCAGAGCAGAAACCCACCCTGAACAGGGTGCTGCTCCATCTCAGGGCACATGCCAATGCTCACTCATGTGTATCTGGGATGTGGGAGGAAAACTTCACACATACACGAGGATAACATGCAAACTCCACTCAGACATCGAGCACACTGAGATTTGAAAGCACTGTGCTGGAGCTATGAGGGAGCAATGCTATATTCTGAACCACCATTCTCCAACATCAGCTACTACAATAATAGAACATGCGTCATATAGCGTAATATTACATAACATTACATATTATAATCCTATAGGTTCAGTCCTGGGGTACCACAGTGGCTTCAGGCTTTCATTCCTATTTAAATAATGAGATCATTTAGAAGTCAATCTGAACCACTAAGCCCGCAGCCACAGTGGGACCTCAGGACTGGACATGGGAAGCCCAACTAGAAGTACTTTTTTTTTTTATTATTATTATTCCTTTCATTGTCTCATATGACTTTCCCTTATGCATGTGTTATACTGCACTGTAAAATGCGCTACATAACATAACATAATATTTCTTGGATAATATAAATTTCATATCACTCACAAATTTGTAATTTAAGGGACAGAGGGTTCCACAGCAGTTTTGCATTGCATGGACCACTGCAACACCCAAACTCTGCACCACCATACTCCCATCATATATTATAATAATATAAAATTAAATATATTGTTGTATATTACATTACATAATCCTATAAGTAATTATGGATTACTTTTTTTTTTTAACTATCCTTTCCTTTTACTGTCTCCCTTGGGGCATGATGTACTGCACTGTAAAAGGCACTACATAAAAATGTTTGTCATGGATATTATCAATTTCACATCATCCTTTGCATTACTCGGACCCCTGCTCCAATCTGCTCTGCGGTGTTTGCCCCTTTTCTCCACTCTGACACAGGTTTCCTCCTACAGCTGACTGTCATGGAGTTCACCGTGATTTCGTGCACAAGCATATCTTGCAATAAATTGTCATGTCCCCGACTCACACCTGTTGTTGTTCTGGCTCCCCACCAGTTTGACCAGCAAAAAGTGGGTTTAAACAATAAATGGACACTGGTGACTTGCTTCCACTGAGCCTGGACACTCCGGCAAGGCTGCCAACAAGACTGTTTGAGAGGAGAGCGATGCAAGGGTAAGGTATTTTTTTGGGGGTCTCTCTCTGTCTCTCTCTTGCATATGTCAGGCTCCACTTCTCCTTTTTTGGAGTAGAATCCCAACAACACCCGACAGGTCAGAAGCGCTTGTCTCCCAACATTTGTCATGCTGACACACTGGCCCGCTTGTCACCAGGCATTATCAGAAGCAAGTCGAATTCAGGTGAGGGAATGCAAGCAGTTCGGCTTCCCTCCAAGACACTCCTGCTGGCTCGGGGAGAAAAAAAAAAAATATTTGTGTAAGTGTGAAGATATAATGTGATAAAATGCTAATGCGGAAAACTTTCCCACTGAGAGGAAAAAGTCTTTTAATTAAATTATGTTAAATGTGCCAGGTGCTAGGCCCGGCCTACGGCAATCCGGGGGACGCGCTTGTCGACAGCGGCAAGCCAGCCCACCTCAATTGGCAGGGGTTAAGGGGGCCCCATTAATAAACTCCCAGAGATAAGGCCAAACCAGGCCTCTTTTGTTCCCTGCTCTTCATTTATTTGGGACTCCGACACACTTTAAGCCGGGTTTTTTACTCGCAGGCCCATTCAGGCCTCTGTGAAGACAAGGCCTCATTCTCCCTCCAATTGGATTTACAAGATGCACCAGTGAGGCATAAACAGGTTGCCATGGAGACGGCCGGCTTTTCTCCTGACACAACAAAACACTCTGCTCTGGATGTCATACGTTTCGGGTTTTTTTCCTTTCTTTCTTTCTTTTTTCCTTTTCCTCCCCTCTTAACCTCAGAGGAGGCTTCCCTTTAACCTCTGGTCCTTCTGCCCACCTGGCCACCTCTGGCTAGTCCTTGGAAGCCTGTGTCTGCATTTGCTTCCAAGCCAGATAAAGGCTATGGATCCAGTAGGCAGAATTCAGGTGACCCAGTGTGCAAATTTCACCAGGAAACAAAGAGGTGAAATTGCCATCGTACATTAAGGGGTCCGGAAGCCCAATTTAACAGCACAAAGGCGAAGGGCACCAGCCTGCATCAACACGGTTCTGAACAGAAATCATAATCTGGGGTGGGGCGGGAGTCGGAACAGCAACTTGAGAAGATTCTAGCGAGGAGGAGCCCTCAGTTGTCAGGCAGAGATCACGTGCGTATTGCAGCTTGCCATTCCAGTCCGGCATGTTCTCTGCACACTCGCCATCAGGTCATCCATATTCATTTAGAGCACACCTTGTGTTTATGAGTAACAAATAAAGTCAGTAGCACTTGGTTTGGTCCTTGGAATTTGTCTTTGTCCTTTGTTACATCTGTAAGTTACTTTGGAGAAGACAGTCCACTTAATAACTAAGAGTAAACTATAGAATTGGGGATCATGGCTGCCTCAGGCCTCGGTCACCCAACAAACTACTAGCCGACTCCTCAAGTGTGCTCAGCGTTGGCACTTATACCTGATCCTGCCAAGTTAGGCAGCATGGCCTCCTAATGATCCTGCAGGAAAAGCAGGAACAGACAGTGTTGGGTAGGACTTAATTGATATGGCAATCAAGGTGTCCTCTGTCTGACATTAATTCCAGTGCTCAAAGACGTGTGGCCAGCCCAACTTATTAATCTTACACTGACAAGCCGCCAGATGACAATGCTGCCACAGAGTTGGAGCGCCATGCAGTTACTACTATTTTAGGACGTCCTATCATAAGTCTCCTTGTTTCTCTTCATCATGGACATCACCTCATTACAGAGGTAGGAAAGTTAAAAATATATACAAATATTTGTTGCTTTTTATTTTTTGAGATATGCACTGAGGGCGTGACTGTGTTAGGTCATTTGTATTGTATGTGGGCACATAAGGTCACTAATTTTGCATTTTACCTCTTCTGCTATATTCACTGAAAAGCGCTATACACAAATAAACTGAATCCAATTGAAAGTTAATAGGACTGTTAATGTCACATGAACAGAACACAGTGAAATTTGTACTTGCATGTGCCAATCTAAATGCCACACATCACCAGCACCACAATCACCGAGTAGAACCGCCTCACCTCGGACCTTGTCTTTTGAAAGTGCACTCGCTTTTACTATCAGACGCCCTTCGTTTCAGAAGTCATTCTTAGAGGTTAAAGGAATACTCCACCTAAAGTTTATTTTTTATATGCTAACTAACCCCTTGTAGTTTATAGTGATGGCAGAGCAAAATTTTTGATCTCGTGAACAGACATAAAAAAAAGTTTATGATATAATAGAAGCCAATAGTGAGCAATGCCATACAATGGAAAACAATGTGAAAACCATTAATGCAAGAAAGGAAAAGAAAAATAAATCCCGCATTATTCATGTCACATAATCCACAAATATCCTTAATCCAGTCGTATGCCTAAAACATTCAAAATCTGTGCATTTTTTTGTTAAAAGATTATTAACAGTTACTTTTGGAAAAATTGGCATACATCATGCGCGTTGCTCTCTGTCATGTTCTACACGAAAACAGGAGAATGACATTTTTTTCTCAGCCATTACTACAAATAACAATTTTTGGGTACATTACTTATTTCGTTTTTGGCTGGTGTATTCTTTAAACAAAAAACAATAAGGGTTTTTATACATTCATTCCGGATATGAAACCTTTGTGCCCCAACCCTTTAGGCTATTGACCATTTCTTTGTATTCATCGCATCCCATCGTGACATTTTATACAGAACACGCATGGAACTGGGGGCTGACTAGCTACCTTTCAGGCTCCCATTGAAAAGATTAAAGCAGCCAGTAAAGTTTCAGTTACTTTGTGTTTTTAATAGCAAATATCATCCGTTAAATAGAGCAGTGTATGTATACATATTTATGTGATATACACACACGCTAGCATTTAAAAGTTTAGAATCAATCAAAAGTGTGCACTTTTTTAATACTTTTTTTTTTTTTTAATCAAGGTGCCAATTCTGTTATTTGCAACAGTGAAAAGACAACTGTGCGATGGTGGGGTTAGAGACCGAGATTCTGGCAAATAAAAAATTTAAATGGTGAAAAGTTTAGGACCATCCAGAAATCCTCTGTTCGTTGCCTGCGTTCTTTTGCCCACTTTAACTGGCAGTTTGCGTGTATTTAAGGAAGATGCCAACTGAGGACCTATAAGGTGTTTGTTTCACAAACTACACACTCCGATATCCTTATTCTCTTATGCAGCTGCCCACCTCTGCCTTCCCTTTCTTTTTCTATTTATTCATTTAATTTTTATAAAGCACTTTAAAAGCAACATCAAGGCTGACCAAAGTGCTGTACAATAAATAAAAAAAAAAGAAAACCCCAACATATCAGACACACAAAACCGAAGGGTAAATGAAACAGAAACACATAAACACATAAGAGCTGAAGAGATTCTTAATAAAAAGTATACAGATAGCCAACATATCATACTGGGTTAAAAGCCAGAGAGTACAAGTGTGTTTTATTTTCTATCCTGGTTCCATTTCTCAAAACAGTAGTGGACACCTTTGTTGGAAATCTTCAGTTTCTCAGCATGTTGCTGTGTGGAATAGTCTTCATTTTGCAAAGCAACAACAGACCGCGGCGTTTCTTAAGAACTTGAGGAACGCCAGTACCTTGCGAGCCAAGTGATCAGAATAACAGGCTTGCTAATGCAATAACAAAGGCCTCTCGGATTATCAGTTTCTCAGGAGCTGAGATAGCTCACCATTAGGACGCTGAAGTAAGTAAGGACTGCGTGCATTTGTAGTATGTGAATAAGAAGCTAGAAATGAGTTGTTTCAAGCACTAATAACTATTTGTTATATTGGTTGGCTATATTTTAAAATGGATTTAATGGTAATTTGATAAAAAAAGTATCAACTTCTATCGCAAACATGAACATTTCTGAATGAGTCCAAACCTCTGAACATTAACATGTGTGTGAGCATGGGTTCGAGTCCCCATCCGTGATGCTTTAGGCAGGCAGTTTGGTGTAGTGGTTAAGGCTTTGGACTTTAAACCCTGAGGGTGAAGCTTGAAATCCCACTACTGACACCATGTGACCCTGAGCAAGTCACGTCACCTGCCTCTGCTCCAACTGGAAAAACAAAAGAAATGTCACCTCTCAAATATTGTAAGTCACCTTAGATAAATGCATCAGCCAAATAAGTAAACCACACAGACATACATATTCAAGCACAAACACACAAAAACTTATTAAAAAAAATAATAATAATTCTACCAAGTATATAGTTTCTTACAGTGGTGCTGCACTAAGACAGATGTGAAATGCCATTTTCTTTTAATTCAGCTTTATTAGGCTTGAAATCACAGCATGACAAACAATTCAGTGAAGAGTAAAGTGCATTGTACTTTTGGCTGAAATACTTTTTTTTATTTTGGCTCCCCTTTCAAAATCAAGTCAGAGGCCACCCAACCTATCAGACAGGAGAAAGGCCCGGACTATCACTCCATCTTCACGTCATATAGTGCTGTTCAAAGTAAGAACAGTACAAATCACCCCAGTATACAACAGCAGACAAGCACAAAAAAAAAAAAGAAAGAAACGTACATATGGCCGACACCAACACTGAGGCGCCTCGACCAGCCTTTAAACCACTAGTTGCTCAATAAATAATAAACGCACCTCCTGTTCGCGCCATGTGGAGGTCTGTTGATTGTGAACCGAGACTTGAGACAAGCTATAAAAAAAATATTTCAAGACAAGGACACTCAAAGCCAATGATTTCGAGGGCTGTAGCAATACAAGAACGTCTAGAGTATTAAATGCATTGTGCAAAAGGCCAGATGGAGAATCCCAAAGACGCAAAGGGAAACCAACCCTAGTTGGGATACAAGCAAATCATTGGGCACACTCCTGCACCTTCACTCATATTACTATCATGTCCTCAACATGGTCACTACTTCACGAATTTCCAAAATAACTGATCCCATAATCCCACGTTCTTCCACATACTGTATTTGCCCTGCACACTCAATGTCAGGTCCTCCCACGGATGTCCTGTTTAGTCACTGCCAGGTTCTCCACCAGTTATCCACTACAGCAGTCCAATGGACAGCCATTGTAGTCGTTGCCCAGTTTCCCCCCATCGCCATCAAGAATCAGCCAGAGCGGTCACAGTCAGCTGCTCACATGGCTTCTCTTCACAGCCACTCTCCACTCCTGCCTCATCAATGCCAAGCTCTTTACTATTTGGTTTTACAGTCTCCTCTGGGCTGCCTGGCACCGTCCATTCTCAAAGCCTCCAGGGGCTCGCCCCATGAGCAAAGAGAAACAGTTTCTATAAGTGGAACTGAGAGCCGCACTGTGCACTGAATTCCCATAGCAAGCTGCATCCTGCAGCCCCTGAGGGCCAGGCAATCAAGAAAATGCTCAAATATTTAGTCAGAGGAGTCATTAAAAATAGTTAAAGTAAAATTTCTGCAAATGAAAGGGCGTCAACCCCCCCCCTCACCCACCCCGACATATCACCCAGCTCTGAAGACATGCTAGGAGCGAGACACTCCGTGTAAAGTGGGAAACTGAGGTGCTCTGTAGCAAGCAATAAAACCTGGAGCTCCGTTGAAGAGCAGAAGGAGCTGGGGTGATGCCAGGGCAGATGGCAAGAATGAGCTGTTCACCTGGGCACCAAAACTAATCGGCCCCAAAATCATTAATGGAGAGTCTCCTCCTTATGGAAAGAAACGCGAGCAAGAAAGCTGAGCCCTTTCACCCACTTGTTCGTTCACTAGGCCCACGCAAATGCACTTTATTCACGGTCAAAGACCCCCACCATCATCACCCCCAAATTAAAATTCTCCCAGGAAAAAAAAAAAATTCCCTGCAGCCTCCTTCCCCCAATCGACATTCCTGCAGACAATAGCCGCGCGGTCCGGCCCGCCCAGCGCTGACACAATGAGCCGGCAGGGTGCAGCGCTGGCAGGACTGGCCGGGACCCTTCAACTGTCACCATTCATCTACGTCTCAATGGGCCTCACGCTGGCTGGGAGGTAAGGAGATATTCAAAGGCGGTTTTGTCAGGCCGCAGGACAACCCCCAACACGCAAGCCGCCCAAAGCATATGGGGCAACTTGTCATGAATTGATTTTTGCATTTGCAGAACAGCATGAACAGGCCTCACTTCAATTAAAATTAATAAAAGTTTTTTTCTCCCACAGACAGGCTAATTTAGCTCCGGCAGATGAATGCGTCTGGTAGCAGCGACAGCAGCAATTGCAGAAGAGAAAAAAAAAAAAGCACAGAGCAGCTCATTTTTATTGAAACAAAGGTACAGTCAACTGCAAACCTTAAAATGATTTTTAAAAAGTGTCCCCTCTTACGCAAACATAACCCCAGACCTGGCAGCCGGACATCTGAATCCTACAGTAGTTATTTAGAGAGCAGTCATGGCTGGTGCCAGGAAGCCTCACTCACATTTATATGATCCTCTTGTATACAGAGGACACTTCAGCTAAAGTGGCTTATAACTCACCAGTGAATCACAGGGCTCATGCCATATATCTACTAGGTGAGCTCTGCCAGGTGAAGCCACTCGCACAGCCAGCATCCCTGTGGTGGACAGTCTAACACCCCCCCTACTCGCCCATGAAAACTGCACCGTTTCACTTTAGTAAACACTTGGCTTCAATTTACTTTACAAAAAATCCAAGTATAGCAAGCAACAGCATAAATGAAATTCACACATGATTCTGCTAATATACAGTGCCTTTTGAGAGTTACATTAGCATTGAAACAACTCCTTCTCTGTGGGGTTAGTATGCTTGATCATCCTTCTCTATACAGCTCAGTCCAGCACCTTCTCCTTAATGAAGCTCCTTTCCTTCACATCTTCTTTTCATTTTTCCATCCTACTTTGCTTTCCCCTTCCCATATACATCCATACCCATTACTCTTTTTCCAACAAATCCATGGTCTCTCTTCATCAAATGTCCACTTCAACCTCATTCCTTGTACTTTCTTAGATATCTCATTCACTTTTGTTGCCCCACTGATTGTTCTTTCTTGTAACTACACACACCCATCTCATCATTCTCTTTTCTGCCACCCCTAACTTCTTCTCCTGTGCTCCCTTTACAGTCCACATCATCATTGCCAGTCTTATGACCGTCTTAAAAACCTTACCTTTAACATTTGCCTTAGTTCTTTGAGCACACAATACTCCTGATACCTTCTTCCAATTGTTCCATCCACACTGCACTGTGGGTTCCCTCTGTGTCTAATTCTCCATCTTGATCCACTGATCTTAGGTATTTAAATTGATCCACTCTTTTCAAAAATTCACTCTACAGGCTAACATCTGAATTCTGATCATCATGAAACCTCATACATGCTGTTTTCTTCCTATTTATGTTCATCCCTCTATCTTCCAAAGCTCTTCTTCATTGTTCCAACTTCCTCCTTTTCTGGTGCCACACAAGACAATATCATCACCATCCACCAGGGCGATTGATCTTTTGTCCCATGATTCATCACATCCATATCCAGATCACAGAGGTAAGGACTTAAAGAAGAACCCTGGTGCAAACCTACTCTAACATGGATCTTGCCTGCTCTTAACTCAGGTCCTCACTCCCTCATACATATCCTGGACAATCCTCAGCTCTTTTATAATGTGACATGGCATTCTCAAACCCAGGCTCATGAGGGCATCAAAGTCAAGACTGCTGCAGAGATATCCCCAGAAAGGCACTTCACTGGGTCCAGTCATGTACCCAGCCACCCATACACTCACAGACCCATTTGAGAATTGGCCAATCACCTTCCTTTGTTTAGAATCAGCATACAAAAATCAGCCATGTAGAATATGAACCTTCTCCATTCCTGGGGCATACTTGGTACGTCAAGGTGAGCTCTGCAGGTGACATAGTTCAGCAGTGATGATGACTTCGACTTGACCACTAGACTACAGAGCCATTTCACAGAGTGCCCAGAGTGATGAACAGAACTACACTAATGAGTCGAACCAATCATTCTTCAAATGTGTCTGGGTCACCTTTGCCAACCAGCTGCATAAACATGGTTGCCTGTTGCCTACCAGCCTTCTATGTCCCCAAAAATACAACAATGCAAAGCTGTCTGTCACATTCAAGGCAACCATAGGAAAAGCTGCCCAAATGGCACCAATGAAATATGGTGGCTGTACCATTCAGGGAAGCATACACTCAAAGAAGAGAGTTGTCATTAATCAAGCAGAGTCAAGGAGAACCACAAGGAAAGTGGGGCACGTGCCACCACAAATCCAACAGAAAAAAAACATCTATGGGAACCTTCCCCCTGGAATGCCAAGAGCACGTAGGCATGGCACACAAAGAGGAGGTGAACAGAAACAGAGCAAACAGAGAAGGCCCTGCAGAGTCTGCATGCAGGGGACCCACAAATCAATCTGCGCCAGCCATTAGCTCCATGACAGCTTTAAACGAGATCATTATGAACATTTCCCAGCGAGCAGAGGAATGCCAGGCCCAATATTTGTCTTGTGCAGCCCTGTTGGCTGATCCTGGATACCCGTATTCTTCTCTCTGCCTGGTGATTGATGGGGCAAGGCTCAAACTGGGCAGGCGCCCACTGAAAGGGAGCTATTGCGCCATGGTACATATTTGCTAGGGAACACCGTCTCTCCGCAAACCCCAACCTCCCACCCCCATCATTCCCAGCACCCGGGCAACCAGACCTGCAGAAGACAGGAATTAAGATGGCGAGAGAAGGGGATTCTTGCAGCCAGCCTCATGGAATCTAAACACAAAGGACTAAGTAATGATGTGTAGGCGCCACATTATATGCAGCTGATTCTGCACTAATGCCACACCAAAGCACCAGAGGCATGATCCCCCACCTGGGTATGAGCGGGTGCAACACTAGCCTACAGGTCAGTTATGAGAAGCTCCCTGTGGAAGGCACTATATGAGATAGGGATTGATTTATTAGGTCAGAAGGAACTGCACAACTGCAGGGCTGTTAAGCAGTACTTTCTTGATGAGGTAGGCAAGGATGGCATGGAGGTTTTGCATTAGGGGTGTGTAGTATACCAGTACTGAAAAAGCACCTAAATAGCAAATATTTATAACCGCACTACACCAACACTATGCCGATTTTGGTACCAGAAGTAAATGGGTGTATAATGGTACCTCATGCTCCCACTTCCCACCCCACTTTGAAGTACTACTTGAATAACAGTGTGTCAAAACGCCAAAGGGAACTCCCCAATGTCATCATATGTGTATATCAGCACCCTGAATGGTGGAGATAGTGTGGTAGATGGGTTGCCTCTGACCCTGAGAGAGTGGAGTGTGGTGGAACAGTGCGGTGGGTGGACAGACAAATCAGCTGGGAGGTGTTAGGGTGGTTGGAGTTTTCCATGATTTACTTTGGTATCGTTTTGGTACCTGTACTGAGGCGTAAACGCTGTTATCAGTACTGAAGCCAAAATTTTAGTATCGATCGAACACCACTAGTCACTGCTGGCATACCAGCTTTTATTCAGTACTAGCATCACCGTATTACCAGTGTGAAAGTGGCATCAGGGTTGTTCTCTGTCTAACAACCTAGTTAGTATCTACCATCGGATGGGGCACCATTTCCCACTTTTCAGTTGTCAACTGCTTTCTAAATGGGCCATTTCAGCTCTTACCCAGGCTCACTCTCATACTGGTTTCTAACTGGCAGCGAATCATTCTCTCTCTCTAACACTCTCACTCTCTCCGTTTATGGGGCAATTCTCACAGGTTTCAACTGGTTTGTAATTGGCACATAGGCAGATTCCTCAGATAACTTACAAGTCTGTCCATGCCAGCTATTAACCATTGGTACAAACTGCCTCCTCCAAATACCTGTAAAATAAGAGTGCCAAGCTGAACTTGCTTGTCTTGCTGCTCTGCTTCTGCTCATGTTGGCATGGATAAAACACCCCAGTTTTATGCTGTCATTGATCTACTGCCCTTTACGTCAACTTGACCAAGGTCCTCAAAAATCTTAAACATTGAAGGTGAGAAACACAAATGGCAGAAGCATTAGCTTTGGATCTTCATAGCCGTTACTTAAGAAAAGAAAGAGGGAATAAGTAGAAAAAGGAAGGCAGGTGTCCGCTGTAGGCCTACAGCTTCAAGAGCTGGCACTACAAGTCATGCATATCCGCTTCATCAAACTTCTGAGTGGCCACTCCTGGCAGGTCACTCCTCCCTCTGTTTGATTTGGTAAACGCCAGGGTGGGACGCAACAACGAAAGGCTAATGGAAGTACCCGCCCCTAAAAAAAAAGGAGACAACTGATGATGATCAGCGCCCTCTGATCTCTGCTTTCATCCACTGGGAATGGGGAGAAGGGGCGGACTGCTGCTTTTAGCCTCGGCTCTCCCAGAGGACGTCTCTGTCCGGCCCACTCAAGTCAGCTATTCTCATTAATACTGCAATGAAAGGCACTATAAGAGGTCCGCCTCATGCGCATTCCAACCTCTGATTAGGCCCAAGTGAATATGACCCGCTGTTTTAGGATACTTTACCGAAGACTTTACAAAATTACATGAACAGGCTTGGGAAGGCAAGATGCCGTAAGTCTAAGCCCAAGTCACTCAGTCAGCCCACATCCGCTTTAGGGGTGTCATTCTACATCTCTTCCATTTAATCCTTCTCTGGAAGTCACGTATATAGTGTCTAGCACTTCTGCCCATTAGCCGCTCTCCATTCCGCTGGCCTTCACCTGACCCCCAGCAGCAGGGGGCTCTTGAGCTTTAAAGAGGCACACTGCCTTTTACTGGTGGCTTTAGAAGCCCAACAAGGAGTCACAGTTAAATAGAGAGAGTTCTCCGGGCCGGCTGGTTCCCACACATTCCTGAAAGCTGGGAAGGGGCAACAATCAGGGGCTACGTTCTGGATGGTCACAAAAAATACAAAGAAGTAGAAACACAACTCGGTTTCTAGCTCACACTACAAAGCTGTGCCCATCAGTCAAGCCGAGGAACATTCATAATGCAAGAAACAGAAATAACAGAGTTGTTACTTAAGACAAGGTGCCAATGGTCCTGCAGGTTGAGATGGATCTCCATCAGTGTGCCAAGACAGCTGTGTCTGATGGAAATGCAAGCTTTTAATTGGTTGTTTTTTTGAGCCTGGATTACCACATGCCAGCAGTACATACAAGTCCTGTTCATAGTCTGTGTGACTCAATTTGAACACTTCATCTCACACTGCAGTCTGCCATTTGGGTCTGAAGACAAATGAAAACCCTCACCTATACTAACTCAAGTGACACACCACTACCATCAACCCCCCATGACTCACAGAGACACGCAAACATATTGCAGATCTCACAGCAGTGGCCTGCAGTGTAAATGACAGACTGGGGTCAAAGCCTCAGCCCCCCTGTGGGGATAATACATCATGGAGGTACGTCATCCCAACTAAAAAAGAAATGAAACTCAAGACGGACCGAGCAGGACCAAAAAGCGAATTGCTTCCTGAAACTCGAACCTGGGTGCTCACGGCTTTCTTAAGACGAGCTCTTTTGTGTCCAAAGCCTGTAATCTCCGACTGTTTTTACACTTCTTTGTATTGCATTGTTGGAAAAATAGAACAATAGGCTGGTAAAACAAGCAAAAAGGGCCCTGGAGGGCACCAGATTCCAGCGTCTGGAGACATTGGCATACGCAGTCACTCAGTTTTAAATGAGGATCAGTCCTCTGGAGAAGCGGTGTGGCAGCTACAAGGTTATAAGAGGTGCCAGCACTGCAAAAACCATCAAGTTGGAAGAGGATTGTGGGAAGCAAGAGAGCCAGCTTACAAACCCAGTCATCATGAGCTGAGAGAGCAGGCTACAGTGTACTACCAAGACCCATGGAAACCTCTATTTAGCTCACCACTACACAATTATGCCTGTCCAGGATGGTCATCTCTAGGGGAGGGAGGGACCTGGGGTGAGTAACCTACGTGCGGTGCAGCCGTTAACGTGAAGACAAGACAACCCATTGGTCCTACATGCCAACAGCAAATTCAAACTGAATGTGTTCACGCTAGTCATTTATTAATTGTGTCATGTCATTTTCTAACCTGCTCTATCCAGATCAGAGTCGTGGGAGGGCTGACGCCCATGTCAGCTAGCACAGGGCACAAGGCAGGAACAAACCTTGGACGGTGTGGCAGTCCATTTGCAGGGTAAACACACACAAACACAGTCACCTTGCCTGCATGTCTTTGGACAGTAGAAGGATTGTGCAAAACTGAGAGTAAACCCACACAGACACAAGAAGAACATGCAAACTCCACGCAGGGAGGACCTGCAATGCAAACCGATCCCCTTACTACTTGGCAGCAGCGCCACCTCTCTGCCATCGTGAACCCCCATTTATTAATCCCGATAAATAATAAAGTCACCAGCTGTATGGGCTACAGTCTAACCTTTCTGGCTTTTCTTGCAGCAAACTCCAAATTAAATCACCATAGTAAAGGACTGCAACAACACTCTCTTCAACAGACATTACAGAGGGTCCACAAAGACTCTAAGACCACAGATGTCCGTGGATCATTCTCATTAATTTTGATTTAGAGAAGCCCTGTTCTCTTGAATCCACAGTCTTTTGTGTTTGGAAACATCCCTATAATTGACAGGAGGGCTTTAAAGTGTATTGTTGGCTCCTCGCAGATCATCCCTCACAGCCTCGTGAGTTGAGAGAACAGGTAGAGGAAGCCAATGTCATGAGAGTCTCCATGAGATAAAGCGTCGCTCAGGTTCATACACTGCCTTGTCAAGTCATCAGCCATCGCTTTGTCATGGTGCCTGCTACTAGAGATGGACATTTTCAAAATCTAAACGTTAGATGACGTAGTCACGTAGTGGGGCACAGGCTATACACACACGTATAAATGTTCAGTATTTTTGGTTACGGTTTATGTAGAAGGCTACATCATTGCAAATCATATTTAATATTTTAAGCTGCTTTAATTTGAGGCATGCATAAGAAATATAACAATTTACTTCAGGAGTTAGAAGTACATATTACTTGTATGCTATCCTTAATAAGTACATATTACATAATACAGTTTTGTCAAATATTTGGAAATATTAAAGTGTGTGCTTCAGTTTAAATGTTTAATGTCAAAATATTCTTCATTGCAAAAAAAAAGTTGCCATTTTTCTCCATCTGATAGAGGGACATAGAGGGTTAGATTCTTAGTAAAGGATTACAACTCAAAAACAGCACCATACCCATCATCACGGACCTTGAAATAGTCTAAAACAATACCCTACATGCCAATGTTTGAAATTTGTCATTTGTAACCTCTTGTAAGCTCTTAGAGGGTTGGGACCTCCGGAGAAGAATCCAAAATATTAACATATTCATGATCATCAACCTCAAAACAGAACAAAACGACACTCCATAGGCCTATATCAATGATCTCCTGTTCTCTCAAAGTGCTGTGATAAGGAGAAACCCCAGTTGATGTGACAAGCCCAGACCCCTACTGGTTTACTCTTTTTAAGGGTATAATTTCCTGCACAAAATATGCTCCAAAAAAGGCCTAAAAATATTTTAGGGGTATAGAGAGCCAAAAAGCTCAAATGTCTTGCATAACTACACAATAAGGAGAACTGAATGGTGGATCACACGTAGCGGTTTCTTATACCAGTGAATCAGGAGGCACAGGACAATCAAGCAGAAATAAGTTCAAATAATTATTACAAACACAACAAATATTATTTAATTAACTAACCTAATAACAATGTTCATCTCAAATAGGGACCCGTAACGGGGAGGGCGCGGGGAGTTGCCCAAACCCCACCCCCCACAAATGACAGAACCCTGGCACCAGGTCTGATCAAACCACAGTACGCCACCCTGGGAGCCAAATCTCGGAGAGCAATGACATACCAGCCTATAGGCCTGCTTGGAGTGAACACTTCACAGCACCAAACAACTATGGCCTTTAAGAGGGGAGTTAGAAGCCAATGGCGACCACAGTTCAACAAAGAGACCCTGAGGACTCCATTTAAAGCAGCCCACAACAACGAGGAGATAAGCCTACTGCCAGGCTGCAGCACTTGCAGCTCTCAGCGGCTGCCAGCCAACAGGAGGAAGCTTTCACAGAAGAGGCATCGCTTAAATTTTCTTGGTAGGATTTTGATGGCACACTCACTGGAGAGAGGCACAGCAGGAAGTGTGCCGTCTTTTCATCAGAATGTGCCTGGTAAGTGGGCCCTAAGAGGTTTTGGGATGCCTGTCAGGCTCATCCCTCTTGATGTCAGTCTCATGGTGGCGCAAACAGATTTTTTTTTTTTTTTTTACACCAGGCAGTATTTTTCCCCCATTTTTCCACACTGCCTGGATGTCAGAGGTCAGCCTCCACACAAGACCAGCAGCACAGCTCCTCTTTTATGGTTCAACTTTATGCAATGCACACACATCACCCCAAACTGAGGGAGCATTTACAACCCTTGTGGGTCTCCGCTCAGACTGGCAGCGGGCAAACTGGGTGGCAAAAACAAAGAAGAGCACAGTCTCCGTATAGTCCCTCCCTCCAGTTTTTGGCTCCACCTGCAGGGCAAATTAATTCCAATTTTAATCCCCCAAGATAATAATTAAAAACTCTTCTGCTTTACAATAAACTCCTGGGTTTAGCTGCTATTAGCCAAATGGCTCCAAAGAGAAATCCGAGTTTAGCAGCTCCTCGACTGGATCCTGACTAAACCCAGCTGCCTGCAGTGCAGTGCCACGAGCAGCCATCGGGGGCAGAGCAGAGAATACAAAAAAAGAGGAAGAAACAAACAATATCCTCAATCTGGTAGGGACAATGAGAAGAAAGGCAAAAGAAATGGCTGGACTGTTGGCACAGATGGCACACAGTGAAGAGAATGGAGGCATTAATGGCAGTACTCTCTGAAGAAATCTGGTCAAGTAACCAGGGCAAATGGGCTACTAGAGAGAAAAAGGCCTCCGTTATGAGCACGGCATCAATAATTTAGTGTGGAGAGGATTACAACGTGGGTGGCACACATTAGTGAAACAAGCGGGGCTATAAAGAAGTAAAGGGAAGAGGGTGGTAGTGATTAAATGGGTGGCCTGTTAATACAGTGGGTAGTAATTAACATGAAGGTGATGCGAGGAGGAATGGCAAGGGCAGCAATGTACTAGAGTGGCAGTGTTTCAATTTAGGACACTAGAGAATATGAGTGCACCAATGAGTGGCATGAAAGATGCCATATAAATGAGTTACCAACCCAAAAAGGATTCTCACTGCTTAGCCAGTTTTCATCTGCCAAAACTAGTGCCAGCATAAGTTTCCTTTGATAAACCAGATGCCCATCACTACTAATGTAGCGGTACATGAGAAGGCAGGAAACCAAATAAATAACGTAAACCTAAAAAGAAAGGTGCGCTGCATTCTTTGTGTACACAACAAGGGCATTGACGGACTTGGGCTGCCAGACCTTCAGGTGCCCACAGGTTCCCCCCTTTGGAAATCAGTTCTGGCGGTTAAATGTCGGGACGTTTAGCTGGCATTGTGTGTTTTGCTGCCGTCAGTCCTAGAAATGCCCCAAAGTATGCTATTTTTAATTGATTTCTGCTCCATGGAAAGTTTTCTTTTCACTTCAAAGGCACTATATATAAATCAATGAATGGCTTCTTTTCTTTTGGATTTCTTAAATTTAAATGAGACAGGAGCATGTGCAAAAGACTGCTCCATGAGGTGGTCAATGGAGACAACCCATGTAATTTTAGCCATCTCTGCAAAAAACATGAAGGCCATGGTGAGTAAAACGCAATGACACTTGTCTGAACTGAGGAGGAAAGTACACTGCTGGAAAGTCTTCATTTAACAGGCAGCATAGTAAAGCGACGTGTTCAGTTAATGGCCACGAGGAGCCGGCTGGAAGGAACACCAAAGTGACAGAATTGAAACAGGCATGAGGTGGCCATCTTGTGGCCCCAGCACACGCCACTTCCGGGGCATTTAGATGGGTTAAGGCTGGGAATGTTGTGGTGCAGCACCGGCACAGGAGAAATAAAAACATTTGAGTGGCATCATAAAAAACAATTCTCATTATTTTGGAGTTGTGCCCTTTGCTTTCCAAGTCAGTAGAAAACTGGAATTTGATCAAATGAAAACTCCATAATGGGCTGAATATTGGGCCTGAAAGCACATGCGGGCTTTTCTTACAGGAGACAACTGCAAATGACAGATTTTAGGTTCACTAAACCAACATTGGGCATGGGATTTGCAAAATATAAAGAATTTTTCATCTTTTATGTAAAACTTGACCTAAACTCAAGTTATCAGGAAGCACAACATGACAGGAACTCCAACACATAGACATATAGACACATATATATATTTTTTTTTTTATACACGGATGGATGGCGATATATAGGCTGGTCCAGATCTAATTATGCAATTTTCATTATGCTATAATTTATTAAATTTATTACATAGAAAAATCACCCGAAAAATCCCAGACCATTGAGAAGTGTGCGAACTGACGACATGACGAATCGACTTCGTGCGAACTGGAATCGTCCCCACATAAATCAAATTCATCCAGACGATCTGAATCTGCATAATTAGATCTGGACCACCATATCCATATATATCTATATCCATATAGATAGATAGATACTTTATTAATCCCAAGGGGAGAGATATTATATATGGGGTGGCATGGTGGCACAGTGGGTAGCGCTGCTGCCTCACAGTTAGGAGACCCAGGTCCGCCTACCGGGTCCGCCCTGCATGGAGTTTGCATGTTCTCCCCGTGTCTGTGTGGGTTTCCTCCGGGTACTCCGGTTTCTTCCCACTGCCCAAAGACATGCAGGTTAGGTGGATTGGCGATTCTAAAATGTCCCTAGTGTGTGCTTGGTGCATGTGTGTGTGCACACGCCCTGCGGTGGGCTGGTGCCCTGCCTGGGGTTTGTTTCCTGCCTCCTACTTTTTAAAGATGGCACAGTGGCTCAGTTGGTTACTCCCACTTTTTAGAGGGGAGACAGTGGCTCAGAGTTTTACTCACACTTTTCAGAGGTCACACGGTGGCTCAGGGGTTTACTCTTATCTAACAGAGGTGGCACTGTGGCTGAGGTTTACTCTTACTGTATTTATTAAAGGTGACATGGTGGCTCAGTAGTTTACCCCCATTCTTACAGCTTCAAGATAGTTTTCACCTTCTCCCTGGGTCTTGGTGGGTGATTCTCCAGGTCCTGCCAGTTTTCCTGTCACAGTTGGAAGACATGCAGGTTAGGCTAACTGGCAGCTCCCTCCATTATAAAGCAGTGTGGCTGTGTGCACATCTTTGCCCTGCAATGGACAGACATCCCACGCAGGGTTGGTTTATGTCTTCTCCTACTGTGGTCACCCTTAAAACTGGGGGAAGTACTTCAGTGAATAGAATGATGGACAAATTGATCATCCTCAACATCTGGAAACACTTCATGGCAGCTTTTAGTGAGACTCTCTAATAAATAAAATGGCTACAACCTCTAATTCATCATTAAACACTTTTGAAAAATAATATTGTTATACTATGCCAGAATAATTATGCTGGAAATGCAAAAATAAATAAGTGCAAGAAGCCATCCATTTGTTTTACCCCACCTCAGGTGGAGGCAGGACAAATTCAAATAACCAAGTCTGGAAAAGATGTCTGTCCACATTTGGGCACATGAATACCTACACTCACATTGGGCCAGTTTAGATCCACCAGTCAACCTACTGTGAAGTATGTGAAGTGAAGTTTGCATGGGCGTGGGAAGAACATGCAACCATCACACATTCCCAAAATTGAGCCCAGGTTGCTAAAGCTGTTCAGACTCACCCAAAGCAGGGCAACCAACCCGACTAACAAATTCACCGAAGCATGAGGGGCACACATTTTGACACCATCCCTCAACTTATTTCTGAGATGTTTGATTACACAAGCCTACTTCTGCTTACCCGTAACACTGGCATGCACCCTTACAGACATAACCATCACCATGCCATCACTGACCACAGCCTTGGCAGGTCCCAGCAGGAATGGAAGAAAATTCCGGACTCGAGGCGGACAGGAACGCAACAGATGGTAAGAGGGCCAGTGAGGTCAACAGTGATCATAAAAGAATAGAAAAACAAAATCTCAGAGTGGCGCTCAAGTCATACCCACAGGCCAGACACCCAAGGGTGGAGCCGACCCTCTGGTCTTAAAAGCACCCGATTGTGAAACAAGAGATGGGGTCGGTGATGGGGGGAGCAGACTTAGGATCAACTCCTAGCCGAAGGTTATAAATATCTGCGAGCAGCTGAACGATCGGAGGGAGGTTTTTAAAAATAGCCGACACCTTATCTGGAGCGGTGCTGCCCACAAAGCAGGCCAGGCTCGGACGCTGTAACTGACCCATACTTGCTATTGCCTATGACGGGGGACCATACACTAACAAAGCAAAAAAAAAAACAACACTTACATGAATCCTAAACCAAAAAAGAGGCACAAAGACATTAACACTCACTCACACAAACACGCACGCACACACACCCTCCATCCCTAAAACTTTAACTAGCCTTTTCGTTCTTAGCTGCAAAACATGGAAGCGGACAGCTTTATAGTTTAGCTACTGCTTCCTCTCCAGCAGCACAAGGAAGCAAAGCCTAAAATCGGAGAGGGTTGGAGAGGGCGCTCTTGCTTTCAATTTCTCAAATTGAATTTACCCAGAAATTGGGTGTGGTGGGCTGCACAATAAATTGACATGGATGGCAGGCAGACAAAGCCCCTTTGGGTTGTCGATCACAGAACACCCAAAAAAGAAGCTTGCCATTAAATAACTCGCTTATTGAGTTCAGTACTGCAAGGACAGCATGGGACACAAGGAAAGAACCAACCCTGGAGGGGAAGCCAGTTCAAAACTTGGCACAGTGACACCGTGACCAACTTAGATTTGTGTATTAGTCTAACATGCACAGAGATTTGGGGAGAACAAGCAAACTCCACCGAGGTGTTGACCAGCTCAGTCCCTGTGCCACCACGCCTCCCACAAGCACAGATGAAAATAATAAGAGCACGCAACAGCTTTCAGGTCGTCTGTTGTCAGTTTTGCACTTTGACTACACCCCAAATAAACCTAAATAACAATTTTAACAGATGCCAATTGTCATTCTTTTCATTCCCATGTTGAGTAAAATAAATAACGATTACCAGCCAGCACAGAGCCTCCTTTTGATTCTCCCCCTGAAGATCCAAGCACGGTCTTCCCTGCAGCTCTTCAATGTTTGTGTAAAGGCCTGCAGACCCAACTGTAAATCGTGAGAGCTCGAGGACGAGCACAGACCTGTGTCGGGGCCAAGGAGGACTGAGGTGAATGTCTGAACAGGCGTGTTCGCTGCCGGGTCCCAAGCCTGGAGGTAAGACTGTGCAGCACCAACCAGGGTACGGGTTCACATCCCACCTGTGTGACCTGAGACATAGAGTTGAGACATCTAACAACAACATCTGGGGCAGCACATGCTGGCTGACAACTCTGGTTTGAATCCTGCACCTACTGGCTGTCTACATGGACTCTGCAGGTCTTCCCCAGGTCCGCATGAATTTTTCTCAGGGTGCTCCAGTTTTCCTCTCACATCTCAAAGAATGGCTGGCTCTGTGAGAGGGAGCGTACTCCGTAATGGCACCCTACATTAAGATTGGTTCCCACCTTGCACCCAATACTGGGTAAGCGGGTTAGATCACCTTGTAAAGTAGTTTAAAACAATTCTCTCTATGAAAGACATTACGTATAAAACGGGCGGGCAGAGTCGACTCCACCACAGCAACAGATCTGCTGGTGACCCTACTATGTTGCACAGCAGCACACACTTGACACCAGTCAGTCACTTTGAGCCAAAAAAAAATAAAATAATAATAATAACAATAATAAATGCCAAATGTTTGAATCTCACAGTCTGCTGCTTTTTTGCCAGAGCCATTCTGCACGAAGAACACCAATGAAGCACTAAAACAATGGCGTCCGTTTTGTGAAAAAGAGAGCCACGCCACGTATACAGCCGATTGGAACTTTCACCAGGATGACAGGCTGTCGATCTGCCTTCATCATAGCAGTCAGGAGGCCTCTGCTTTGAGGGTACCCACACTAGGGGCACCATAAACCACAAGCGAAACTTTTATAAAGTTTATAATAAAAAAGAGGGGTAGTGCTCACCACTTCCTGACGATTAAAAAACGCATCTTATACTTTGCTCTGAATAGCTCAGACACGCAAGTGACATTTCTAAATCCGCCCTCAAAGCCATATTGTACGTTCACACAGAACCAGAACGCCCTGCAATTTCCTGGAAATGAAACATTACATGTTCTCCTCTCGGCTGTTTTATCATTGAGGCCTTGGAGCCAAGTGAGCTGCACCCAGATGGAGAGAAACGTGTAGCTAGGGCCTAATGTGGCCATTTCCCTGCGGCGAGGAATGGTTTTTTGGAGGATTGGGGGTTAAAGGCCTGCTAGGTGGAAATTCTTCACAAGCTCGTCACATACCACCATAAAATGCAAAAAACTGGGCTTTGAAGATGACCACCATATGAAAAGAACTAGCGAGGGTTAAAATAATACCTGCTCATTCCGCTTGGGGAGAAAGCAGGATTGTCACAATTAGGGCCGTAAATGACCCAAATAATTGGGTCCATTGAAAATGCAGCTTTATCACCAGCCTGACGACATCTGACAAGCATCAAAATTTCAGACCCATGGCTGCAGAGAATAATGGCGAGGCAGACCTAAAGGCCCTTAAACTTTGAACCCAACAGCGGGACACCCGGCTAACAAGTAAATTAGAGGCTAGACTTGCCACAGGAAAATTAATTTTACAACCAGCCTGGAAATACACTTTCATAGGAAGCCAAATAAAAGCTCATAAAAATGGCCCTGTCAGACCTTAAGTCTGCAGGCAAAAGGCCACTCTCTGAGGCCCTAACAAGAGACCAGGCGCTGGCACCCCCAATTCAAAAAAGCAAAAGTGGCTTTACAAGCAGGATGCTGGCTACCTGAACAGCTGGAAAAGATGCCACTCGCAAAAAGGGTGACCTCTCGAAAGCAGTTGTAAAAAAGTCCGGCAAAATGGCACCACAAACACAGGATATGTGGGTTTCAGCTTGCATCTCCAAAGCAATGGTGAAATGGGGAGAGCACAATGTTGGTCATGGCTAAGCAAACATGTGTAGTCAGACACAAGGGCCAGAGAGGATGACACAAAGTGATGGCTGCTTAAGGGCTTGGGGACAAGGAGGCTAAGAGGATGGAAAGAGAAACTCCAAGCTGGAAAGAAGTGAAACACACCTATTCAGATGGGAGAAACTGACATAGGGTGGGTGCATCTGATCTGTCTCTTTAAAAATGGGGCCAGACGCTCACATCTCTATACACTAACTCCTAACAAAGTAACATTAGTCTAGGCCAGGTGCCCCCCTTCCAAGTGTAGGCCCTGCATTGACCCCGATTTACTGGAACAGGCTTCAGGCCCCCGTGATGCTCAGATGGGATATTTGATAATGTTATGTGACGATATACTCAGATTTATACATTATATATGTGTACGTGTGTGTCTACAAACAAGTATTTTAATAATATGTATTTTGCTTGTTTTAAGCTATTGTAATTTTATTGTTTATTCGATTTTTTTTTATTGTAATTAATTTTCCCTGTCATTCTTGAAATAGAAGTTATCTGTTTAAATTTTACAATTTACATAGTACTCTCAGTTGCCCTGCTTGGAAAGTAATTTACAATTTACTGTATATACTGTAATCAAAGGTCAGTTTATATACACATGCACCTTTACACATTTAGTATCTAATACATGTTGCATTTACCATAAGCAAATTTAGCATGTGTGCATATTATAAATATTGTATATAAGCGCATATATACACACACACATACGTACTGTACACACATATACATATGTCTGGAGTTTTTTTTTTGTTTGTTTGTTTTTTCTGTCCTCCCTGGCCATCGGACCTTACTCTTATTCTATGTTAACTAGTGTTTTCTTATTTTAATTCTTGCTTGGTCTTTTTTTTTTTTCTCTCTTTTCTTCATGTAAAGCACTTTGAGCTACATTATTTGTATGAAAATGTGCAATATAAATAAATGTTGTTATTGTTGCTTTAAATATTATATATACACATACATACACACACACTGGGTTTAGGCCTCTAAGAATAGCTGGGCTAAGTGGGTTTGAGAATGTTATAATATTTTTATACATATTATAAATGTGTGTTTATTTATTTATATATATGTATATGTATATACATGTAAGTGTGTGTATGTATATGTGTATTTTAAAAATATATGTTTATTTTAATGTACTTAATATTCACTGTCATTTTTGAAATAGGACTTATCGGTTTGAATTTTACAGTTCACGCAATACTGCAAGTTAGCCAGCTCAGAAGGATTATACAATGTACTTTATATACAGTAAAGATCAGTTCATATATGCACATACCTTTATACCTATGGTATCGGAATACATTTTGAATTTATTATATTTAAATTTAGCCTGCCTATGTGTGTGTGTGTGTATATATTATAAATATATATATGTGCATACACACAGAAACACACACACATTTTATATACTATACATACACACACACAGTAAGCATAAACAAACATGATAAATTTGAATACTGACAGAACTTTGTCAACAGGAGGTAATTATAACACAAGCTCTTTAAATAAATACATAAATAGAAGTCACACACTCTGGTATGATATGATAAATTCAACATATATTCAGGTGTGTAAATAGGTGTTATGTATATATAAACTGACCTTTATTTACTGTATATACAGTATAATGATTATTACCTTCTGAGTAGGCCAGCAAAGAGTACTTTGTAATGTGTAAAATTCAGACAAAACCTATTTCAAGAATGAGTACAAATATTAATTACTATAAAAAAAGAAAAAAAATGTATATTTCTAAAATAAATACATACAAACTATATACGCACACAGCATATATACACTGTGTATATTGATAGAAAAAAATAATAACAAAAGATGAAATATGTGTGCATTTAAAATTTCTTACAGAAGATCAGTTTCGATATTTTCTGTATTACTTATGTTACACACAAACATGCACACAAATCCAGTTATCCAAAGACTTTTTTCTGTTTAGGGCCATGTGAGATACAAAAGACCAACTGAGCAATAACTGGCACCAAGCAAGAGCCAGTCCATCACAAGGCATGGAATGTACTTGATGCACTATTCACCTTACAGAAATGCACTGTGCACATACTGAATCTGTATAGTTATACCTTTATTATTTAATCTGTCCCTATTTCTATCCAGTTGCTACGGCCAGTCACACTAGTGCAAGAGGTGGAAAAAGGAAACCTACATGAACTGGGCAAGACAAACTGTGTGTTTACTTTTATTTATTTAAAAGTAACTGCCAACTAAGCCAGTTTACAGATCACGAATGCATAAATAACTCCTCAACAATAAATGAGGTAGGGTACAATACTATTGAGTCTATACTTAAACATCTACATACATAAATGAATACAGAGACAAATTTACATAAATATATAATGTACTTTTACACGGACTATAAATCTCGTAATTTTAGGACGGTTTCTCCTTCATCCCAAAGATCGGAATGCTAAGTTGATTTGTTACTCAAACTTGGAAGCTACGGCTGCCTGCCGAACGTGCCCTCTGGTGCGGTGCGGTGCGCTGCCCTATGCTGCCGTGATCGGCTCCAGCGTGAACGAACAGTTGAATTACATCTCTTGGAAAATAAATTTGTGATCATAAAGTTATGTAAATAGAGAAAAACAAACAATAAAAATCTGCACTTTTTGCAAAGGTATGCAAATACAGACGTACATAAAAATCTGTCCTTGGCTGCGTATAAAACAGCAGCTGAACGTTAATATACAATGAATTAATATTCCCATCTCAGAAAATGCACAAATAACAGCAACATAAATGGATGTATATTTGTATTTCTGGTACACCTAGAATCTTTATTACCACGGGTAGACGAATCACGGCCTTTTGCGGTTAGCCGAACATTAGCAGCATTTGGAGTCGTTTTGATGGCATACTAATTTGTAAACATAAATCTGAAACCATTTACGTTACAATCGGACTAAAGGACACGATCTTTATCATTTACTGGTGTATTCTAATATTTGTGCGAGTGTAAGAAGCAAACTTAAATAAAATAACATACATGCTGGAAGGTGTGTTAAAACATAAAGGGCAGATGCGAGTATCGGGTTATAAACAGCACGAACGTAACGTTCACTTTGGTGAACATCGAGAATGAACACCTTTGTTCGCCAGATCTGCGTTAAACAATCCGAAAATAAAAAGAAATGAGGGAAAAATTGGCAGAAAAGCCATCCTGTCCATAGACCGGCTTTGGAAATTAACTTGGATTATGAAGTGGACACGAATGAAAATTGTTTGTTTTAAAGTTAACGCATTATGGACTCGGAAATTGTAATGCAAAATATCGCACGAATGTCTGCGGTCTTCGTGTGACATGTGCTGCTGTCTTTAATCATTTTTCTGTTTCCTCTGTGAGTATTAAATAATTTGTTTAACACGTGTGTTAAACACTCACATTATGAAAAGAATATTTAAATAATTTCAGGAAACCCATGGAAACGGCTAGGTCGACCTCAGTCCATGGTATACTCATACTGGAGGCATATTGAACAAAGTGCGTCTTTCAATAACTGTAAGGCCTGGACAATTCAACATTACGTCACACTCAGCCAGGACGTACCGAGGCTGACTGCACACCAACGCTGATGATAATTGTCCACCAGTCTGTCTCTATTATGCCACTATCACTGCCCCACTTGCGGAAGGACTACTCTGGGCACTTAATGGCTGGACAAGTGGCTGGACCAGCTTTAGGCACAAGCTCTGTCTGTGCACATTTCACGATGGCAGTTGAGTTTTGCTCACACGTCGCGAACTGAGTACATATATTGATGCTGCATCCCTAAGCGCTTGCTCATCAACGGAGACTATAACTTGCAGTCTTCAGCCTGGATTATGCACGCTAGCTGTTGCCGAGACCCCTTTCTCTCGATTCACAAATTTCAGAAGCTGCCAATCAACACCCTGTATGAGCTCAAGGGAGTACAAAAGATGTCTACTGCAAGATGCCGACAGATCAACGTGCACTGTGGATTTAAACCTCAATATTACTGACATTGTTTCGATGTGTACACATAGAGCATGGCTGCAGCACACCCGCCTTCGCCCTTCCACCCTGCCATTGGGAACATTTATTGCCCACTGCTCCCCTCATGTACACGCTCTTACTTACTTGGGGTTGTGAGAACTCCACGACACCGGATCCAGGATTTTGGCCAAAGGCAAGGTAGCCCGACAAACAGCGATCAAGATCCCCAGGTAATACTTCCAAAGACACCGCGCATCTGCCATTCTCGGCGCCTTCATTCCTCAGTGGGCGACAGACAATCACAAACGTGCAATAAAAAGCCAAACCAGAGCCCGTGTAAATCCGCAGGTCCACTGGCCCGCGCGATTCTCCAGGAGTTCTCCCAGTAGTCGGGGTTCAGCGCTGCTCCTGTGTCCGACAGGTACAGGTAAAATGCCAATAGTCGCCTGCTCCTCCCGGGTAATTCGACTCCGACACGTTGTTTACGTTGGAAAAGATAACACGGGGGGTCAATATTATAGCTCCCTTATGGGCGCGGTGGGGCTGGACGCTCCAGGTGGGACTGGACACTCTGGAGCGCAGCCCAAAAGATCACGAGGCGCTTCGCGATTCCCTTTCGCGCGCTCGTTGGCTTTACTTTTTCCCTTCTTTGCTATGAACAGTAGTTCCTTGAAAGTGACGGCCGGATACCCATCCCCTTTCTGGCCTTGAGAAGTGCAGACAAAGTTGCAAGAAAACTCCCTCTTGACCCCTCACAGTGCATCGGTAAGGCGCTGCCCCTGAACGAGCTGCGTGCCGCTAAAACCTGCTTGGCCGCCGGCTTTCGCAGCAGATATTCCTCGTGCAACTCCTTGCAGTAAAACTCCTCGACTGAGGCTATGATCCAATACCCGTCTCATGTGCCGTGTCGTGGGCATCACAACTCATGGGTGAAGTTTCTTTTGCGCAGCTGAGACAGATTTACGATGCCGGTTGGAGAAATTCTTTCGCTTCCAGGTGGTTGTAGAGAGCGCTCTTAATTCTAACCCAATACATACACACTGGACGTTGTCGTCTTCTATTAGTTTCACAAATAGGTGCTGCCGAGTAATCGTTTTTTGTTACGTTTAGGAAAACAAAAGCCCGTTCTTCACTTTCTTAGTTGCCCATATAATCCTAATAACTCATCTTTCGCTGGCATCTCTCAGACTGCGCAGCGCGTCGCCTGCCGATTAGTGTAAACTCGTGCGCAGGCGGTTAGAAGACAGCCTCGTCCTCTTAGCCAATCAGAATCCTGCTCTAGGGGGTCCTACCAACCAACATTACGGCGGCAGTTCATTAGTACTGTGAGATTCTTCTCCGTATGACGCTCCTTTATCGTTACCAGTCAGTAAAATATGAAAAAGCACATATTAGCTATTCAATCAGACCGACAAATTAAAAGGTAAAAAGTGCCACATTTATAAATATAGATGTTTAAAGCAGTACTAAGTGAAATACAACCCATAATTTATTAAATCACGAAATAAATCTCACGGTGGTGTTGTTCAGTGTTTTCTTTAAAATATCAATTTTTGGATGTTCTTTATATGTTCATTACTGTTTATGTTTATATCGAAATCCATGAGTTTAGGAAGAATGTGTCTTTCAGCATTAGGTGATATGCATACACCAGGCCTCTAAAGTAAAGTTTTACTATTTGTTTATAGACACGTGAATTTGTGTTTCTCACACGCACAAAAACACATAGAAAGAAATCCAAAAATTATAATACTGACGAAAATTAATTAATCACAGAAAAAGAAATTAAGAAGCTCGGTGCTTCTGTTGTTCGTACTTCATTATTTCATCAGGTGTCCGAGAAGGATCAGCAGACACGCAAACGTGCAAAATACATCGAAGCGCCTTCAAGTGACTGTGCTGGCCGACTTCCTAAAGGTAGCAAATAATGTTGCCAAGTTTTGTTATACGTTAGAGTGCATTGTTGTGTTCGTTAACGGTATTTCACACTCTGGTTTTGTTTAACTGTCTGAAAAGTTTTACGCGACGAAGAGTGAAATGTTATTTTTAGAAGAGTTAAATGCTACTTTTATTTAGGCATTTGTATATGTGTGAACCGTAAAATAACCAGTCCTAAATTAACACGTAATACATAAAGTATATATAGTCCCACGCACAGACTTTATGCACACATATATATGGAAGCACTATTTGAAGTTAACACACTTTTATGGGTTGCTGTGACACTTGAAGAGCTTGTTTGACACTGGTGATTTTTGAAATATGCGTTTAAATATATTGAATCCAACCTGTGTGTGTGCGTGTGCGTATATATATATATATATATATATATATATATATATATATATATATATATATATATATATATATATATATATATATATATATGCAAATTAAGATATCACTTTTTATTTTTCGTCGCATCGTGGAGTCAATAGTATTACCACTCAAATAATAATACGGTAAAATCCCTTTCTGCAGTAAATGACAGTTATTATTGCATTCCTAAGACATTTGAATTTTTGTACTGTTATTTTTAAGTTTGTTAGATTACATCTTTGAATTAATATAACTAGACAGTTGTCTTTATTGCAGTGTTCTTTCCGAATTAATAAAGCTCACTTTCTAAGTTATTTGGATTTCTCCGGAGACCGCGACCAAGTAACATGTCAAACAGTAGTAAATATTTAGTATATATTTTTATGCAAACAGCTTGTTTTTTTTCTAAAAAGATAAGCAGACATGAGAGCCGGTGAGCACACTCGCGTAAGAGTGTTGCGCACTGGAAGCCCCTTAGACCCTCAAACTAGACGGAAAGCGAGTTTTACAAGTACGGTATAATGATCAACAAATAATGATTTGCAAACACGCATTTCATTTCACGACAAGGTGCGTTTTCGAAAATATGCGGCTGCGTTATATATGCCGCAGGGAATCTACAGAACGATCTTTAAGGAGGTTTAAAGATAAACAAATGTTGCCGTTTGGAGTAATTAAACAAATTTTACAAACTAAAATCCGTTACCTTACATGTTGAAGAAATAAATAACGAATGACAGAAAATGTGAAATAGCGAAAGGAAAACACAATGAAACATAAATCACAGAACCGGGAAAACTTCTTAAAATAAGACGTGTACGTTAAAGTATAGTTAAATAAATAAAAAAACTGTAAAATGCAGCCGAAATTGAAAATAATATAGGTAAACTGTGACCACGTAAAAAAGAAAAGTTATCATAAGCTAAGAGAGCAAAAAATGTTAAATCGCCGATAAGAGGAAAAAAACAAAAACTGGAAAAGCTTTCTGTACTTAAAGAACGGAATGTAACAAAAAATCATAAATGGACGCGCCAGTGATGTAAAGAACCATTTTGTAAATCAATCAAACATTTATCAAAAACACGCTTTCTTCTTGAAAGCCATCAATAAGTTATGGCAACAATCTTTATGAATATGAGCACGAATCATTTAAAATTCAGATCAAAAGATGAAAATCATAAAGGAAATGAGAAACGAAGTGTTCGCTGTACGCACTTGAAAGAAAGAAAGAAACTTTTAATATAATCTTATCATAAACTGTCAATTTAAAACATTGAAACATGGTAAGAAAACAGAGCATGGATTGTTTATCTTTTACTTTTATGTATTGTTTCATTCTTGAAAAGATACTGAACCTAGAAAGAAAGAAAGAAAGAAAGAAAGAAAGAAAGAAAAATCCGCTGATTGTAACCATTGCGGCGTGTGGTATCACAGCGTGTATTGCCAATGTTCGAAGTGTACAAATGCTTTGGCAACATATGTGTGAACATGTCGTGCCAATGCATAAATTTAAGTCAGACAGCTAAACGAAATGTAACAGTAAATTACAGATAAAAAAACTAAAGAAAAATTAACGGTGCATCGAACGGTGGAACAAATAATGGAGCAAAGAAACGATTAGTCGCTACAGATTGCATTAAAAGAAACTGAGTAAACAGCAACCAGAAAAAGAACGGATCAATCAAAAAGTACACTATTAATCGAAAAGAAGAACGCAACACACCACCAAAAAGAGAGAAGGCAGGATGAGGGGAAACGTCTTTAAACCACAAATTCTGTTCAACAAAATGTGACAACAGGGTTTATGTTTTTAATACCCCATTATCTACACCATTTCACTATTGTCTCACGGTGTAGGGGTCTGATGGGTCTGGCCTGTTTGCTAAGCCCCCTCTTTTCCCCTGCTGAATAAAGACCTTGCGAGTTACAGTAACGATCGGAAACTTTCCAAGGAGCTGTGAAGACAAGAAAACTTGAGCGCTCCGTGGAGAGAGAGAGAGAGCACCGAAATCCCCTTTAGCACCCCGCCCCGCCCCCACGCAGAGTGCAGAATATGCACATTTCTGTCTGCACCGAGCACACACTCCACGGGCAAATCACACATTTCTTTCTTTCTTTTCTTTTATGCACCCTCTTGCACAAATCCCTTCGCGCTCTCTTCCCTTTCGTCATGGGTTGATCTGTTGATCAATGGCTCCCTCTGCTGGTTTTATATGTTATATTTGTAGTCAGTCCTGAGAGCGTCCTTTTATGTCTCAATTCAATTTCAAAATTTCCATTGACTTGACAGAACTATAAGCAGCGCTGCCAAAGCTTTATTATACAAACATATGTAATAACAATTACATTAGCTTTAGCATAATAACGAAATTATTACATTAAAAATGTCTAAAGAAATTGAAATATACAGCAAAAGAAGCTCAGTTTAACATATACACTGTACAGACATTCACTTAAATCCCATTACATACGGCCTTCTGGTTAGCCAAATTCGTGTATGCTCTTTTATAATATGTGAACTATTCCTATAAATAACTCTGATTAACAAATGAACTTCATCTATCCATCTTCTTTATCAGTTTATTCTAATTCAGGTTAATGGGAAGCCAGAGCCTATCCTAGTAGCACTAGGTACAAGGCAGGAACCAACCAAGAACAGAATTATCCTTTTGTGGTGTGGCACAGGCATAAACACACACACAAAGTTACTTATGTCATGTCAATTTGGAGTCAAAAATGAATGTATATTTTTTGGACTATATAGGAGGTTCCCCTTATTTGTTACATACAGCAAAAGACACAATACACAATATCAAAAATGTTCAAAAAGTTTCTGCACTTTTATATTGTCATTGGAAACGGTGAAGGCAGGAGGAGTAGTAATTGGGCATTAAAAATGGGGTATGACTTTGGGAATATTGCATTGCAAATGAAGGTGACTATGTAGAAAAGTGATGTCACTTTTTTTGTAAATTCTTAATAAACAGAGTTAAATATAAGAGTTAAAAACGTTTTGAACGTCCCTCATATATATATATATATATGTGTGTGTGTATATATATATATATATATATATATATATATATATATATATATATATATATGTGTGTGTGTGTGTCATTTCATGTTGGAAATATCTAGCTACATACTGTAATGTGAAAAGGGGAGACGGCTAGCAGACCATTTCAGGGAGCACATTTAACTTTTTAATTTCTCACTTTATCTTCTATAATGGCAGCTTTTTTCTCACCAACTTTCATCCTGTCTCCTTTCATCTGCCCTGGGCTTTGTTTTCTTCTTCCTCTCCTACATATATTAGATACATTTACCTTTTCAGTTGTACCTCTGAGGAAGACTATATAGTGAAAACATTGTGTCTTTAACCTTATATTCTTTTCAACATGAGAATTAATCATATTTAAATATATATTATTTTATTTCATTTTTTTTACGGTGTATGATTAAAAGCATTCAGCTCTGAAGACTGTTCCTGTTCAGTGGCCTGGTAGCTGAGGTTCAGCTTTAGTGCGGGAGGACTTTGCCCTGGAAGCTCAAGGTTCAGCGTCTTGCAGTCACAAACATTCCCTTCCTAACAAAATAAATCAACATCTCTGACTGAGCATGTTTCAAGATGTGTGCCACACATTTCTCTCATCAAGATGTTTTGAGGGTGTCAGTGATGAAGCCATGGAATACTTGCCTTTGTTTTATTTTCCAGTTTGTGCTCTCATCTTGCCCTGATATCCGGTGCAGGTTGCAACCCAAATACCTAATAATTCCAGAGTAGGAGTTTATGTGACTAGTTTAATAAGATTTCAACAGAACAGTGTCAAAGTAAGCACAATACTCCATTGATATTGTTTCAAATGACTCCCCCTTTCATCAGGGGCCAAGGAAGCCAAGGTCAGGGCAGAGGTGTTCCCCTGGGCTGAACATGTGACAGTTTCTTTTCCTGAGGCCATATCTCTGCATCACCTGCTTTCCAAGAGTGCATCCTGTGGGACAGGAATTTCAACAAGTGCTACAAAGATCAGGTTCAGCAGAAATTCTAAAATGACTTGGCACCATCTTGGCAGCACAATCATTCCAGAGTGATCTGGCCCAGTTGTTGGGGAATCACATCACCTGTCAGGGCTGTCTTACCAGCATCATAGGCACCTGGGCAAAGCTGTTTTATTGCAAAAACAGAAGCATACATTGGCATCAGAAACACCATGGGCCCCTATACCCCTGGGGCCCACAGCTAGTACCCATTGTGTCCATACATTGAGGTTGCCCTGAGCTCAGCTCATCCTTTCTGTGAATTAGCCCTTCTAAAGTGTGAATCCACCTTCCATATGTTAGAACAGACCCAGGAAAGAAACACCCTGGTACATGTTGGTCAATGTGGTTCACCATACTTGAATGGCTAAGTGAACAGATTCCCACGCCACCCATCACATGCACACAAATTGGTTAGCAATCATTCCTGCTCTATCCCTGCCATTTGATATTATACAAAAGCTACGTGTGCACAGACAATCAGCCAAGAAGAGCTTCCAGAATGCTTGCATGGCTGGCCATTTCCAGTAATTGCCCCCCTTAGCCCACTTTTAATGTTCCTGACTTTTAACTGGAACGAAGTATAAAGCCATTACTGTATCATCTGTGAAAAGACTCGGGCCAGCCTCTAAATACAGACATCAAGCCGTGCTACATGTCTGGCAAAAGTGACTGGTCAGCTGGGAAGCAGGCCGATCCACACAAGCCGTGACTTCCACGTCTTCATTATGGGTGCAGCTGGACTGGGCTGGTTGCCCAAGCAACCAAAAGCCCCTCCCATGGTGCTACATCCCAGGGGCAGAGCGACTCGTTTTCTTACTTAGACGATCACCACTGTGATCTTCCTGGGGTCAGTGCTCAGCAGGAGAGCCCCAGACCACCTGATGCAGCAGGGGAGCAAAGAATTCACACTTCCTGATGGGTTTCACAGCTGTGGAGGCATTGCTGACAAACAGACTCAAGGTTGAAAGGTCAACCATGGAGCGGAATCGTATGTGCATGTATGGGCAGGTTCTCCTCTGTCAGCAGTCCCTCCCAGTTCTCGCAGTCCCCTTGTGTGATCGCAGGCTGTGGGTGACTCATGTTGAGGACTGAAACACTCAGCAAATGTGTCCATGTAGAAAACTCACACACACAAAGAAAAAAAAAAAAAAGAAATGACCAGGTCACCAGATCCCAATGTGCTTGACTGAAAATGGACCAGGCAGTTGTTTGAGAGACACTCAGAGTGGAAGGCCTTTACAGAGCCACTCAGCCTTTTCTGCAAAGCGAGGCTCACCGCATAATTACAGGCAAATGTGTTTGTGTCTTAATTTTAGATCAGAAAGAGACATTTAGGAATGCAAGGATTTGGCATCTGCATGGCGCCTAGGCTTTCTCAGCAGGGTGAGCAGCAATTGGGCTCTCTCCAGAGGAGCGATGCAGTGCTTAGGCACTCAGAAGGGCGCGTTCACAGTGCTTGGCCTCCATTAACACCCCCCCCACAAATGGCTGCTACCGGCTCCTGGTATCTAATTTTATCCCAAAGATACACCCATTTTGCAGAGAGGCCTCCCACCAGTTTAAAGCTACACCCAGTTTCTCTGAACAACAATGATGGTGATGCAGCACTCACTCCGGCCAAGTAATGCGTTGATCCCTCACCAAATTTACAGACAAGTAGCTCTGGAAATGTAAAGAAAATCCAGGCATTGCAGCGTAGTGACAAAGGATGGAGCCGGATGTGACAAAGCTACATGTTCAGCACTGAGGACGGACTTGCTGTGTGACTTTGGACAAGCCATTTAACCTGCCAGGATCTCCATCTCACAAATCAGTGCAAAAGGGACTGTGTGAAGAAGTACATTCAAGAAGGAGCCAAGTCAGAGCCGCAGAAATCTGGGAATGTGATCTGGACACTATTGCAACTTTTGGACTGTTTATGAAATGATCACTTTAACTTAACAGGCTGGATGGAATGAATGAAGTCCTTGTGCTTGTAAAGTAGCAGGTTCAAGCGGCACTCTGCCCACCACACAACTTTCCATTCACTGGCACATCAGCTTTCTGTCCTAATTTATGCTCACTTTGTCATTAGCCAGTAAAGTATGACCTCTAATTCCCACAACAATGAAATGTTATGTTTGGTGGTTGGGTGGGGAGTATATGAAGGACAATTATAAGCGGACTCCAGTCTGAGTGACCCATATGCCTCCATGCTCCGTGTCACACACATGCACTTGGGATGTTTATGGGCTCAAATAAGCATACATTCCCGCCAGACCAAGGCTTGGCGCTGCCCACTTTCTCATCTTTCCCTGTAGGCCTCAGCCTAAAGCCACTTCTGGTCCTCAGAAGACATCTGACATTTCTTCTCAAGAGCCTACCTCCTTCTGATGTCATTTCTAGTTCCCAGAATGCCATTCTCCCATTACATTACTTCCCATCTGCCAAAAATATATGGCAGCCATTTTGTTTTCTCTTCAGTTCTGTTTTGAACTCATGTCTGTAAATGACCTACTCTACATCAGCCTTTTTTCAAGTATACAAGGTGGATTCCCAAACCTTTCACTCTGTTTTGTGTATTCTTCTACATCAGACATAAAGCGTCAGTCACTGCCAGTGGTGTGAGTGAACATCACCTCCATTTTAGCAGGGCCTCTAGCCTTTTTTGGGGATTATCGTAACAGCATTTCATTACCACCGAGGATCTAGATTTCATCCTTAGTGCTAACCTTACCTGGGTACTGAATTATACAGTGACAAGACAAAGTATGCGAACCTTTTGAAAACAATTACATTTATGTGTAAAATTGTCTGATCCTCGTCTAAGTTACCATGATGAGCAAACAGAATCTCTTTGGGTAAACAATGCAGAAATCATTGTATTTTTTGTAAAGGCTGCATATATCATTCAAATATTCACAGTGTAGCTCAGAAAAAGTATGGAACCCCTAGGCTGATGACTTCAACACAAGCTAACTGGGTTAGTCCGAGTCACGTGTTAGCAAACCTGGAGTCTAACCAATGAAACAAGATTGGAGGTGTGGTTTAGATATACTGTACTTTGGCCAATAAAAAAGACTCAAGACATATTGTGTTTTCTATTCACAAGCAGCATCTGCAGATGTGATGCATGCCCCACTAATAACACACCTCAGAAATTCTACGATCATGAATTGTTGATTTGCATAAAGCTAGAAAGGGTTACAAAGCAATTCAAAGAGCTTAAATATTCATCAGTCTACAGTTAGACAAACTGTATATAAATGGAGGTGGCTTAGTAATGTGGCTACTCTGTCAAGAAGTGGGCGTCCAGCCAAGATGACTCGAAAGCCATACTAAAGAAAGTTCAGTGAAGTTAAAAACGAACCCCAGAGTAATAGTTAAATGTTTGAAGGAATCATTAGAACAGGTTAACACTTCTACTCGTGAGTCTACCATACATAAAGTTTTGAAACATGCATGGTGTCTATATCAGGACACCAAGGAGGAAGCTAAAATACCTGAAGTTTTCCAAAGACAACCTTGACAATCCATAATGCTATTGAGGAAATGTTGTGTGGACTGGTAAGACTGAAGTTCAGTTTTTTAGGTGGAAAACGCAGGAGTACATATGGCATAGAAAAAAAGGCACCACATAACATGAAAGCATCATCCCAATGGTGAAGTACAGGAAAGGCAGTTTCATGATTTTGATCTGCTTTGCTACCTCGTAGCCTAGACTGCTTGTCATCACTGAGTGGGAAATGAATTCCCAAGTTTATCAAGAAAACCAACAGGGTAATGTCAGGGTGAGTTTCTGCCAAACTGAAGCTCAGCAAAAGCTGGGTGATGTAGCAGAACAAACCTGAACATCAAAGTAAATCTACTACAGAATGACTTCAAAAAAAGAAAATCCACCAGTCAGAGCCCAGACTTTAACCCATTAGAGATGTTATGGAACAACCTCAAGTCAGCCGTAACACACGAGACATCCTAAAAATGTGGCAGAACTGAAGTAATTCTGTAATAAAGAATGGTCCAACATTCCTCTTGCATGGTTGCAGGTCTGATCCACAGCTATGGAATGCTCTTTGTTTGAAGTTATTGCTGCCAAAGGAGGTTCATCCACTTCTTAAATCCAAGAGTTTGCTTACTTTTTCCACAGCACACGGTAAATGTTGAAATAATTTGTTCAATAAAGATATACAAGATTAAAATTGTTTCTGTGTTATTAGCTTAATCATATTATGCCTATTGTGACTTATGACCAATTAATACAGAAAACCAGGTCATTCCAAATGCTTATTATACTTTTTTACTGTACTTCATTGATATGATTCTGCAGATTTCTTTATTGCAATTTCCCAAAGGTTTTTCCATTGCAGAGGTGTACTACACTTCAAATCAAGTTGCCTGTTCAATCCCCACTTCCAGCACACTGTGACCCTGAGTAAGGCCCATAAACAGCTGGAATGTATCCTGGTGTTGTAAGTCACATAGTCATTAATATTTTCCATGCTCATGTTCCAGTCATCTGTCTGTTTAGTTTATCCTGATAGCCTTACTGGGCTCTGCCATCACACAGTTTTCAACTCACCAAGAATGCAGTGGCTTGCTTGGTGTATAATCTCACTCCTCATCGCTCATTACACTCTTTCTGGCCTCACTCCAACAAATACTAGTTGTGGCCTACACCATATTCTGGTGCTAACATACTAAGACACAAGGAGATCTTGCCCATTAAACTTTCAGCCTGCAGCCTCACTATACATAAATGTTTTGAACAAGAATGACAGGGCCATCTTTGGTAGAATTAGTAGAAGTAGTATTGTGTTTACAGAGTACAGTGAAATTCTTACATACAGATGGTATTTAACCTCCTAGGTCTGCCAGAAACTCATTAATGGGTACTCAAAAATGAGAGTCTCTACCTTACAGTACAGCTCTAACACCATCATTAGGCTTGCAGAAGACACAACGATGGGGGTCTCATCGGCCGTGAGGATGAGCCAGCTACAGAATGGAGATACCATGATTGGTGGAATGGTGCAAGTTCAACAATCTGTCTCTTAATGTAGACAAGATGAAAGAGACGATTGACGAAAGCGCATCAAGGGCTTTTTGGTGGAACTGGTCAATAGCACCAAATTCCTTGGTGTGCACCGGGCAGCTGACTTTAATTGGTCAATTAACACCACTTCCATAGCAAAGAAGGCACAGCAGCATCCCTACTTCAAAAACTGAAGAAGGCGAGCCTATCTCCTCCTATACTCACAACATTCTACAGGGACAACATTGTGAACATTCTGACCAGCTGCATCACCATCTGGTTTGGTAACTGCAGTGTTTCTGACTGTATGGTCCTACAGTGCAGACAGTAGAAAAGATCATTCAGACCTCTCTGCCTTTTTTTAAAGACTTTTTCATAAAACGTTGCATTTTGCAAATCCCATTGCATTGTGAAGGACCTTTCCCACCCTTCCCAAAGTCTCTTAGTCTCAGTTCCATCTCGCAGAAGGTACTTTAACATCCAGACCTGGCAGGTTCTATAACAGCTTCTGTCCTTTGAAGGTCCAAATTCTGAACTCTGAGCTGATCTGCTCCTATTAGCTTATGTATATACAGTACATTTGTTACACTTGTCACTTCTGTTATTAGTTGTTATTTTTTATTTTTTATTACTATCTATTCGTTTACCTATTATTTATTTATTTATAGTACAGTATAATTCTTCACCTATCTTGCACTTGCCATGTGTTTATGTACATGTTGCTCCGCGGTTCTGGGGAACATCTTTTTCTTGCCACTGTATGATGCAATATGGTTTGTGGATGGTATGGCAATAAAGCCACCTGACTTCACTTGACTAAACTTGGTGTTAGCATAACATTTGTATGCATAATTTTGAATACAGACAGATGATGTATTCCGACTATGGCTGCAGACATCTCCATTTTGACCTCCCACATTATAAGAACCTTCATACACTTATGGCTTATGCTCATTGTCTGATCTGCATCATTCTTTTTATTCATTTTCTAAACTTTATTGATCCTGCTTTACAGTCCTGCATGAGCCTGTCCTGAAGCAAAATAGGACAGCATGCCAGTCTAACAGAAGGCACAATAACTCACACATCCACCCAAACTCGCACAAGGCCAATAATTCTCACTCATTGTTTAGGCTCATATTTATGTAATAACTGCAACAAAATATCAATTGTTGCACTCTTATGGTCCCCACAATAATATGTGAGCCACTTTAGAAAATAGTATCATTGAGGTAAACAAATGTCAGTGGTCAGCAGTTGTAAGGCAGTATAATTAGGACAGCTTAGAATGCACATCTAGTGCAAGTCTATCATGAAGGCCATCCAAACATCTGACGTGGGGAAAAATTGTATGATAAGAAGTGGAAACTGGGCGGGATAGTCGGTTAATCATGAAGAATTGCTCACTTCTTGTACGGATTGTCCTGCAGTCAAAGGCTGTTGGTTTTGGAAAGCCTCCAAGTGAGCAAAGCAGCCTAACAATAGTGGCCAAAAATAGTAAAGTGTGGAAACACAAGAAGGGGTCTAGAGGGCATCCTGCGGTATAGCTGGGCGTCTTATCTCTGTTCTGTGCTACTCCTCTTCAGATCGCCGTGATCCTGCTGACGGAAATGAGATTCAGGTAGATGTGATTGGTGAGTCTCAGAAGGGAGGCTGGGTGTAGAAGCACACACCGCTGAAGAATAAGACAGTGGCATTGGGTAGCCCAGTGCCCTTGTAATATACTGTAAATGCGTGATTTTGAGAGGAGCTCCTCACACCTGTCTACCCCTGCATGTCTCTATGTATCTCTTCAATATTAGAGCAGTGGGAGTGCCATGTGGGCTTATTGGAGGCCTGACCTAGCCAAGCCTCTATTGCATGTGCCCACTTAATAAGGTGTCATTATGGTTCCTTCATTTCCACTCTATGGTAAAAGAGGAATTGAAACCTCACTGAGGGATGGACTGACTAAGAAGAAGTGGAATGTTTGAACAGGCTATAAAATTAAGAATGGACAGGCTGGAGAGCAATGGGCAGTTTAGTAAACAATAGATTTGCTCTGCTCTTTCCAGAATGAGTGGTCCATTAAGTGAAGCTAGGAAATGAAGAATCTACAAGGTAAGCTGACCAGATGGAGATGAACCGGTCTGTGTATGGTGAACGAAATGCGAGCTGACAAAGGGTATGGTGATGGGCCATCTGCAGAGTAATGGAGAGACGCACATCTAACACAGGAACAACAGTCTGGTCAGGGTACAATTGGCATTCTCTTTGCTGTTGAACAGTTTGGGAGCAAGTGGACAAGCTGGGAAGTAGTGGGAGAAAAATGATGTGACTAATGTCCTGGGTAGATGGGTGATGGCCGGACTGAGATGGATGGACTGTTGTAGAAGTGATAAACAGAATGAGAGCTGATGGACAGACTATCAAGCGGGGGTGATGAGGTAGCTCAGGTGCAGCCATGCTGGACTGGTTGACAGTCAGGCTGAAAGCTAAGTGACAGGTTGTGAGGCAATGTTGTTAAAGATAGACATTGGCACCTGGTGCTGTCATCTCCATTGCTTACCCCCTGGTGTCATTAGCTATTTACTGGAAATAACCCTTTTTCATCTTGGTCACTCGTGTCATTTTAAAAATTTCACCTTGAGCTGATGCTTTAGCTTTCTGTGGACACAGTGCTGCAGTAATCCCCTCCCTGGGTGATGCTACCAGAGAGTGAATATATTAAGGACGTAAAACCTGCAGAGCCATCTTGAGGCTCTGTTACCCCTCTAGTGTGTTGATGGCAGTAATGACTGGTCACCTTGTGCTGCCCCCTCCGCGTTACCCATCCAGTCTCTTAGACAGAGACAATTGTGCACAATCCCGCTGCCAAGATATAAGCTACTGCAGACTGGCATCACTTTCAATAAAAACTGACACATCTCATGTTGAAAAATGAAACAATAGAGTTTCTGTGAAAGCAGAGAAATTGATGACCATTGTTAAAGTGGCAGTAAGAAATCAATCGAGAAACCGTTTGGCAAATGATTCAGTGTTTATAGGAGGGGAATGAAGCAGCCATACAGATGAAAGGCATGTAGTGCTGGCAATGAGACAACATGGCAGATCCCAAATCTGAAGGTTCTGGCACCTTTCAGTGTCCTCCTGCACTGTGGGTCTTCTAGGTACCATTCTCCTCAGTACCATTGGCATGAAGGGTCCCTTACAAGTTCCTCTATTACTCATTTAGACTGCATGAATGAGATCGACCAGAACTTTGCTGTTGCCACCTCACCAGCTCTGGCCGATTAGGTGTTGTGATACTAAAATGCCATTTACTCACTTTCAACAGCTGGCACACGACCAGGCGATTTTAACTCTCAGCCAGTGGAGAGCAAATCCAGAAAAGCAGCTTTGCGCTCCCTTTTATTTTTAAACCTTCTGAACTGTTAATCTACTTGTTGCCTGTGGGTCACCTGGGGCACACCCACTGGCCGCTTGAAATCCTGCATGGCTTGGCCACCTGCCAGTTTAAACTGAGACACTGGGCATGCTGGGAGGGTTCTGCACACCACTGCTTGTCAGATTGCTAGCCATTTAACGTGGCAGACATTGCAAAAGACAGCAATGAAAGTGAAAGAGGGGCTGAATGAGTGTGCGGATGATGAAGGAAGAGCAGGCAAAAGGCAGGATGGAGCAGTCTGTGTGTGTGTGCGTGTGTGTGCATGTGTGTGTGTGTGTGTGTGTGAGAGAGAGAGAGCATCAGATTAGAGACTAGAGTTAGTAAGGACCTCTCTATACTTCTTTATCTAACACTTAAATGAAAAGGGGTCAGGGCATGGACGCTTGGGGGAGATTAATATGTTATTATCATTTGTGATATTATTCCTTATCATACATTTACTCATTTAGTGACGTGTTTTAATACTGGTAGTAATTAAGGCTTGCATTTTGTAAGTCATTTAATTTTTTCAGGAACAGTGGATAAGATAGTTAAGACAGCACATATGGGAATGGAGAAATTTCTAGAATACCAATGACATACTTATGAGCTGGAGGATTCATTTTAAACTCTCAGCTAAATAATTGTGTGGCAGCAAGTCAAACATGTGAACTAATAAAAAAACAATGCAGGACAGAAGATACAAAGATATGTCCACAGTGCCGCTGACCTGCGTTCAGACACACGACAATCTGCTCAAAAATGCTGCAAACCAGCGCTAAGAGCTTTCTTCATGACTACTAAATGTGAAACATCATTGCAGTTTTCTCTGAAATGTTTCAGGATTGATAAGATTTGTCATGATTGGCTCCCTTTTTTGTTTTTTGCCTTGTAAACCTTCAGGCTGCAGCCTCGCAATACATAAATGTTTTGAAGAAGAATGACAGGGTCGTCTTTGGTAGTATTAGTAAAAGTAGTATTGTCATGTTTACAGAGTACAGTGAAATTCCTGCATACAAATGGTATTTAATCTCCTAGGCCTGACAGAAACTCATTTATGGGTACTCAAAAATTAGAGTCTCTGCCTTATAGTACAGTTCTAACACCTTCATTAGGCCTGCAGAAGACACAATGGTGGGGGTCTCATCGGCTGGTGGGATGAGCCAGCTTACAGAATGGAGATACCACTATTACTGGAATGGTGCAAGTTCAACAATCTGTCTCTTAATGTGGACAAGATGAAAGAGATGATTGTCAACATCAGTAAGGTCCATGCTATCTACACTCTACTGCACATCAAGGGCTCTTTGGTGGAACTGGTCAATAGCACCAAATTCCTTGGTGTGCACCAAGCAGCTGACATTAGTTGGTCAATTAAAACCTCTTCCATAGGCAAGATGCAGCAGCATCCCCTCTTCCTGAAAGCTGAAGAAGCTGAACATTCTACAGGGGCAACATTGTGAACGTTCTGACCAGCTGCATCACCATCTGGTTTAGGAATTGCAGTGTTTCTGACTGTATGGTCCTACAATGGACAGTGTAGACAGTAAAAAAGATCATTCAGACCTTCTATTAAAGACATCTTCATGAAGTGTTGTATGTGTAAAGCTTATAGCATTGTGAAGAACCCTTCTCACTCTTTCCAAAGTCACTTATTGCATTTGTATGTTTTCCTGTGATGTGTGTTTTTTTCTTGGGAGTTGCCATTCTGTGTAGTTTGTTTACTTGGTTGCCATATGGTTGATCTGGAGATGGTCACAAACAAAATGACGTCAAGGGTCATGGGGCATCACTTTTGCATCCTGAGGTCACTTAATTGTTCAACTTTGTAGATTTCTTATGCAAAAACTAAGTTTGTTAATATCTTCTGGTTTCCGTGGTCTCTTTCTGTTATGCTTTAGTCAGGGTTGTAGCTCTGATTTAATCTTTTCTCTTTGCTTAAGTAATGTTTTTGTCATTTTTCCAGCTTTACCTACCTTTTTGTTATGAATTTGGTTATGGAAGTCATAAAGTGCACTTGAAGAGCAAAACTGTCACGACTCAGCTAGTAATTCGGCAAATACAGAATCTTTATTAATAAAACATTTATTGTCTAAAATTGTTCTGTAAGAATAAAGCTGCATGAAGCACAATGGCAAAGATGATTTGCCTAAATAATAAGGCAATCCAAAGCAAGTACATGAAATCCAGAGAATAATACAAAATACAGAGCAGAAGGTCCACAATACCCTTTGTTAGCAGTATAACTGTATATATTTACAAAGACATATGCAATCATCCATTATGACAGCCACAGGCACCAGAGGGTTTCCCAGCACAACACAGGGCCCAGACAGGGTACGCTGCTAGTCCATCACATATCACACTCCTATCCATACACACACACACACTTAGCAGTAAGAGGCTTACTTACAGTCAGCAGTTAACCCAGCGTTTTTCAACCTTTAAGTATTTGAGACCCGAGTTTTCAAAACAGTTTTAATCGCGGCCCCCTAACATTTTTTTGAAAGGAGCCCACTAATACCAATTTGTTATTTTTAAGTTAATGATATATCATAGATGCATATTTTATTATACCTACTTAACTTTTATCGACATTTATCTAACTCTATATTTATTTTTCTAGTATCAGAATGTAGTTTAAGTTAATTTGTTTTTGTTTCAATAGATGTATTTTTCTTATTTTCGATTCCTGTTTTTTTTTTTTTTCACATCTTTGCGCCCCCCTAGGGGGGCCGCCCACAGATTGAGAACCACTGAATTACCCTAACATGAAAACTGGAGTACCTGCAGAGAGAGAGAATCCTAGGACTCTGGAGCAGCAGTCCTTGCATACATCATCACATTTTGAAGGCTGCTTAATCCAGTTCATGGTCATGGAAGGCCTATACTGGGAGATCAGACGCAAGGCATTAAATGTTCTGGATGAGATATCAGTCCTTTGCTGAGTCCACACAGGTATACTCCACACACTTATTCACAGCCAATTTGGAATTGCCAATGTTTGGAAAGTTTGAAGAGAACCGGAGCAGCCAGAGAAAAACTCAAACCCAAGATGTAAACTCCACAGAGACAACTAATGGATGAAGAACATCTTGTTCTGGACTGTTAAGAGATGAGATGCTTCACCATGTGCAGCAATGTGAAAATTCCTCCATCTATTCCTTTTCTACTACTTCTTCGGGTCTGAGTCGCAAGGGCACCTGTCTAAGCAAAATGCCCAGAGGTTCTTTTTTCCCTGGCTTTCCTCCGACTCCTCTAGGGGATACCCGGGTGTTCCCAGGTCAGCTGAGAGATATAAATACCTCTGCCCAGAGGCATCCAGGATGATCCAAATCAGATGCCAAAGGCATTAAATCCTCAACTGACTCCTTTCGATGGAGAGGAGCAGGGGCTCTACTTTGAGCTCCTCCCAAAAGTCTGCACTTCTCTCTCTGTCACTGAGGCTGAGCCCAGACACCCTGTGAAGGAAGTGCATTTGCAATGAAATCTAGTTCTTTTGGTCACCACCCAAAGCTTGTGGTTATAGATGAGGGTAGGAACGTAAGTCAACCAGTAAATGAAGAGCTTTGCTTTTCAACTCAGCTCTCTTTTCACCACAACTGACTCTGCTCCAATCCTCCTGTCAATCTCTCTGTCCCTTCTTCCGTAACTCATTAACAAGACCCCAAGATACTTAGACTTCCTCCCCAACCTGAAGAGGGCACCTCACCCTTTTCTGGATGAAAACCTTTAACCTTAAATTTAGAGCTACTGATCTTAATCCTAATCACTTCACATTTGGCCACATCCAAGGTTACAACCCAATGAAGCCAACAGGACCACATCATCAGCCGAAAGCAGAGGTGCAGTCCTGAGGTCACCGAAATGGATCCCCTTCCCACCTTGGCTGTGCCTAGAAATTCTTTTTTTTTTATTTTGTAAAGAAGTACTGCAGGGTTTTATTTCTATTAAAGACCAAGCCTGTTTATGTTTATCTATTTGTGTCCATGTCCAGGTTTTTATAGTTTGTATGTTTGCTGCCCAGTAGTAAAATTGAAAGTTAGTTAGGGCCATGCCACCTTCTGCCTTTGTAGGGTAGCTCTTTGGATACGTGGATGTTTTGAATTCCAAATAAATGTGGTTATGGTTGAATCTAATTTCTTAAAAAATGATTTATTGATGTATATTGGGATGTTTTGAAATAAAAAGAGAATCTTAGGGAGGATATGTATCTTAATAATGTTAATTCTTCCAGCTAAAGCGGCCACATCCAAGGTTACCACCCAATGGAGCCAAAACGACCACATCATCTGCCGAAAGCATAGGTGAAGTCCTGAAGGCACCGAAATGGATCTCCTCCACCCCTTGGCTGTGCCTAGAAATTCCATTCATAAACATTATAAACGCGATCACTTGAAATGAGAAACCTTGTTAGAGTTCCACACCCATCAGGAACAAGTCTGACTTATTGCCAGCAATGCAAACCAGGATCTCACACTGTCGATGGTGGGTTGACTGGAGGATGGTCCCATGTTGTTCATTCATGCTGTGCCTGGCTAGATCCCATAGGTAAACGACTTGCCACTGTGTAGTCGACAACAAGCTCCCACCACCCCTTGGCTGGTCTCCAGGATAAGGCCCCAATTTCCTTTTTCCTGGTGAGGTTATTGGATCCTTGATAATTCTTTTCATAAAGTTTATGAGAAGCAGATTTAGTCTGATCCCTCATATTGGGTGACCCTACCAGGGTAAATTGCCCTGGACAACATAACTTCAAGGATCATTGGGACTCTCAAACTCCTCTAACCCGGCAATTCATGCTGTGCCAAGAAGACCATTCATTGAAATCTACACCAGATTATGAAGATTAACAGCATTTAAATGAAAATAAAAAGAAAAGTCGAGCCAACAAGTAAAAGTCCTCCTCTGTACTAACATCACAACAGCAGAATACACCCTTGATTTGTGTCTCAGTAATCATTTATTTAAATCCATAGGCTGAGAGCAAAGCAGGTAAATGAAATGCTTAACCTTAGACATTGGACTTGTGAAGAAGCTTTGCCACAAATTGCACCAATCAGACACAACATTAAAACCTCCTGCCTGATATTGTGCTATCAAAAAATCTCTGACCCGTTGAAGTATGGACTCCACAAGACCTCTGAAGGTGCCCTGTGGTATCTGGCACCAACATGTTAGCAGCAGATCCTTGTATTGTGATGTGAGGTCTCCATGGATTGAACTTGTTTTCCAGCCCTGTAATCAGGGAATATCACAGCCATGAAGGGGTCTACTTGGTCTGCCACAAATCTTTAGGTAGGAGGTATGTGTCAAAGTAACATTCATATGAATGTCAGGTCCCAAGATTTCCAAGCAGAACATTGCCCAGAGCATCAAACTGCCTTCACTGACTTGTCTTCTTCACATAGTACATCCTGTTGCCATCTCTTCCCCAGATAAATGATGAACATTTGTGATTCACCAGAGGAAGCCACCTTCTTCCATTGTTCCATGGTCCAGTTCAGATGGTCATGTGTCCATTGTAGGTGTTTTTGGTAGTGGACAGGGCTCAGTATTCTGACTGGTCTGTAGCTACGCAGACCAAATGCAGTAAACTGTGATGCACTCTGTGTTCTGACATCTTTCTACAATGGCCAGCATTAAGTTTTTTCTGCAATGGCTTCCATTTTGGAGGCAGTTATCTAGCCATCACAATCTGGCTGTTTTCATAGCATATTCAGACTTTTCCATTTATCTTGCATCCAACACATCACCTTCAAGAGCTGACTGTCCACTTGCAGCCTAATATTTCCCGCCCCTTGGCATGTACTATTGAAACGAGAAAATCAATGTTATTCACTTCACCTACTGTTAGTCGTTTTAATGTTGTGGCTAAACAGTGTGTATATTGAGAGAGTGAGATAGACTTATGGGTAGGTAGACAATGAAAGGCAGTAAATAGATAAATAGATAGATAGATAGATAGATAGATAGATAGATAGATAGATAGATAGATAGATAGATAGATAGATAGATAGATAGATAGATAGATAGATAGTGTGATGGATGTCTGGTGAGAATTTCCGGCCCCCACCCCCAGGCCGCCAGGAGGAGCTCTCCCGACAGCATGGATGTGCCCCGAATTCCAGCAGGGCCTCATGGACTTTGTAGTTGTTATACACAGCCCTGCTGGATACCTTGGGAACCACAGGGAGTCGCTGTAGGGTGGCTCATGGACTCTTATGTGCCCTATAACCTGAAAGTACGTCTTGGCGCGTGAACAGGAGAATTGACGTACTTCCGGGTTAAAGAGAAAGACTTTTACCCTGACCCGGAAGTGATAAGGACTTGTGGTCTGTTGGGCAGGAACACCTCCGGGTCAGGGGGTATCAAAGGACTCTGGGAAAGCCCAGACACTGAGCTGAGCTGGGAGGAAGGGTGGCTAAGTGTCTGGGAGTTGGAGGATTTGTTTACTGATTTATTGATTATTGTTTATTAATAAGTAGTGTGGAGTGGAGGGTGCTAAGTGCACATAATTATAATAATAAAAATAATTATTATTGGACTTTTACCTGGTGTTTGGCGTGGTACCTGAGGGCTCAAGGGAGCGATAGTGCCCCCTACTGCTACAATAGATAGATAGATAGATAGATAGATAGATAGATAGATAGATAGATAGATAGATAGATAGATAGATAGATAGATAGATAGATAGATAGTGTCAAACTTTTAAAGTTGTTCTAATTAGGTACTGTGAAGTTAATTTCATATTCCTGTGGCTCTGAATTCTTCCTGTAGTTCAAAGAAATGCTGTTGGACTGCTTGGTGCCCCAAACCATAGTGATGTGTGGTCACAGTTTTGGTGTGCTCTCCAGTAGACTGATGTTCAGTCCAGGTTTAACCCCTGCCTGGCGCTTGTTACTTCTGGGATAGGCTTTGTTTTTTTACCACACATCCAAGAATGGATCAGCTCAGTCATTCATATTGGTATTTTGGTATTAGTAGCATTATTCATTATTATGTCCAGATTGCAGAATTTCCATGTGTTTTAGTAAATGTTAGCAATGCATTACAACATGTCTTTACCCGTATCTATATTTTGAAGTCTTGTGGAAGTTTGTTTGTCAAGCCAGTGAACTGAGTCAAGAGATCAGCACAAAGCCAGCTCAATACTGCCCACCTCAGCCCCACAAGCTGATGTACCATCACAGGCTTATGTCCACCTTTTGTGAAATACACTTCTCAAGTACCCACCTTGCATAATGCTGTCAGGGTCTGCCTTGCTGTGCCTTCTCCAGCCCCCGTCGTGCACTGAAAGGACTCCTGTGGCTTCAACAGCTGTGGTCTGACAATAAAAAAAGCTTTCCCAACCCTATGTGGCGTCTTCATGTTTCCAGGCCTTTCTGTGCTCCCTCCATGAGGGAGGTGACCCTTTATGGTTTAATTTGGGCAGGCTTTGTGGCTTCCGCATACTCACTCTCCTCCAGGTGTTTTGTAAAACTGTAAAACCTGAGCATCTCTTTGGCTATGACATGAGGAGCTTCAGGCCATGGAAAGTAAAATAGCAATGGAGCAGTGACACTGGACATCCAGGGTGGGTTTGGGGTCAGTGCTTAATCCAATCTAGTGACCCTTAGTTATGTTCTCAGTGGCCCATAAAATGACATTCTGCATGATAGGCTCTATGGTACATTAAAAAGCAACCAAGTTGTTGTTTGTGGAGAGTCAGCATGGAGTCTAGTTGGACAGGCCTGACTTGATATATGACAAGGCCATAAATACCTCTGATCTGCGTTTAAGCAGAGCACTCTGGACCCTGAGCTGCTTGTTTTTATTTCGACTGAGAGTTTTCTTAGAAGCTAATTCTTCCTGCAATGTGAAGCCCATTCTTTACAGGAGTTCATGTTTCTTTATTTCTGAACTCAGTGTTTGACATCAGATTAGAGCTTGCTGAGATTAAGCAAAAATGTAAAATTGACAAGCACACGCACACCCAGGGGTACACTGGAATAGAGAAGGGAGGAGACTCATTAAGCAAACAGCCTTGGTAGACGTGTGAAGGAGCTGTCACTAAAAAGCGAGTTAGGAATGAAATCCAGGGGGCATAATGACCCAAGGAGCTGAATCTGACACCCTTGTGTTTAAACTCGCTTACTGAGTATGGAAATAGAGAAACAAGAAGTCTAATTAAGAAGCGATTTCAGTGAGAAGCAAAATGAGTGTAAAAATCAACTGTGAGTGCCACCCTCAAGGAGCAGAGTTTGAGAACCTGTGTTAGTAAGGCTTAGGGATGAGTGTAGCTCTGAAGGGCAAACACCTTGAACTCAAGTCGCCTGCCAGTAATCCACCCGAATCTGGAGCTTCTGGATCAAAAAGTGCTATGCAAGAATAGATAGATAGATAGATAGATAGATAGATAGATAGATAGATAGATAGATAGATAGATAGATAGATAGATAGATAGATAGATAGATAGATAGATAGATAGATAGATAGATAGGTGCATTATATATCAATAGATAGATAGATAGATAGATAGATAGATAGATAGATAGATAGATAGATAGATGAACGTGAACGTGACACATTCTCATTGTGCTTGTGTGGACCATTTCTCGATACTTTAGTTTTCTTCTCAACTCTCAAAAACAGGTAATTTGGGTGCCTGAGGATTTTAGATGCTCCTGATGTGAATCATTGTACAAATGTATGTGGCTGGTGATAATACACCAATATCTTGATCCTCGGTTTTCTGCAGTTGTGCCTGATGGTCCTGGGATGAGCTGCAGCTTTGTGTGATCCTAAAATCAATCAAGTGGATTGAATGAGCTTTGAATTGAACAAGTTTCAGGAGCTGTGCCCCCCAGAAGGAGGTTCACCTCGCTCCAGGGTTTATTCCTGCTCTGTGCCCAGTACTTCTGGGTGAGGCTCTGGACCTGTGTGTCCCTGCCCTAGATCAGCTGCATTTGAGAATGTACGTTTAATAAATAACTCGGACAATCAGTCATTAGAACACGGCACTGTGTGAGGAGGGGTGCACTAGCTTTTGCACCTTTCGCGTTTTCCTGACTGGTGCAGTGCACTCTCTGTTGTGAAAGTGAAATTAGTTTTAAGTTAGTATGAATGCCTTCTTTGTAGAAAGATTTCAGATATGATCACTCTGCACTGGGGTACCAAAGTAGTCCCCATGTGCACAGAGCAGTAGCAAAGAGAGGGGCCTTCATGTCCAGGATGTCACCGTCATGGCAGAAAGGTATCAGAAAGAAGGAGACCAGACCAAAACTAAAATCTCAAACTGACCCCTAAATCATTTCATCAGATAACCAACATGTTATTTAAAAGTTCAAGTATTGCCCATAGGAATGAATAAAAAAAAATGACAAAAATATAAGAATAAAGTCAAAGTCATCCTGATATGCCCGTCACATCCCAAAGATGTGCTGTTAGGCAGATTGTTGACTCTGAACTGGCTCTTTATGTGTAAATGTGCCTGGCTATGGACTGGCACCCAGAAGAGATGCCTCACCTCTGAATTGGAATAAGCAGGTTTGGACAACTGACACATGGTATGACTCACTTAATCTCCTAATGTTCACATTCTACAAAGATGGAGACAATTGTACTCTGAATTAGTGATTTGTAAGTCTCCATGCATGAAAGCAACAGTTGAATAAATAAATGTAAAGGGTATCGCCAAAAGGGGGCAGGACCTTCATGTGATGTGGTTGTTACGTTGTGGTGCACACTGAACTATTCCAAAGCAGTGTCACGAAGCTGTAATTCAATAGACATGTAAAGAAGCCATTGTGTGTAAAGCATCTTGCAAGAATGGATAATTACAAGCATCTAATGGCTGACCAGCTATAAGGTCTCCTGCGCTGTCAGTGTTACATATTTGATAAGCATCTTAAATTTTTAAAGACAATGCTTTGTTATATTGTGATGTCCAAGTAGTGCCACTCACAGTCACCCATTTTTGTCTCCCATTCACTTTATGACTATGAAGTCTCAGTCTTTCTAGTGCCACCCAATCATGGTGTGCTGTGTCTAAGAATAGGCAATGCACACGGGCACTAGATGGGTCTTAGCACTGGTCTACAGCTCTTCTGAAGAGATGTGACAGACAGGCTGACATACACAGTGGCCATATCTGGTATAATTCACAAAGTCCCACATCACCAGTCCTTCACACTCCTAGTCTTTGGGGGTCAGTTCATGTGATTTTCATATGAGCGTCCTGATGCCCATGGTCATCTTCAGGATTCCAAATCTCTGTGCCATGACCATAGATAAGGGCAAAGCTGTGAATGCCTGGGAATGAAAAGGCACATTATTAGTTAAACTCAGAAATGTAGCAGGTACTCGCGCAAGGGTGTGTCTGTTTATAGGGCTTTGTGAACAGGAGAGGGTGCAGTCGATGAGCCCCTCTTCTATTTACATGAATCAGACTTCTAAGGATGTGACGACCATTTCCGATGGAACATTGTAATAATTAAAAATAGAAAAGTACACCGGAAAAGGAAGTGCCAGTGGCCAAAGGTAGGGACTGTCACAAAAGGCTGTGTGCATCACTCATGCAGATCTTCTCTCTGTGATATGAAAAACAGACTCAATCCATCACTAAATCTTCTTTGCACAGAATACACTATTATAAGTATACAAGTAGGCAGCCCATTCTAAGCAAGAGGACTCATTTAGGACACTGGCCCAGCAGTGCCCAATCCAACAATGTGTTCACAGTGTTGCTACCAGACCATCTCTGCCCCAGGTGAAGGTCCAAGGCCCTGAGAAGGGATTGTCCTGGGGAGCTCCCGCACGTCTGCCCAAATAATCAGTGGCTGGCCTGACATGAGTGTGCTCTCTCGGCCCCGACTCCCTGGGAAGATGAAGGCATGGAAATTAGATCTGTTTTGAAAGAAACCAATTTATCCAACTCAATTAGAATCACATAGCTCTGAACAGGGGGTTGACATGTTTAGAAAGCTGGACTAAATGAGAGCAGATGACCCACCTGTATAAAGCACTTGTGTTTGTTCAAGCGTCCTCTCCTTCACTCAATGGCCCTTCAATGCGTGCCCTTTGGACAGCTGTGACCCCCCTTCCCCAGCCCAAGGCCAGCCTGACAGAGAAGCGCATTTCATACATAGCAGGAGGGGCCAGGCTGGGAGAGCACCAGACAGAGTCACAGGAGCACAGAATAAGAAGACCAGCATGGCTGGCATGCCAGAGGGTCACCTGGTGTCTCCCGGAGGGATGAAGAAATCAGGAGGATCAGCTGCCCTCACCTCAATGAGTCCTTGAAACCAAACCCTAAAACTGACATGAACATCTTTGGGATTTGGTCTGAAACCAGAATACTCCATGAGGACATACATACAAATGTATGGAAACTCTGCAGAGACAGTGGTCAGATGGGTTAACAATGACCACCTCTAAGAGCTGATGTATAAAATAACAAATTAGGGTCTGACTGTGTATTTGTATAAACTGCACCAAGCACAAAGCGTCCAGTCTGAAGGACCTGCAAATCAAACCCCCTCTTTGCCAAATACCCTTAAAGTCTGATGCCCATCAGGCTAACATTTTGAAACTAGTATGGTGCACTATGGAACATAGCAAGTTTTGGTTATAATCAAAGAATCATTTCCATTTGAACCCCTGAGCATATCTCAATCAATGAATTTATTAGAACATAAAATTCTCAATCCTGCTTAATAAAAATCAGAACTGGAGTGAGGCATGAGACAGCTCTGCAGTGCTGGGTGCAAAACAGTAGATCAAGCACCAGTTAATCATGGGACTACTGTATACATGTGTGTTTGAGAATACATACAGTCAGTCAGTCAGTCATTTACCAACCCGCTATATCCAATCCCAGCCAACACAAGGAGCAAAGCAGGAACAAATCCCCGAGCATGGCACCAGCCCACCGCAGGGCAGAATACATGCATATATACACAGAATTACGGTGAAACACGTGTCGTGTACTCTGCATTTGACAGTAAAACTATTTCAACCATTCTATGGTCTGCTTCTCGCAACTGAATGAGGGCACCGTGGCGGATGTTAGCCAACTTGCTGACCAACCACAAGCGTTACCTGGTAGGTAACCACCCATACAATCAGATTGTGATTCAGACTACAAATGCCTTGAATACATATATATATATATATATATATATATATATTATTTTTGTATTTTTATTTATTTATTTATATATATATATAAATATTTATATATATATATATATAATACTAGGGTGTTGTACCGTGTTACCCATTATGAATGTAGTGAAAGTCAAGCAAAATGACACCTTTTATTGGCTAACTAAAAAGTTAGCCAATAAAAGGTGTCATTGCTTGACTTTTCACTATATATATATATATATATATATATATATATATATATATATATATATATTGCAGATGCCATAATGGATATATACTGTATATGTGTGTATATATGTGTGGTTGAGGGACGGTCATATACTGTATGGACTGGGGGAGACTGGTTCTCAGGGGGCAGTTTATCCCTCAGGACAAAAGGTGGCAGTACTTCCAAGTCCAATATATAAGGAGCCATCTTGCCTCACTCAGGTGAGTCAGACTCAGGAGGAAGTGGACGACACTCAGTGTGAAAATAAAGCAAATAACTTAGCTTTAACTTGGAACTGAGTCTGTGGCAGCTGTGTCTGGTGTTCTGGGCTCAATGGTGCCCCCTAGAGTCCACTATATTTACATATATATTTGCTTCCCCTTATTATGTATCTATAGTATTCACTCCTTGGAAGTTTTTGCTTTGACATTGATCAACAGAAAAAAATACTTTTTAATATCAAAGTGAAAAAGATCTCTGCAAAGTGGTCTAAATTACAAACATAAAACAGAAATTAATTAATCACATAAGTATTCATCCCCTTTAATATCATACAGCTAAATTATCGCTGGTGTAGCCAATTGCTTTTAGTTGTCCCATCATTAGTTCAAAAGAGATCACCTGTCTGAGGTTCTAGATTATTATCTTATAAATGGACCTTTTCTGAAAGGGACAACTTGTGGTCAGTCAGTATCATGACCTATCCTACACTGAAAGCAAATCCATGAAAAGAGGACTGATAAGCACAAGCCAGGGGATGGAGACAAGAAAATAGCCCTTGGAGTCCAGTTAAACCAGTCATTAAGAAGTGGAAAGAATGTGGCATGGCTGTAAATCTGCAAGAACAGGCCATCTGCAAAAGCAGAGTGATAATGCAAGAAGACCAGTGAGGCAGGCCATCAAGAGACCTATGATAACTCTGAAGGAGTTGCAAGCTACAGTTGTTGAGACTGGAGAAACTGTGATGGCAACAACTGCTGCCCAGTCGCTTCACCAATGGCAGCCTTATAGGCTTTCAGACTAAACACCATGTTTGCTGCAAGCCACGATGTGCTTTATTAAAAGAAAAGAAAAATCCTATCCTCATCATAAAGCATGGTGGTGGCAGCTTCATGCCGTGGAGTTGCTTCTCTGTAGAAGGCTCTGGAAGCTTGCATGGGTACAAACTAAAATGCCTGCAGCAAAGCAGATGGAAATTCTGAGATCCTGATGCTGTCTGCAAGAAACCTGCACCATGGGAGACGATTTGTTCTCCAGCAAGACAACAACTCAAAGCATAAAGCCAAAGCTGCACAGGAATGGCTCTAAAAAACAGTGTGAATATCCTGGAGTGGTCGAATCAGAGTTCAGATCTCCATCCTAATCAGAATTTCTGACTGAACTTGGTAAATGCTGTTCATTCCCAATCAACATGCAGCCAGATAGAGCTTGAACAGTTTTACAAAGAAGAATGCGTGAAACATACAGGCACTGTATTATATAAATACTAGACATTAAGCCCGTTACAATAATGGGCGCTAAAACAGTAGTGCATAAACATTAGTAGGAACAGTCTATATTAAATGGCAAGGGACCTTGTATGTGGCTGTAATATGCGTCACTGTATTGTGTGCCTTTAATTTTCTCTCTCAGTAATACTGTTTTGTATTTCCGTAAAATGCCTGTAATTTTGTTGGAAAGTAATAATTTCCCCAATAGGATTGTATGTAAATACAATTAATACGTTCCAGATCATATGAACTGTATGTAAATATATATTTTTTTAAGATTTTAAGCACAAATATAGTTAATTATACCATTGAATGCACAGCGTAATAGTAAACTAAATGTAAAAACATTGAATGACACTGAGAAAACCTTGAACAACAGAGAAAACTAACACTGCAAGAGTTCACGCTATAGCCTTACGACCCGCTCGCTAAAAACACCTTTTTTAATGAGTTTTAAGCACAGGAAAAAAAATGAACATTTGAAAAATCCGTAATTTAATAAACAACCAAGAAAAGTAACATTGCAACAATGCACGCTTGCGCCTGTTTGTGTGTGCGTGCGTGTCTGTCTATGTAGCGGGCCTGCGTGTGTGTGCATGAGTGTCTGTCCCCCATGCGGGCCTGCCTGTTTGTGTGTGAGTGTGTCTCTCTGTCGGGCGGGTGTGCGTTCGTGCGTGTCTGTCCATCTCTCGCGTGGGCCTGCCTGCGCGCGCGCGTGTGTGTGTGTGTCTGCGTGCGTGTCTGTCTGTTTCTTGGGCGGGCCTGCGTGTCTGTCTGTCGCGCGCACGCACCTGTGTGTATCTCTCTCTCTCTCTGCACACACAGGGAATGCACAGGAAGAGACTGAACATGTGCCGTGTGGCCCCGCACATGCGCACTTCACCAGAAGACACACACACACACGGACACTGGACGCACACAATGGTTTTATTAAAGAGGATGATGACATGTATGTATTGTGAAGGAACGCCGCCAGGATGGCCTCGAGGTGGAAGTACAGGGGAAGATGGCGTCTACAGAACACTAGATGGCAGCGAGCTGAGGCTCGTATCCCTACATGGTATGCCAAGTATTGTAGTCCTGTGGGAAAACCTTGTTGGGTCCGGTGGGGGCCGCCAGGGGGAACTGCAGAATTTGGAAATACCTATATTCCTTAGGGCTCCATCCTTACCCAGAAGTGCTTCAGAGTTTCAGTATCATATCACCGGAAGAACATTAAGAGATTGAATTAAAGGAGCTGCCTGCCTCACATGAATGAGCCAGAGTCAGGCGGAAGGTGGACGAAGTTTGCAACGAGGAGTGGAGGAGGCAGTGACCAGTGGCGGAGAAAGAAAGGAAAGAGTTGTGCATGTACTTGTCTGTTGCTTATACTTGTGGCTGTGGTGGGAAATGCTTTCTTAAGAAGAGTTTCTCACAATAAAAGACTCTTTTGTCTTTTAACATTTCTCCGAGCCTGTTTGTTTTGGGTGTTTGGGGAGTTGTAACTCCCTCTGAGGTGCACAGTATATATATATATATATATATATATATATATATATATATATATATATATATATATATAATTTTGCTTATACAGTACTTATTCTGTATAGATTTAAAATGTCTCATTATTATTATTATTCATCCATCCATTATCCAACCTGCTAACTCCATGCAGGGAGGACCCGGGAAGTGAACCAGGATCTCCTAACTGCGAGGCAGCAGCACTACCCACTGCGCCACTGTGCCGCCCCTTTTATTTTTATTATTATTATTATTATTATTATTATTGTTGTTGTTGTTGTTGTTGTTGTTGTTGTTGTTGTTGTTGTTGTTGTTGTTGTTGCGATAATGACTCATATTAGTGATAAACAGTAAGCAGAGGGCTGATATAAATCTTGGAGGTGTTACAATTCAGTCCCAAATTTAAGAAAGTCCCTAAGCATAGTACCTCATCTTCCCAATATTTTTTAGTTAAATGGTTTGTGAAGATACCAATGCTGTTCAAGTGCTTAAAAGTGCTGCCTCAAGGGTCCTGCCTCCTGGCGTTCAATCTCTGTGCCACCCTGGTGTCCGTGTCGAGAGTGCATGGCCTCCCTGTGTCTGTGTGGCTTCTCCCATTTCCAAAGACATGCAGGTTTGGTTTGTTGGCCTGGTGTTTGTGTGCATTGGCCCAATAATGGACTGGCATCCTGCCTAAAGTTAATGCTGCCAGGGTTGGTACTGGCCCTTTGTGACCCTGATTACTGTGTGTGTGCATATGTAGTTGGGGCTGAATGACACCAGCAGACCCCCATTCTATTCTGTTCCTCGAATGTTTTGTGTGGGGTGCATTCCCTTCCCTTCCATAAAGTGATTTGGTTTCTCCCAGTCCTGTGATGACCCTGTTGTCCTTCTGCCTTCTTTGGCCATGTCTTATTTGATGTCTGCTCTTGCTTATTTTTTTTCATTTCCTTTATTTTTATTTCATTAATTTAAATTCCAATTTCCTGTCAGTCTGGAAGGACATTTGTGTGAATCACATACTGTATCGGCAGGATGCTTGGGCAGAATACCAGCTGTGCAAACTATCTGTCTTGGTGACCCTCTGATCATTGTGATGGTCATCTCTTGCAGCTGCTCTTCAGTGACTGCACTGACCAGTCCTGATTGATCACCAGACAGTGCCTTCCAGAATTACAACAGTGACTAATAGGGCCACTCAGGGACACATGCTTGACTTGGGAGGTAAGAAAGGCTCTTCAAGGGACAGTCTCCAGTGGCGCTGGCACAACTTCTGCATTAAGCTTGTTTCTGTGCTAGATGAGGCCTGGTCATCCTGCTGCATCTCTACCCCTGAAGCAGATTCACAGCTGATCCCTGACCATCCTATGAAATGCCATTCAGGCAGTAGCCCAGCCCTTAGATGACCAAGCACAGGTGACAGGAGTTTTTGTAGTACTTTATTCCAAATGGCAGTGAGTCCTGAAGAGGAATATTTTTAACAGCCGCCCCCCACAGTTAACAGGGAAGCTAAAAACTGTCCAAGGGAAGCAAAGAAACAGGAATAGAAACTGACCATAAGCAGAAAAGAATTAGTGGTCAAAGAGATCCTTTGGTGCAGTGTAGGACAGACTGGCGTTACCTCTTTTGCCAGGCTGGATCACAAGTCTGTAATGCCAGACACACTTAGTATCAGTTGCTTTTTGAATGGGTCTCTCTTTAGAATGCATCTTCTGTGTCTTATCTGATAAAATGATCAATCGCCAAGTGACAGCTCAGAGCCATTTTCTCATGATACCAGTTAAATATTTGGCTCGAACAAAGAGCTATAACTCAATGACTGGCAACCTTGATGTGCAGAACTTCACACCAGTGTTAACCAAAAGGATGGGATTATGTGCACCCAAGAAACCATTGGCAAGGTCTTCTTTTAAAAACCCTCATCTCTGCTCATCAATGTCACTACACTCAACCTGGCCATAACTTTGGCTGTCCACAGCCGGACTCCATAGTCAATAGAGTGTGGCAGTAACAGAGGCTGCAGCAATCCCTTTTCATTCAAAGGGCAAATGTGCTGGAAATGAAAGGTGGAAGACTTGTCAGTATTGGAGTTGGATAAGGGTACCATTAGTCTAAACCTTCCTGAGGAATAGCAAGTGTACAAGCAGACAAAGACTGCATATGCAAAACCCAAACATTTGTCTTGGTAACAATGGGAACTGACTGATTACCACTTGTTCAGAAAATGTGATTTTGTTAGCAAATAGAAGACCAGCATAGTATTTGAACTTCAAAAAAGAAACTGCAGTACTTCCCACAACCAGAAGGTGCAACCAACATCAAGAAGGAGACAATGTCCTTAAACAAAGAAAGAAGGGCATGGTGGAGATCTTTCTCTGTGATTAGAGAACACCAACCAGAAAAGGAACAAAGCATCACCTATATCAGCACCATAAGTACACCTACTTTGATTGTGAGAACCATTAATTGTAACTTAGTAATTAGGACAAAGCCAGCTAATGTGTTATGGTATCGGTGTAACTGTAACTAAAAGGTAAAAACCTTATGAAGGGTGAGTTCAGTTGTAAGTTTTTCGTAATCAATCCAGCAGCATCTTGCACACAAATCAAGTAGCAACTAAGGTGAGTACAGTGGTAGGCTAGTATAGAGTAACTGTGAGTAAACCAATGCCACCTTCACAGTGCAGGCGATACAGGCTTAATGACTATCTAAAGCACTTCTCTATTTTAACCGTACAAACTGAAAGATCAGAATTTATAAGTCATGTGCCTTTTTCTATAAGAGAGAAAAGGTTCAACAAAGCTAACGTAATTTTATGTTTTATGTTATTTGATACTGTATTTTGTGTATATATCTATACATGTATTTGCATATATCTATCTAAATAGTATTGTTTCTTGTAGCAAGCGTGTCTGGTTTACTTTTAACAATAAGTCTATCGCCATGACCAGACCACAACAGAGAAAATGAAAATGTTTAATGTAAACATTTGACAATTTATGAACCACATTCATAAATTGTACATATCTCTTCATATTTCTGGTGCCCCAACTGTAAAGTGAAACAGAGACCTCTCACTCCAACTACATAATTTGGTGTTCCTTAGTGGACATCTTGTTAATGCTTTAATTAATTGCCAACACTGATTATTAATTAACTGAGTGATCAAGTCAACCCTTTATCCTACAACATGACCATAGATAGGCTGCCAACAGTGTCAGGGAAACACAAAAATCCCCATTATGGTCAGCACAAGGGGTCTCCTTGTAGGCAGCAGACAAGCACAAAACCCCAAAGAGTGGAAGGAAAACACAAATGGTGCTACAAGAGAAGCAAAGGAGAAGATGCCATCATGATCAGCAGAGGCACACAAGTGGGTTCCATGGCAGTACAAAGGATAAACACAAAAGACCTCACTAAACTGGGATTCTAACACAAAAACAAATTGGCCAAGCAAAGGAATTAAAAAAAACACAATAGTCGCTGTCATGAGCACAAGGGGCTCACAAATGGAGCCTCACAAGATACAAATTAAAGCTCTCTGACCACTTACAACCAACCCACCAGTAACTAGCAGGTGAAAATAAGAAAAACATAAATGTGCACAAAAAGTGTACTGGAAAATTTTAAAGATAAGAGAGTTCTTCAAGAGAGTCTGGGAATCACAATGAAGACCATCTAGTGAAGGAAGGAACCATGAAGGTGCTCCACTGACGTCAAGGAGAACCACAAAACAGCCCTCTAATAACTTCCCAAACACACACCCAGTCAAGTGCCACAAAAGTGCCAGTGTCAGCCTATAGCAATTAATCACTGAGTTGGATAGAAGGAGAACATTGAAACATGAATGGCCATAATTAAGGGCAAGTACACCAACTGGTAAGTGGTAAATAAGAAAGGTGAGGGCATTGTGATAAAGCAGATAAAAACACAACCATGTGAGCAAAATGGGTTTATCAGAAACCAAGCGACTACAGGAAAAATCACAAATATGGGAGATAACAAAATAAGTGTGAAAATGAGGACTAGAGTCCATCCATCCCTCCCTTCATTTTGTTTAACGACTTTGTCTAGTGATGGTGGACCAGAATTTAACTCAGCAGCATAGTGGGAAAAGAATCCATTACAGGGCCTACTCATATAAACTCCTAATAACTCACTCTGGGCTAATTTAGAAACACCGGTGAACATAACTGGTTTGTCTTTGGAATGTGGGATAAGGATCTGAGACCCCCCCAAAAAAAAAAAAACTGAAACATCAGAATGTGAATACTTAGAAAGTTACCAGGATTCAAATCTGGTCTTACAGTTTCCAACTTTCCTAGTTTTGCCAGTCATGCAGACCCACTGTGGACACCCCACAACACACCATTGTACAGGAACATTTACAGGTCTCAAAGGGGTCCAACGCTGGTAACAATATATTGACTTAAACGTCTGATTAAACATACTGAGCTCAATTCTCACAGCAAGGTTGGGGTCACAGACTATGATGGCACTCAGTTCAACTCCTCACTAGTGGTGACAGCTACAGTACATGAACCTGTGGCTAAAAGTGGCAATTTTGGTCAACAACAACAAGATTCTTTGTGTGGTTAAGAAAGAGGCCATGAGCTCAATGTTAGTAAGAGGATTTCCAGATTTGATGTAGAGGTGCAGACAATTGCGACACAAAACAAGGCTCAGGTCTGGGATGAGTATGGTGAGAACATGGAGGATGACATGCAGACAACCTCAAAAGAAATATAAGTAAACCATTGGACAACACTGCAGGAGAAGGCTGAATGTCACCTGCTCTGGGCTCACTACAGATAGGGAAACATTGACTGAGAATGTCTGATAACTTTGAAAGGTGGATAGGACTCTTTGAGGAACTTCTGAACTCAGTTCTGGGTGGCATCTTGAAGGCTTTGGGGATTTAGACACCATGTCTGAAGCTCACAAAGTGCAAAACACCCCCAAAGGCACTAGATATGCTGACACACTGAGTGGAAGGCTGACCTCTGAACTAGCAGACTGAAATTACTGGCATACAGACCTTTAGTGTCAGTATTTTTAATTCTTCTCCTTCATTGTTGTCTGGCCATATCTTTGAGTAACATTTGTTAATTTGTGTCCAAATTATTTTGACATTAGTTGTTTATTAAGCTTTTATCAAAACTCAATGGATTAGATCAAGAAGGTAATATAGCCACCTAGTTAAAACAAAAAGACCCCTCACCTTATCATAAGTTAAGATAAGACTCCAAAAATAACTATTGATTTGAAGAAAGAGGTTTCGTCCATGTAACCGTTATATTTTAACCAGAGTTTATGGATCACAGTTAACCTGATATAATGTAAGGACAACTGATTTGGAGCATGGATGGATGGATGGATGAATGAATGGATAGATCGATGGATTGATGGATGGTTCTCTTCTGCTGTATTACATCTGTAACTCTACATGAGCTCTGTTTTCCTCAACAAAGAGTGCTGTATAAGAAAAGTCAGAATGGGAACAGCAAGAGATAAAAAGGAATGCAACACCGGACTGACACAGCAAGAAAAAAGGTGTGTAATGATGATGATGATGAAAAACAGAAATGCTCATTGAAATTAAGAGTAGAACACAAATTGGAGTCCCGTGTTTGTGGCAGAGGGTCAGAAACAAGTCTGGTACTGAATACCCAATCAGGTTCCAAAAGAGCAGAAGTGGTCTACTAAGCAGTGCAAGCAGTGTCATCACTGTGCAGACCCCACCAAAACAGCAAATGAACACTAATTGGGACTGCAGGACTGACGCAGAAATAAAAGTGGATGCCACAGAGGTGACAGGGAGGCAACGGGAACACAGTTGGAAACTTGTTTAGGATAAATTTCCCACAAACATTAGAAAGTTTTTCTTTACACAGAGAATCTTTGACGCCTGGAATAAGCTACCAAGTAGCATGGTAGACAATAAGACTTAAGGGACTTTCAAACTAGGCTTGATGTTATTTTAGAAGAATTAAGTGGATAGGACTGGTAAGCTTTGTTGGGCTGAATGGCCTGTTCTCGTCTAAATTGTTCTAATGTTCTAATGTTCTAACACCAGTAACACAAAAGTGCTCTAAATGGAACCCAGGAGTGCCATCTTCCATAAGCATGGCTATGAAATAAAAAAAACACCATAGCGAAGCACAATGGCATACTGGCAAGTATAACATGCGTCCAATCTTCCTTCCATTTCCTACCCTGCTTCCATTTCTGTTTAGGGAGCACTGGGAACATGGCAATAACAAAACTTGAATTAGATGGGGAGCCAATCCATTGCAGGGCACAACCACACTCATTCATATTGGGTCAATATGGAGCAGCCAGTCAGCATAACCCATGCATCTTTGGGCAGAGGAACCCAATGAAACAATGTCACAAAGGTAGGGAAAAGCACAAATTAACTTCCCCTTAAGAGTTAAAAAACAGAAATGCAAATCACAAAAGTGGCAAAGAAATGCCAGTGGGCACCACCACAGTGAGAATGAACACAAAAGACCTTTTTTCTCAGAAAAGAGACACATATGACTTCTGTTTATGTAACACTAATGCTTATGGGCACTCTAGCAACCAGGCACAACTTCCTTCCCGACTGGCATAAGAGACTGGCACAGCTCACATCTGCTCCATTACTTTTCACAGTCTTAAAGCTGGCATGAGACAGGAGATGTTATATTTATGGGCATTTAGTCAGTTCACATCACTTAGCACAACTGCCATGTAAGTCCCCACATGTGCCCAGGCTACCTTGCCAGCCTTTTGACTGACTTATGTAAAGGGCTTCCATTGAGAGGAGGACAGCTTACTGGCCCCTGGCAGCTTTATAGTAAACATCTGCTAGTGATCTCCGGTGAGTGCGTCCAGCGGCGGCCTCTGTAAATCACTTTGCTTGTAATGTAAACAGCCAGCTGCTGAGCAGCAGGTCCAGCGGGCAGATTTATTGCCCTACATAAAGGGGGGAGAGAAGAGTCTGGAGTGAGGCAGGGGGAACATGTGGGTGGTACAAGGGCCCAAACTCATAGAAACTGCTATTCTTTCTCACAAGCTCATCGGTCCGAGACACAGATGCCATCCCTTGAAATGGCTCAGAGGAGGTGAAGCAGGTCATGGTACCCACAAGGTCAGCAAATGAGCCCTTCTTTCCATAGGGTTTCCATTTCAGGCAAAGCTCAAAGCAAAGTCAAATTCTGACAAGAAGACAAGTGCCCACTGGATCACGAGTGGTCCATCTCTCTGAGGATGCAGAGGTTTGGTTTTTACACATTGATTTACATATTTGTTGGCACTTCTTTCAGACAATCTCATGGTTTCTTGTTAAAACATGCTGTACTCCTTGTGACTTGGAATAGTGACCACTATAAAGGGCACTATATAAATATAAGTTCAGTAAATAAGTTATTATACTTCAGCAACTAAGGCATCTGCCCACATATGAGTGCCACTGAGGGTGCTGCTCTTGTAATTTTGCATATGAAACCAGGCAGAAAGGGCACCCCAAGGGCAGGGCCAGTATTATTATATTGCCATAATTCTGACCACTGGGTGGTCACTATATCATTTTACAGAGCAACATTCAGACTGAATACGATTCCAAAGTGCATTTAGCAAATAATCACTGAAAAGAATGCCAGGATATTTCCTGCCTGGTCCATGCTTGTGCTGATGCCAGCAGGGTGATATCGAGCAAAAAGTGGAAGAGTGTAAAGCAGAACAAGCAACAAAGACAAAGAGTAAAAGGAGCTGTCATCACAAGGCCCTATGTGGACACCTCTGAAGTCCCAAGAATCCTCTCAGTGTCCCACAGACAGAAGATCAGAATTTTGGCCTCTCTGAGATCCTCTTCTCAGTCCACCCCTGCCTCAGACATCTCCTGTAACTGAGGCACGCAAAGCACATTGGGGAGGAAGGATTCTGTGCCAAGCGCTCGCATGAAGCTTTGTTCCTCTTTGCTTTACTTGCCACGCAAATCCTAATTAGGAAGCTTGTGGTCGTTGGGGGGGGGTGTAAGGGTGGGTGAATAGGGATTTTCTATGGAAGATTGAGTAAAATGTTTGAATCAAGGCCAAGGTCATCCTCAATTTTTACTGAGTGACTTGGGCAGGAAAGCAGGAAGTGAAGAGTGGCTTGAATCAGTGCTTACACATTCTTGTGAAAAAGGCCTTACTGGTCTATAACAGTACCCACCCACCAACCCACTAATCACCTAGACACGCAGTCAGATCACTGGTGGAATTGTGGCCAGGATAGGAGTTAAGGAGTTACACCTTTGTGATGCCCACCCCACTTTAGTTAAAGCCACCGTACAGCTTCAGTCCAAAGGCTGCTTGACATTCTAGCTGGCATTGAGAGTCTGGGCACTGCACTGAAAGATTATGAAGTGGACAGATAGATTAGTAGGGTTAATGGGCACACAGTGTTTATCCAAGAGAAGGAAGCATGCTGGTTTGCTGGCCTGGTGGCTGCCCACATTAGTGTATCCTAGCTTGACTCAGTGCTGCCACAGTTTCTTAGGTCAGCATGGCTGGGTCTCCAGAATGATACGTACCTCGTCCCTCCTTGTCACTGTGCAAGCCAGCAGCTTACCATGCAAACTGAAGACTAGCACCGGCCCTCCTCCAGCTCCCATTCAGTGCTGAACTGGTTCTGCACATGTAGGAAATGAGCACTGAGGATGGCCGAGGGCCTCGAACTTCTGATTCAGTACATTAGGATGAGCAGTGGGACAGCCTGGCAGTCAGATATGAGGCTGATTATCTGCCATTCTGAGGAGTTCTTCACTCTTTTTTCTGCATTTCTTATGCAGCGTGGCTCCTCATGGTGGTCCCCACCTAGCCTAAACGACGCCCAGTGATGTATGCTCCTGGGATGAAGAGAGGTCTGCTGCCTGATAAGACAGCGCCCAGCTGGCGGCTCAGCCGAAAGCAGATAAGTGGAGATTGATGAGATGATAGGTGCTGGTCCTCCTGCTGCTGGAACCCATTGAATTATGGCCTGCCTTGGGAATAAATCTATGCCCTTTGACTCCTAGATAACTAGCAGCACAGCTGAAGCGCCATGCAGTGCCAGACTCTGGGTGCTATTACTCTAGGAAATCCTGTCATGGCACCCCTTGACCAGTAGCGACTGCCCAGCACACCATCAGCCAACGCTGTATACCAGACATGGGCCTCCACTTTGGAGGGAACACAATATGCAAATGAAATTTGAAACAAAAATCAAGAAGGCACACTTAAGCCCATGTCACATTAGATGAATTATCCTGCAATGTTCAGTTGTAACCTTCATTTACATAATCTTAGCGCACTGGAATCAGTTGTCATCGTGTTTCTGTGAAGCCACTGTATGAGCGTTCTTTGAAAGGTTTCTGCACTTTTGTGCTTCTGAGCTTTTTTTAGTATGGTGGCTTTTCCAACATTGCAATTCTTAGTCTGGCAGTCCGGACATCTGCTCCTGTGAAATGTGCTGTCATTGGTCAAGCTGATTCTGAGTCAAGAACATGGCTGCCAGTACATCAGTTTGTACCAAGAAACAACAGATAACTGCTGTTCATTGTTCATTGGCATACAGCTGTTAAAGGAGCTGAAACTCACAACCGTTTACACACTTAGTATAGGGACAAAGCTTTACGTCACAGAAATGTATACAAGTGGATGAAGATATTGAAAAAGGGTCAGACAAGTATGACAGATGCAGAGACGACAATCAACATCCAGCATTGATGAGAAGCTGAAAGAAGCCAAAACCACCAATAACAACGAGGAGTGGCTGTTGACTAGCAGGTGGAATAAACATGGCAGAGCTGGCTTTGCACTCACTCTAAAAACATGTAGAACACAGAAGAATAAATGAAGAAGTAAAGTAACTTAACATTTTCAAATCTGCTTCATTTAGTCACACATCATGGAGGACCAGGGCCTGTCCTGGGCGCGAGGCAGACACTAAACCAAGACATTACAGGAGCCACTCACACACATACAGGAGCCACTCACACACAGGGCCTGTTTGGAAACACCAGTGAACCGAACACTCAGAGATCTCTGTGGAAATGAATCAAAAAGTAGTACCAGGAGTGAGACTAAACTGTCATATTCTGGCCAAGATTCACACACAAGTATGCCAGTTTGCACTTAATGGCTGAGTATACCAGTGAGTAAATATACAGTGTGTGTTCAAGTGTATGCTCATATATGCAATGTGTGAGTGAATTGACATGTGGAAGTGTGAGTATATCATTTGAGCACATATGAAGTGTGTAAATGTGCACACTTTATGAGTGAATATGTGACTAGGTCTGTGTTTTTACATTGGTGAGTGTAAAGAGTTGGCTCCGGTGGACGTGCGTGAGTGTGTTCTGCAGTATGCATTACCATAGTCCATGTGTGTACATGTATGAATGTGCTTGTTGTATGAGAGTATCCTGAACGCTCTGTGTCACAGTGCATGTGGGTGAACGTACTGGCATGTAGTCACTCACTCAGTGTGTGTCTGGGGCCGTATTTTAGGACATCTTTCCCCGCTACCTGCGCATACGAGATGCACATGTGAGAGGGCTCTCCCACAGTCGTCTCAGCAGACTCCGCCGCTCTGGGCCACACAGACTGCCACGTCCGCTCCAAATCTGAAGTCATCGCCTTGGAATCGTTTTCACTCACTGTTGGTTTACATTCCATGTTTTCTGCCAAAGTGTCTGCTGTTTGGAGAAATGGCTGTGCTGCCGCTGTCTCAATGGGATGAAGCTCATATGTGTGCCTTCATAAGAAGATAAGAGGGAAGATGGAGACTCACTTTGGCATGATAATGTGGGAGTCCTGTGACTTGACAACTAGTTAGCAAAGCTTATTTCATGTCAAAGCCATCCTAACACACGAGAACAGCTTTGGCATTAAAAAAGGAGACAGCCCAGCATCAGCCATCATGTCCCATTTGTCTAATGTTACTGAAATATTGATAAGGTCCCTGGGGTGCTTTTCATTACTGCTCTACTTGATACCTTGATCTGTGAATCTAAAATTCTCCATGTAAGGAGCATGTCAAGTAAACAAAATTTATTTGCTTAACTTGGTTCCCCCTATGGAAAAACAGCTAACTGGCATGCATGTTCATAATTTTACATGTGTGTAAGTCTGCAATAAAGTGTACGTAAAGTCTACATATCTGCAGGCATGAGAAGTTCTACATTTTTTTCATTAAATGGAGCACCTCTGTGTTCATAGCACGTAGTCAGAATTATTAGACTTTAAGGTCCAGCGGCAGGGGAGTCGGGGGTACCCGTCGGTGTCTGGAGCATGCGCCACTTTAGTTACATAAATGGCATCCCTCTGTGTCAATAACACGCTCCCCTTAACTTTCATAAACAGCACCCCACCGTGAAATCGCCTAATGGATTGACTGGCTGTCTCTGGCTGCCGCTCACACTTTTGTCAACCCCTTTTTAACCTAGAAACATTTACATAAAAGGTATAACATTTGTAAATAAGAATCGTTAGATGTATAAATGTGCAAGAATAAAATTCAAAGACGCATTCAAACACAGCAAATTAAAAAAAAACATTAAATTATGGTGTGCAGGTGTTCATAATGTAAAATCTCAGTGAATTTATGAAACATGCTGGAAACTGGCTGAGTAGCATAAGCAGTTAGCACTTTAGCTGAAGGGTGAGCCAAAAATGAATCCTCAGTCTGAACAAAGTGCTCAGCGAAGACAAACCATTCATCGAGAAACCCGTAAAAAAAAAGTGACAGAGTTCAGCTGTGACGAACCTCCAGAGCTCCACAGGTAGAGCTGAAGTCAAATTTGATTGACAGTCATCCCGCCCCTAGACACGCCCATAATGCCTCCAGTCTGCAGTAACCTTTCTGAAGCTCCACTCCGCTGCAAGAGTATGATGACTATTGAGTCAACAAGTGGCCTAAATATACAATCTAACTGGCTGTTCAATAGAGCTCCTGAATTGTACAGCATAAGTACAAGTACAGAAGAAATACATATGCAGGACTTTGTTATAATGAATTTTGTTAGACAAAATGGACTTCGCTGTACTGTAATGAGGTTTTTTTAAGATTAGTTCTATAGGAAATTGGGAAGGACAAAAACAAAAATTAGTCCTAATGGAATTTGATCTGTAATTGTAAGAAACTAACAAATGTTTTAACACACATGCAAAATGCAAGCCCACAAAAACACGTGTAAGTGGGCACATGCAGACACAACCACTTGTACCTACACTGATGGTAGTAAACCATACATTATATAGTAATAAGACATAGAATATTTGATTTTTGTGATGTATTGTAAGAAAATATAGAAGTATTTAAAATAAATGCATGATAGGACTGATCTCCTATTAGAGTAAGTCAGCAGATGATTAGATAGTGTTAGGAAGCGTGGAAGTAGACTAATGGATAAGCTTTTAATAGGATATTAAGATAATGCAAATAAGCATCCTCAAGTATCTACTCATATAATGCTAAGGTTAACAGATTGTTTAAACCTTACGCTTAAGATAAGACAGTGTTTATAAACTTGTAAAAAATATAAAATAACAGACTGAGATATTTTCAATATGTTTATCAGAGTATTAGCAATGTGGTAATTACAAGAGTAGCTTCATTGACAAGTAACAAGTCCATTGACAACTGCGTGGTCAGCCGCCAAGGCACTGTATCAAAAGAGAGGTTTTAAGAGCATTCAGTGACACAATTTTTGAAATTAGGGAAGGAAAGCATAGGGTTTATGTTAGGAACAACACACTGGATATGAGAGGCTGAGTGAAATGTGAGTAGGACAGTTTAGAAGATGCAAGGAATCATCATTGTCAGGCTAGTCGTCTGCAATAGTCTCTAAATGCTCACAAGCATCACAAGTGGCCTAACAAGAAGAAGACTGTGCAATGGTTTGCACTTTGAAAAAAACACCTCAGCAAAATTAGGAAGATAAAAGAAAAAGACTGCAACAGGAAAAAAAGCCAACTAATTTACCTCATGCGTAGCCTGCTGAATTATTCAGGTTATATGTTTTCTTCTGTTTTAATTTCCAGTGTTGATATGTCTGGTTTCTTTGCAGATAAAACGGTAGGTTTAGAGGTTAATAAAGTTTGTCGTTATCTCCCTGAAACTGCCTTGTTGTTTGCTGACATAAGCAATCAGTAAAGGGTCGGAGGTCCTATAGGATGAGGGACTGACATATTTATCCAAGTTCTATAGGATCCTACCCCAAGTCAAAATGGTCAATAGATCTGTATGATGAGGCGTTGAGATTCAAATCTTGGTCCTTCAGGTCCAACAATATAACTGGCTGTGCTTGCGTCAGGTTCAGTCAGGTAAACTACGAGCGGGCTTTGTCTGTGAACACAGTCGCAAAATGGCCTGCCTTTGTTAAGGATTTCAGAGGTATGTATTGTGAGGTGTATAAGTAATACAAGGCTACTAAGCTAGTGTACAACATAAGGGCATTGCTTTTTGTCTATCAATAAAAAGAACCTTTGAAGGCTGAAGTTCCTTTCAGGGACATTCACAATAAAATGGTGAACACATATGCAGTAGAAGCACACAGTATGAACACACATTCTGACAGTATGTGCTTTACACTGGGCCTGCTGAAGGCAGAACTTCATTGTGTGCTTTCTTTTAAGCAGGATTTGTGTGCAGGTGGTATCACTTTTACTGCTTTTTACAAAGATATCTTAAAATTATAACACACACATTCTTACAGAGTCATGCAAAGACATCTTTTGGCATATTGAACAAAACACACACAGTCACACACCCATACGATGCTCACACTGGATACACACTTACACTCTCTCTTCTCACAGAAAAACATACTGGACCAGACACTCTCTCACACATGTGGACACGGACACAACACGTAGCGGCCAGGTTTGGATGAACATAACAACATGGCTATCCCTATGCCTTGGCCTTGCAAGTGCCAGATCTGTTCTCAATTTAGCATTTCTGGGAGATCCTGGCACAATACTGACACAGCTGTTTTTCACCTCCATCTACAGGACATTAAGCTAACAATAACTAAGAACAAAGCAAATTCCATAATGGTGAAACAATGGGGCCATCTCCATTGGAAGCCCCCATGGTATTGAGACAATGGCACCACCAATGGGACATTGGCACTGTTGTTATAAGGGTAGAGCATAGCTGATTGTGGCATTGTAGAGTGGCAACATTTTGATCAGTCAAGGAAGTAAATCCGTTTGAACTCAGGGCAGTAAACTCAAACTTGATCTTCCATTTTACACTTTTATTTGCTTAGTAGATGCTTTTATCCAAAGCAACCTGGGGCTGTTTCGAACAAGTGTGACAGGACAGATTAGAAACTTTGACCACCACAAGTGAAAAGTTATAAAGTTAGCATAACAGAAAAAATTATCAGTTACCAATATGACAGATATCCACAGAAAAAAAAAAACATCCATTAACCATTTGACAGTAGGGTTTTCAGTCACTTCTTAAACACATTGAGGCAGTCAGCAGTTTGGTTGAAGGTGGGTGGCTCGTTCCACCAACTAGGAACTACATAAGAAAAGAGTCTGGACTGAGATTTAATACCATGCAGAGATTGTGTCACCAGACTGTTCTCTAGCAGATCTGAGTGGGCGAGAACAAGCATAGCACCTCACCAGTGTCTCCATATTCACAGGTGCCGATCCATTGTCTACTCTGTTGGCAAGCATCGAGAACCTGTGTGCTACTACAGGAAGCCAAAGTAGTGACCTGAAGAAAAGAGTGACACGCACCTATCTTGGCCAGTTGAATACAAAATGAGCCACTGCATTTTGAACCATCTGCATTGGCTTGATGGCACATGTAAATCTTTCTGTTAGTAGTGAGTTGCAGTAATCCAGATGTGACAAGACCAATGCCTGGTCCAAAAGATATGACGGATGATCAGCCAGATAAAGTCTGATTTTGTGGACGTTATACAGAGTGAATCTGCATGAACAAGAGACAGTTGAAATTTAGTCAGAGAAAGACAGCTGCTCATCAATCGCCACCCTAAGGTTACATGTGGACTTGGCAGGTGTTAGTGACAATGAGCCAAGATATACAGATGAGGGGCTCAACAGACAGCCTGGCCAGGATAACGAGAAGCAGATTATTTGCCAGGTTGAGGTGTAGATGATGGTCCTTTATCCAGGTTGAAATATCAGTAAGATATAAAGAGGCACTAGCAGATACTATGTTGTCCTCAGGTGGGAATGACAGGTACAGCTGTGTATCACCAGCATAACAATGATATGAGAAACTATGGGATGGGATGATGGGGTCCAATGAGGTAGTATAGATATAAAACAGCAGAGGACCCAACACCAATTCACAATTCCTGTGAATGTCTGATGCATCCTCTTCTCACAAGGACACATGGTGGAATCTGGACAAGATGTAGGACTCAGACCATCTGAAAGGAATCCCAGTGTTGCCAGGTTCAGAGAGGAAGGCCAGAAGGATCTCATGGCTGACTGTGTCAAAGGCAGAGGAGAGAGGTCTAGAAGGATTATGTCTGGTGATTTATTGGTAGCTCTAGCGAATCATAGCTAATCAACCACAGTCAATGTAGGTGTAGAAAGAGAACCTAGACATGGTATGTTTACCATCCTAAGGAGCCACCAAAATTCTATATTGGCATAGTGTCCAGCATCCTCATGTCACATAACATATACAGGCAAGTATATGTGAGCTCACGTTATTTAATATTGAAACATTTTTAGCATAATTAGAACTAAGGAGAATGAAGACTTAAATGAAGCACACCGTACAAGATGGAAACTTCTATAGTCTGTAGTCAACATGCGCTAATCTGGGTAGCTGGTTCCATTTCGGTAATTGTGGGCAGGGTGTCCTACTCGTTTAAGGAATTGACTGTCAATGATGAAACTGCCTGTTCAATTTCTGTCTGGGTGACCGTGAAGATGTTATTTAGGCCACCACTGGCATATACACATATATGGGGGTCTGCAAGAGAAAAGGTTTAAAGTTAAAAGTTTTATAAAATTAATTAAATACATGCATACATGCATTTTAAATGTGCTCAACCCTGCTTGGGGTTATGGGAAGCCAGAGCCTTGGGGACGAAGCACCAGTCTATCATTGAGTCCTCAATTACACATGAAATTGGCCAATTAACCTGCATGTAGTTCCAGACAAACAAATCAGGGCTGAACACTATATCTTAGCAGCATGCTGCACAAAGACCTGTCCCACAATGTAAATTAACACACTGTCGAATGATTAAAGTAATGCTGTCAGGCCTTCCGATACCTTTCTGTGCCTGCATCTCCCACCTATAGAAATAGCTGTAGCTTCTGCTAGCCAGTGTCACAAGTGTGCACATTGGGGACAAGCGATGTTAATTCCCTCCTGGCACTATTTACTAACACCCTTTCTTTTTCTCCCTCTGCAGACCAGCTTCACCACTCTTGCCTTAACTCTCAGTGTCTGTCCACCTGAACCCACCTCTTCCTGCCTGAAGTCCTTATTACCAGAAGATCTGCATCTTGAAACAGTCACTCCATAGACTTGCGTATCTGAAGACTTTCATGTTTTCTTTATAATTATACAGGGTTAGTCTGTGGGTGCCCAAAGATTTTATGCTTGTTTGTGATTTTTTAAACAGTATTTATTATGTTGCTATGGCCAGGTCTTATCTGGGACCCAGTGATGGGCTACAATCCTCTGAGGTTTTCAGTTATGCTCTATCAGTTTTGGAGAAGATAGGAATGTGATGAATCCATTACCTGGTAAAAACTGAGAATGGCAAATCAAGAATCACATTCAAAATAACAAGACAACAGATCAAGGGACAGACTAAGCGATGGACATGCAATCCTTTAAACAGGGACTTCTGTTAGGAAATGAAAAGCCATGTCATGAAGCAGTATTGCCCAGCTACAAGACATTAGGTCAGGATGAAGTCCAGGGGCACTGTACAATGGCTGACCCTGCACTCTGACCCCAAGGGATATGCGAAAACTAACAAATTCCTATACAAGAAATTGTATAAGGCGAAATAAAGAAACTATAACTGTTATACTTATGAGCCAATTGTAGGCTTATTCTCATACATTAAACAGTATAAACATGATCATCAGGTATGACTTGCATTGGCCATGTAGCATATTTCTTGTGCAGGAAACCAGTTTAGATTCTCAAATCGGGTCCTTCTCTGTCTGTGAACCTCAAGCAACAAAAGGGAGGTGAGTGGCAACCCTTAAATGATATTAACAAATACGTGTTTCATGGCAATCTATTATTTATGGCAATGCTCAACTTTGTGTTATTGAAACATTTTAGCTGTTGTGCTTCAGTATATTTAAGGATTTTCCATACTTTCTTTACTTTGCTCCAATCACATACCCTGTTATTTTGTATATTTGGTTATTATATTTCTGCAGGTCACTAAAATTCTTGTGTGCCATTGGACAAAGTGGTTTAAAATGTAGCTAAATCATGTTGAAAATGAAGGCAGAAAACCAACTGCATGAGTGAAACACGCATCGCAAACAGTGGAACTTACTAATGCATGCAAATTGTTACTTTGAATGGCTTCACACAGTTCAAAATCATCATGTACAGAGCGTCTAGAGTGTTCATACATTTTCAGTCATTTTTTAGGTGTATGTTTGGCATACTTTTGACAGCCTTTATAAAAAGTGAGCTGTTGTAAAAAAATCAGCCTTGAAAGAGTTAATGCATACATATTGTGGATACATTTTAGACTTAAAGTTATGTACAGTGCTGAAGGAGTGCTACCTAGGGATTAATTCAAGTTCTGATTCTCTAAAAATAATATTCAGAATAAGCAACAAATGGATTAACTAAAGAAGGAGAAAATCGTAGAAAGGTCTGGTCACATTAGAAGAATTTTTCAGCAATTTTCCGTCATAATCTTCATTGACACAATCTTATAGAGTCGAGGGCAGTCATAGCACACTCCCGTGAAGGAAGTCACCTAATGTGATACACCCAATGACTCACAACATCTAGTCTGACTCACTTTGATAGGATTAAATAAGTTTGATTTTTTCTTTAGTCACAGGGGTGGGCTTCTATATGCATGAAAACCACCAAATAATGAATGCTTACTTGGTAGTACATGTCACATAATGCAGTGACAACAATAAGGTGCAAACATAAGAAAAGCTTGTCTGTCTGATGTGTCATATTTAATATTCCATCACAGAATAGAAAAAAGAAAAAAGGAAAGAGATTGCAGTCAAATTCGCCATAACTGTAAATCCTTTGTAAAGTACTGTCTCTGTCAGACAGCACACTATTGGTTGTCAGAAAAAGGGGCAGGTACAATTGTGTTGAAAGGTCAGCACACAGTAGCATGATTTGAGATGCCCAGAGATATTCAGACATTTAACTAACATGGTCTGGAAAAGAAATCAGCAGCTTCTGTCGGCTAGACTGACATACCCTATGACCAGAAGTCATGTAATGTGACATAAGCCTAGAAGATCAAAAGACACAACAAGTGATGGTCTTGGATGTATAAATATTTTATCATGTCACAGAGGGTAGCTTTCCCCTAGTCATGAATTCCAGTTTTCTCTTAGTAGAGTATTTCTTTATCTAATTTGTAGTCCTAGGGTGTTGTACCGTGTTAGCCATTATGAATTTAGAGAAAAGCCAAGTAAAATGACACCTTATCTTGCCTGAAGAAGGGGCCTGAGTTGCCTCAAAAGCCTGCATATTGTAATCTTTTTAGCTAGCTAATAAAAGGTGTCATTTTGCTTGTCTTTTCTTTATCTAATTTGTAAATATGGATGTATTATACTGTTATTTATGGTTCTAAATTATTTCTGCTTCTTTTGAAAGTGGTGCTACCACAAAACCTTTTGTTTGTTTGTTTGTTTGTTTGAGATGGCATTTTGTGTAGTTGGACATCTTGCTTAATGTTGCTTTGGCCAATCACATAACACAAGAATGTGTTGTGATCTCAGATAGTTTGTCCCTATATAAGATGGCGGAACCCATGTCATAGTATCATAGTTTTCATCTAAAAACAAACTCTGATACTTATTGACTTTTCTCTAGTTTAGAAAGCAAAGTTAGAAGCAAAAATTTTGGCTATTTTGTTTTTAATTTTCCTACAGGTTTGCTCATCAGCTTTTTTACGTTTGGCTTTGTTCCGTTCTTTGATTTTCTGACCATTGCCTGCTTTTTGGTTGTCCCTTTCACACTTCAATTTATCTCTTGGGTGATCCTGTGTATGGTCTTTTGAAAATGTGAGTCTTTCTAATGATCCCTGGCACCAACTTTCCCACCTGTTAGTAACTGTCAGTTTCTCCTCCCTACTTGTATCTCAGTTTTTCTCTGTTTCACCAAACCTCTCAATTGTTATATATCCCTGCCAGCAATTGTTTCCCACGATTCATTTTGTGTCAAGCCTGTAAAGCCATTGGGCCCCTGATCTCTGTTCTTCTATTGAAATGGTCCCACATAAAAGGATTAAATGTTAGTTTCATTTCAGTTTATTCTAGTCTGTCCATCTTGAAGGAACATCTTGTGAATTCCCTTCAAGGTCACTCTTTCCACTTAAGTCTCTTCAGTCTCCAGTGTGGACTGCTCTTCCTTTATTTCCCAGGAACCCTCTTCTCCTGGAACTTCTGAGCTGGTGTTGCCGATGGCATCCTGTTGATAAACATTGAAACATTTAGAATAGTTTATACATCCTATAATAAGAAATGATTGTGCCCAGAAGCAGTCACCTATTTGCACGAATGTTGGCATAGAGAATAGGTGGTACATGGATAAGAAATGACTCCAAAGAGAAATTCACTGATCCCACACAGAGAGGGTTGTGAGGTTTTTTTTACAGTGTTTCTCGAACGCCATTAGCTCTTGGGCCCTGCAGCACAGACTGGCTTCTTCAGTTTTTAGATGGGCTCTCCAATGCACACATTCCCAAAAATGAAAGAGCGATCATGAGTGCCAACATACCACTTCATGTAGTAATCTGGGACAATGTAAGTTTTCACCACTCCAATCATGTAAAGGAATGGTTTAAAACCCTCTAACAAATGATAATGGTGTCCCTGCCACAATTTTCACGATTCCTCAACTCAACTGAGGCATTCTTCTCTGCTTGGAGGTGGAAGGTGTATGATCGACAGTCTCATAAATAGATTTGCCTACTGGAAGCAATGGCTGCTGGCCGTGAGGACGTCACACCTGAGGCTTGAAAAAGCTGGGTGCAGCATGCATAAAAGATTTTACCCTCCATGTCTCAGAAGGGGAGACAATCAGGTGTGATGTGGACACAGTGATGTGGCGGAGAGAAAGGATACCCCTTAAGACATTTCATATTTTGCACTTTATAGTAATTTTAGATTTTTATGTACATATATGTGGTGTGACTTTGCTGTACTATACAGTAGTAGGTGCTGTGTTCTAAGTTTGTATATTTTTCTTTGTCTGTTTTCTGATACATACACTTTCATGTGTAGTACTTTCCTTTTCTAAGTTTCAGCATTAAATATTATATAACGTTTCAAAAAAATCTTCCACATTTCATTTTTGTGTTTGAATATTTTTTACTCTACATTAAGCCTACATTTTTTTGGCAGTACTCTTTTCAAAGTCAGTAAGGTTTTGATAATAGTATAAAAACATTTGGTGTCTAAGTCTTAAAGCAGTGGTGAAAGCTTTCTATTCATTGGTCAGAGTGTTAAAGTGATTGACTGACTTTGCGTGTTTTGACACATATGAAAAGGTTCTGATTGTTTTTGTGTGTTTTGCACAGGTCAGTCTGTGTTATGAGAAATGCCAGAACTGTTTTGAGAACTGCATTAAGAGTGGTGAGAATGAAGTTCTTGATGCGAGAACTGCACCAAAGTGATTGAGAAAAACTTTAATACAGTGCTGAGTAAAGAATCCATGGCTGATGATACAAGCAGCCATCCATTAAAGAACTGAGTCAATGGTGTTCTATGGCACTCCTGACAATGCACTTTGCAAATATTCATTCAGGTGTAGTTTGGACTGTAGTTACTGTCACGTAATTTCTGGTGTGTACTCTACTAGACACAAGTCCACAAAAATAACTGAAAAGAAAAACATGGTGATGTCCCATAGGCACACCTGAGAGATGGCAGTCATGTGTGGTTAGGAAGGTCAGGAAAAGAGAAAACTCATACGATGGTCTGACATGTCATTGTGTGGTCCAACTCCACTTAGAAAGCAGAAAAGGCAACGGTGTCCTACACCAAGGAACATGTTGCTTTGGTGATGTGATGCTCCAGAATGTTGTCCAGAATATATTGGTTTTCATGTCATCTCCATGTGTGAATCTATTAAGCAAGTTACATGTTTCGACTGTGCTATCAATGGATAATGCAGATGTTGTACTGTAAGCCATAAGTGGGTTTCCATCATCAAAATCACTGCATCACTGGACATGTTGGGAAATATTGACACAAGTGTTGTGACAGTCTGTAGCAGAACTTGTTGCTTCACCCTCTGTAATTCCCATGGGCCTCCCACCATCTCATCAACACTAACAAAATACCCTACAGCACTTTGGAGTACCCATCTGGCCACACAAAGACCAACAAAGTGACAATGATTATCGTGTCCTGTCCATTATTATCTTTTAGTTTGAGGCTAATGCACCACTGACCTCTACTGGCAGTCATGAGAATAGGCAACTTGCAACACTTACCATTTGTACACCTCACCCAGGCTTGCTTTTCATGTCAACTGGGCCATTCCTTCTGCCATTCTTTGTCACAGAATCCTTTAGACTCTTTACCTTAACAGGCCATTGACATCTTCTTGGCCTTGATGAAGGACACACTGGGTAGTGGCGTTGAACTGCAATCCTCTTTGTTTCAGTGCCTCATGGTCTCATTTGAGCAACTTCAAATGACTCAGTGTCCCCAAGCACAAGTTTGTATATTTTTCTTTGTCTGTTTTCTGATACATACACTTTCATGTGTAGTACTTTCCTTTTCTAAGTTTCAGCATTAAATATTATATAACGTTTCAAAAAAATCTTCCACATTTCATTTTTGTGTTTGAATATTTTTTACTCTACATTAAGCCTACATTTTTTTGGCAGTACTCTTTTCAAAGTCAGTAAGGTTTTGATAATAGTATAAAAACATTTGGTGTCTAAGTCTTAAAGCAGTGGTGAAAGCTTTCTATTCATTGGTCAGAGTGTTAAAGTGATTGACTGACTTTGCGTGTTTTGACACATATGAAAAGGTTCTGATTGTTTTTGTGTGTTTTGCACAGGTCAGTCTGTGTTATGAGAAATGCCAGAACTGTTTTGAGAACTGCATTAAGAGTGGTGAGAATGAAGTTCTTGATGCGAGAACTGCACCAAAGTGATTGAGAAAAACTTTAATACAGTGCTGAGTAAAGAATCCATGGCTGATGATACAAGCAGCCATCCATTAAAGAACTGAGTCAATGGTGTTCTATGGCACTCCTGACAATGCACTTTGCAAATATTCATTCAGGTGTAGTTTGGACTGTAGTTACTGTCACGTAATTTCTGGTGTGTACTCTACTAGACACAAGTCCACAAAAATAACTGAAAAGAAAAACATGGTGATGTCCCATAGGCACACCTGAGAGATGGCAGTCATGTGTGGTTAGGAAGGTCAGGAAAAGAGAAAACTCATACGATGGTCTGACATGTCATTGTGTGGTCCAACTCCACTTAGAAAGCAGAAAAGGCAACGGTGTCCTACACCAAGGAACATGTTGCTTTGGTGATGTGATGCTCCAGAATGTTGTCCAGAATATATTGGTTTTCATGTCATCTCCATGTGTGAATCTATTAAGCAAGTTACATGTTTCGACTGTGCTATCAATGGATAATGCAGATGTTGTACTGTAAGCCATAAGTGGGTTTCCATCATCAAAATCACTGCATCACTGGACATGTTGGGAAATATTGACACAAGTGTTGTGACAGTCTGTAGCAGAACTTGTTGCTTCACCCTCTGTAATTCCCATGGGCCTCCCACCATCTCATCAACACTAACAAAATACCCTACAGCACTTTGGAGTACCCATCTGGCCACACAAAGACCAACAAAGTGACAATGATTATCGTGTCCTGTCCATTATTATCTTTTAGTTTGAGGCTAATGCACCACTGACCTCTACTGGCAGTCATGAGAATAGGCAACTTGCAACACTTACCATTTGTACACCTCACCCAGGCTTGCTTTTCATGTCAACTGGGCCATTCCTTCTGCCATTCTTTGTCACAGAATCCTTTAGACTCTTTACCTTAACAGGCCATTGACATCTTCTTGGCCTTGATGAAGGACACACTGGGTAGTGGCGTTGAACTGCAATCCTCTTTGTTTCAGTGCCTCATGGTCTCATTTGAGCAACTTCAAATGACTCAGTGTCCCCAAGCACCTCTCTCTGCCTATTGACAACATTCAATTCCAGTGTCTTCTTCCAATTATATTTTGGCATCATTTGCCAGGACTCCATCTCTGAAATGTATTTCTTGCATTCATTAGCAGCTTCGGTGAGGAGTTTCTAAAAAGTGATAAGGAAATGTGGCTGCCAGTGGATACTTTTACTTTTTTTGTTCCCTAAACAGCTGAGACGCTCAGGATATTTTAGTGGTTCCCCCCAACTAGCACCTGTACTAAGAGCAACTTACCAGTCACTACAGTATGACTGGTTTGACAATCTACAAGGTGAGTCCGTGCAAGTAACACAAAGAGTCAGTTGAGCTCTACACTCCAGTGCATGACCAGTAGACCTCACCAGCTCCATATGTTTAAACATGAGCAGGCAGTCCACAAGAAAAGCCTTGAACACTGGCACCAGAGGGCAGATGGCTAACAATGTACACTGTGATGTCATAAACCAACATGTCTCCAAACTGGAAGGTATGAGATCTTGGGCTGGCACATTCAAGTAAAGGGAGGGCAGCCAGAATTGTTGCTTTTCAGGGACAAGACCCTGAAGTGCCTCTTAAAACAAACCTTAAAGTGCAGCCATAAGAACTGAAATCAAAGTGTTTTGGGTGACCTGCCAATTTCTAGGAACCTACTTTCTGGTAAAGAAAGCTTGAAGAAGCATGACAGCCATGACGCCTCCAAAACCAACCTGGACACCCGCTCAGAAAATGTGTAATCTGCTTCAAATAAGTCTCTCTCTAATATTAAGTTAAACACTTTTTATTCTCTATTTCATTCTAAAAACAGTGCCTCGTATTGATAAGACTAAAGTTTTCTGCCTGTACAACTCCACTGTCTTAATGATGCCTCATCCAGTAGACTCTGCTGTGCTACCCGTATTCATATTTCCCCGTCTGGCAAATCATGCGCAACATTTACTAAATTGTTCAGCATAACAAATGCCAAGGGTTTTGGCAGATAGAGACACTATATACAGTACAAACACTGGACTGAGAATGTATTACTGTATATCTGAGCATATGGCTTAGTGGCAGGGTGTGCCTATGACAGCATGAGGAGGTGCGTGACGTGTCAGCGAGCCTCCTGAGTGGCAAGTCTCAGCGTGAGCTTCAGAAAATGCACAAACAGGCAAATAATCCCCCTCTGCCAGCAGACTGCCAGCCTCTTTCTGCAGTTATTTATAGATGCACGCTAATCCGAACAGGAGACAGGTGGGACACTTCAGTGCAAATTTGGGACGTTTTGTCGCATTTCACTGTCGAGTGTTTTTATTTGCATTGCTAGTCTAAGAAACCTGTTGTTAAGAATGCAAAAACATATCAAAATCTAACTACCCGTTACCATTGTGACCTAAAAACTGTACCCTGGACGCAAAAATAAAGCATCAGGGTTAGTACCCCACACAATATGGCTTATTGCCTTGTATCCAGTGCTGCCAGGAGAGGCATTCACTCCTCTCAACTATTACATAGATAAGGAGATTGGAAAATAGATAGATAGATAGATAGATAGATAGATAGATAGATAGATAGATAGATAGATAGATAGATAGATAGATAGATTGATTGATTGATTGATTGATTGATTGATTGATTGATTAAAAGGCAGGCAGGCAGACAGAAGTGTCATGTCTTCTTCCACAGCTGGCCATTATCTGAAGGCTACCTTAATAGGTGATTCACTTTCATCTGATTTTGAGTGAAAGAGGTGGACTTAAGGACCCTGCTTGTTCTGGAACTTCTAGGCTTTCCCCGTGCACCCAATAAAGACATCCCTGACTCAATCACTTGTCAAAGTACTGGCTGCCTCAAAGGCAAATAGAATGTTCTTTGACTCAAAGGGTTAAAATCTAGTAAATTAATATTCAATTACTTTGTTATTTCTATTTTAAGCTAAAAAATGTCAGTTGTATGTCTGACCAACATGCAATACATCACCACTTTAAGCAAGTATTGAGTTAACAGTTGACCTTTCCTTGCTTTTAATTAAGCATTTAAGCATTTAACTGATTAAATAAGTATTTATTGAGGACACTGACAACTATGATGTTATGGACACCAAGCATTGACTGGCATTCCAGCTCGGATAGTCCAAGGCTCTTTACCTGTCCGGGAGGTTATTTTAAAGGAAGGACAGGGAGAGACCACTGAAATGGACTACACTCACCTAAAGGATTATTAGGAACACCATACTAATATGGTGCTTGACCCCCTTTCACCTTCAGAACTGCCTTAATTCTACGTGGCATTGATTCAACAAGGTGCTGAAAGCATTCTTTAGAAATGTTGGCCCATATTGATAGGATAGCATCTTGCAGTTGATGGAGATTTGTGGGATGCACATCCAGGGCATGAAGCTCCCGTTCCACCACATCCCAAAGATGCTCTATTGGGTTGAGATCTGGTGACTGTGGGGGCCATTTTAGTACAGTGAACTCATTGTCATGTTCAAGAAACCAATTTGAAATGATTTGAGCTTTGTGACATGGTGCATTATCCTGCTGGAAGTAGCCACCAGAGGATGGGTACGTGGTGGTCATAAAGGGATGGACATGGTCAGAAACAATGCTCAGGTAGCCCGTGGCATTTAAACGATGCCCAATTGGCACTAAGGGGCCTAAAGTGTGCCAAGAAAACATCCCCCACACCATTACACCACCACCACCAGCCTGCACAGTGGTAACAAGGCATGATGGATCCATGTTCTCATTCTGTTTACGCCAAATTCTGACTCTACCATTTGAATGTCTCAACAGAAATCGAGACTCATCAGACCAGGCAACATTTTTCCAGTCTTCAACTGTCCAATTTTGGTGAGCTCGTGCAAATTGTAGCCTCTTTTTCCTATTTGTAGTGGAGATGAGTGGTACCCGGTGGGGTCTTCTGCTGTTGTAGCCCATCCGCCTCAAGGTTGTGCGTGTTGTGGCTTCACAAATGCTTTGCTGCATACCTCGGTTGTAACAAGTGGTTATTTCAGTCAAAGTTGCTCTTCTATCAGCTTGAATCAGTTGGCCCATTCTCCTCTGACCTCTAGCATCAACAAGGCATTTTCGCCCACAGGACTGCCGCATACTGGATGTTTTTCCCTTTTCACACCATTCTTTGTAAACCCTAGAAATGGTTGTGCATGAAAATCCCAGTAACTGAGCAGATTGTGAAATACTCAGACCGGCCCGTCTGGCACCAACAACCATGCCATGCTCAAAATTGCTTAAATCACCTTTCTTTCCCATTCTGACATTCAGTTTGGAGTTCAGGAGATTGTCTTGACCAGGACCACGCCCGTAAATGCATTGAAGCAACTGCCATGTGATTGGTTGATTAGATAATTGCATTAATGAGAAATTGAACAGGTGTTCCTAATAATCCTTTAGGTGAGTGTATATACTCCCACGATACAACAGGGGACAGTTTCCCTGGGCTATAATGCCTGCATGGGTATCTGCAGGGTTGGGTTCGATGGGAGCTGCCAGGAGGAGCTACAGAGGCAGACTATCCCTACTTTAAGGAACTTCAACCTGACCCAGAAGTGCTTCCAACATGTAGTGCTGTAACAGCAGAAATACTCCCAGGTCTGGCAAAAGAAGGGCTCCAACACCTCACCTTAGGGAGTCAGAGTCAGGTGGAAGAAGACAAATCTCACCTGGAGGAAAGAAAGGAGAGGAAAGACACAGATGGAGAAACATTATTATTGTTGGTATTTTATGCTTGTGTGATGTTTGAGAGAAGCCTTTGTGAGATATTCATGAAAAATAACATCTTCATTTGAACACGGGACCTGCTTTTATGTTGGTGTGTTTGGGTCTTGGGGCTCAGTGGCACGCCTACTGGTCAGACTATTTAGAAGTCCCAGTTCTTTCTTACTAGCAGTCCTGAGTATAATGTATATTAGTAAATGTCTGTAATAAAGTTAGATCTAACAAGGTGCCTTCGTACTGAGCAGGGCTGAGTTTTTCTAATTAAATCTGAACAGTGAACATACATAGTCAAATATCTCCAAATATTTAACTCAGCTTTTTCTCAGACTGAAGCCCTGAAAAACCCAAGTTTTTCCATATATAGAGATGGAACTGAATATCAGTAATCTTTTCACACGGTGTCACATCAGTTTTAAATAACATCTTTTTCAGTGATGCCATCATGACCATGTTAAAAAATGAGCTATAAATAAGTTTTAGATCACATTTGGAGATCATCAGAAACAGATAAATGACCACATTTTATACAAATGAAGGTAAAGGTGTTTTCTCTCCATACACAGCAACCATGTAAGTGGAGGCTGATGTGAACTTTGAGAGGAGAAAGGTTGCCACCTGGAGATGTGCTTTAATCCCAGGTAAATACGTAACCGGGTGTTGCACACGTGTGAATCAGGAGCATCACCACAGCACAGTGAGGGCAGTGACCCCACTGTCTGAGGAAACATGGTTGCTAACAGCCCTGAAGGACCTTACTCATTGACATCACTTACAGTTTAGTTCCAGAGCTCCCAACTCTTCAGGCCCTTGGGACATTTAAAGAACCTGATTGCTGGAAGCCGACATTCAGACTGAACTTAAGACTAAAGATACTGGAGCTCGATTAGCCTGAGTGGAGGCATGGAAGGACACGTGCACACTACATCCTCAATGATATATTGCTGGATCCTTTTCTCTTTGTTAGTTTTATTTTCCCTTTTGATCCACAATACTTTATTTTTTCCATCTTGTCTATTCATTTTATATCCAGGAGTAATTCAGATACAAAATGGAAGCTATTTCCATGCATAAAGGGCCTATGAGTATTCTCTAATTTACTAGAGCTTAGGAAGCAGCTGCGTGTCTCCATGAACCCCACACAGACCTGAATACCGCAGAACATATGAAAACATTTTGCCTGCTTGAGCCAAGTATCCCTGGACACACATGAGCATTTGAACTGAGACTTGAGTTGGCTAGAAGCCTGATTATTCCAAAGAAATTCCAGAAATGTTCACAGATTCATATACAATGTACACAAAGGCCTTGAGTATTCCAGGCCCATGGATGTTTTATTATTAGTGAAACAGTAAAGTTTAAGATTTTTTTAATGCCATATGGTAACTTGATGGATTCAATAAGTGAGGCATGATAAGAATGGATGTCAACATATGCTCCTGCTCCACCTGGCTTCAGATGACTGGCATTTCTTTCCAGGTAACTCCATCAAATACGTGATCCTTAAGTGAACATTAAACTAGTCAGAGTAAGTGAACTTCAACTAACCCCTTCAGTTCCCTAATTCATCTATTTTCTGAAACCACCTTTGAGTTACATGGTCATACAGAGCTAGAGAGACTTCTGGGTCTAAAGGGCTCCTAGCAGGACCCAGTTCTAAATGGTACAGCAGTCTATCACAAGGTGCACTCATGCTTTCACTCATCCATCCCTTCATTTTCTGAGCTTGCTAATTCCATTACAAGGCCAAAGGCCAAAGCCCAAAGCATGAGCCAACTCAAAATGTGGGCACCTTTCAGTACATGTCCACCTTCACTCAGTTTAACCTAGCAAAGACTTCTTTGGGACATGGGAGGAATTCAGTATCATCACGTAGACACAGGGCGAGCATACAAACCACACCCAGACAGGAGCCAGATGGAATCAAACTCAGATTTGTGAGGCAGAACTGTTCAGCACTGGGCCACTACTGGGTGCTGTAATTCAAGGTTTCTTTACTTGGGAAGATGTGTAAAAATTATCATAAAAATGCATAAATACTCACCCACAACACAAAAATTATTGATGACCTTTTACCTTATTTTTCTTTTCTGTCCCTTTACTTGTTTTAGAACGTTATTTTTTGGGGGGCCAATTATGTACTCATCTCCATCGTTCCCAATGGGATGAGTGTTGTCTATGTGGGGTTTGCATTTTCTGTCAGTGTCTGCTTGGAGTCATTCTGGCCCCCTTATCATCTCCTTTCTCTAACTAACTAATTATCACTCTCACCTCTTCTCCACTTAATAGCTAATGTGTGGCTGGCACAAAATGACAGTCATTGTGTCATCTAGGTGGATGTTGCACATTGGTGGTGGTAGAAGTGGCTCCCAGTTGTCTATTTAAGGAGTAGTTAGAAATGTGCTACATAAATGTAATTAAATATTATTTTTCTCTGGATACTCTGGTTTTCTACAAACATCCCAAAGACGTACATATTAGGTTTGCTGGCAATTCCAGCCTGAGCCTGTGTGAGTGTGGAGGTGTGTGTGAATTGGATCTGTGGAGTGCCTGCATTCCCCTAATCAGACCTCATTCCTGCCTTGTGCCCAGTGTTGCCAGGATAGGCTCTGATCCTGCACAACTCTAAACTGGATTAAGTGGGTTTCACAATGTTATTTCACACTTTCACTATTCTGAAAGGCATCCCCAGTGTGAATGAGAAAAAGAGAGAGTGTGAAAGAGTGACAGTGCTCTCCTGTGTGCCATTCTATTCAACAGCAGGTAAGATTAACATCATGGATTCCACGTCCCACGTTCCTTCTACACACAGGTGTTTTACTAAGAACTCAAGCATGAGATACAGACTGACTGGCTCATCCATAGGTGGAAATGGGATCACATGAAACTATGTGAATTCATGGAGAACTCTTTCACTTACACTGGGGGCAGGGAAGTGACACACTTGTTTTTGTTGATATCAAAGGGGTCCATAAATATGAAGAAAAATAAACTAACTAGCACATCTAATGTGTGCTGGTTGTTCTGGTGGCAATGGACGCCAGCAGCTCTTTAGGTGTATGTGTGACAGTAAGGTGAGGTCTCGGTGCGCCATTTACTGAAAATCAGCTCTGCACAATTCAGCTAAGGTGCCCTTCAGTGGAACAACAGCACCCTCTGGCAGCCATAATATGATTGCAGCACTTTGTATCTTTTAAAACAGGACTGGCTTCCTTAAACAAGCTGTCCTTTCTTTCTCCCATCCATCCATTATCCAACCCACTATATCATAACTACAGGGTCACGGGGGTCTGCTGGAGCCAATCCCAACCAACACAGGGCGCAAGGCAGGAAACAAACCCCGGGCAGGGCGCCAGCCCACCGCAGGGCACACAAACATACACCAAGCACACACTAGGGACAATTTAGAATCGCCAATGCAGCTAACCTGCATGTCTTTGGACTGTGGGAGGAAACCGGAGTACCCGGAGGAAACCCACGCAGACATGGGGAGAACATGCAAACTCCACGCAGGGAGGACCCGGGAAGCAAACCCCGGTCTCCTAACTGCGAGGCAGCAGCCTGACCCACTGCGCCACCGTGCCGCCCCTCTTTCTTTCTTTCTTTCTTTCTCTTTCTTTCTTTCTTTCTTTCTTTCTTTCTTTCTTTCTTTCTTTTAGCACAAATTAATTTTGTATAGTTCCTCTCCTAGAGTGTTTTATGATACAACAACGAGGAAAATGGTTAGATTCTATTCTTTCTTTCAATAATACCTTATTTTAGAGTACCTTTCTGAGAATGTTCTATTGATGCCAGGTATGAAAGGCACTATATAACCCCACTGATACTTTTTGGTCCCAAATGCAATCACCCCATCTTGTTATATAACACCAACAAACCCACACACATGTGTACAGGCTTTAGTTAGCATCTTAGATCCACATTCACATCCAAATCACCCTCAAATTTGTTAGCACGTATACCCAACCATAATGCCTCTGACAAACGTGTCCATGCTCTCACTCAACATTCTGACATTTCTTCACGGCTAGTAACTCCTATCACATTTCCCATTCTTTATACCCCTCATATGTCCTCACTATGTAAGATGCTATATTCACTGATGCCTGGGGCTTAGTCCAATATTTCCCTGCTCCTGCCACCCTGCCTCTTACGCTGGATCACCGACATGAGATATGTTGGAATGGCTCTAGCTCCCCTTGGGCCCTGTTCATGTTAATCCTTTGAAGCCTTCAGTCAGTTGCACAGTTTAAAGTTGTCAGCCATGGAACAAACAATACTGAGTGGGAGGTCAACAAGGGGGCACTGATGAGGTGGCAGTAAAGAGAGTTCTCCTGTGATGTGCACTCATTTCCAGTTCTTACCTCTACAGGTTCAGCATGAAAGCCATGGTGTCACATAAAGTGGGGCCAATGAAGACGTTCATATGTTTCCAGTGTTCCTTAATGCCAAATTTACAAGATATTTTGTCTCTGGTGGGAGATATTGAGATGCCAGGTCTATCCGGGAATCTACTGGAGTTGGACACATCAGTCTCAGAAAAACTGTGGGCATCACATTATAGAATTGGCATACACTGCAGTTCCAGACATGTTATCCAGATGGTCTCAGCAGCATGAAGGATGATTCACCACTGGATGCTCAGCTATGCAGAAGGTACATTACGAAGCAGCCTGGCACCTGTGCTAAACGCAGCCCCCCTCACTTTTAAAGCTTGTTGCCCACACTTGCTAGGCTTTTAAACTCTGACCTTGCAGTTAAATGATTTGCCCCTTGCCTGCTTGGCCAAGCAGGTACTGGCAGGGGATGGGTTATTGGGTGTGCTCTAGGTTACAGTGAGGCCTTTGTCTCTGGGCAGCGGGGTCAGGAGGGCACTTGTGAAATATTAGATGAAGATCGTTCACCAATACAATGGCGCCTTTGAGGGCGAGAGCAGCCGTGCTGTGAACAGCAGACGTGTGGAGATATACCGAGAGAAGGCGGCGTGCGGCCGGATCCCCAGCATAATGCCAGCTCTGTTCAGAGGGGCCCTCTGTCACTCCTGGAGCACAAATATGCAGCCATATACCCTCTCCCATCCACCCAGCCCCCTAAAATATGGCACCAAGCCACTGCAAGAGACCTAGGAACAAAGTGAGGCTGCGGGCTGACAGAAGGTTACAGACCCAGATTCTCGTAGAAAGCGGCAAAGATGACATTATGGCCAAATGTCGGGAGGGGGATGAGCAGGAAAGAGAAGTCTGTGGCCAGGTCTGGAATGTGGGCTTGCCATGAGGGTCACAGGGCACATGATCAGCAGGTGGTATCAGGTGTAGAGAGCTGATGGAGGGTTGCACATGAACCAAGCGGCAGTGACTTGTCTCTTGTTCTGGACTTTGTGAGACCCACCAGCTTGATGCTAGTAGAGCACTCAGACAGCTGTATGAGTCTGAAGTGCATTGTTTTACAGTGTGAATTACCTAATGAAGACATTGTGAGGCTGTTCATCATGAAAGGTGAGTTATGAAATAAGTCAAGTGGATCTTTAATCTAAAGCATCATGTAACTCACTACACGATGATGCATATTATGAAGGTACAATATATAATAAAGACTCTAAATTGTCCCCTTATGATTAGGGGTAGATGTCCTGAGATGGACTGGTGTACAAATGACTTTGAAAGTTGGATAAGTGGAAAAGAAGATGGATGGATGGATGGATGGATAGATGATTTATTAATCTACAATGTGAAATATTCTATCAGACATTCAAGGAACATTTTGAAGGCTCTGTCCTCATAAGAAATGTGCAAGAAGGGGATGATAAAGGGGTGGTACAGTCATTAACTTTCTTTCCCTCTTTAACCTTAGAATTAAGGAGGATGCCCCCGAGGACATCTGACGTCCCTCCTGCCAAAACTGTGAAGTTCCACCCCTTCTGGTCCCTCAATTACTTAAGAAGTGTCCAGCGCAGGAGTCAATGTTCATTTCTGGGCAGAGCCACCTACCAAGAAGCAACTACTACAGGCTGAAGCAGTCATATTTTACATTGAATGGTTCTTGGATGTTACTTCATACTATAAATGCCTGTTTCTTTATTCCAGATTAAGTGTGGCATCCCTCTTGGCACCCTAACCTTTTAACTGTTTATGTTTCTATTTTTTAGAATCCTGAAAACCACCATATTATTGTAGTCACTAGGAAAGAATAAAGACTGCTCGATCCATCTCACTTGTCAATTGTTTATAAAGCTCTCAATGAAAGCATTAAATTTACCGTAAAAGATGCTATATGTAATAAAGAAGGCTAATGAACTGACCCTAACCTAACACATGATAGAGGTTTTTATGAAGGCGCCATGTCAAATATTAATAGATAAACTAACCTGTACTATGAACCACCTTCTAAATGACGATAGAAGACTTGATAGGAAATAAAGGCAGGTTAGGCTAACTGGCGACTCTCCTGGAGAATGTCACAGTTTGGGTGGATGACTGTGGATGGCCATGCAAGTTCACCCCGTCATCAACTGGCAATCCAGCCAGAATGGATTTCCAACTTTCACCCAATGCTGCGTTGGATAAGTGGGTTTGGAAAACGGATGGATGGACGAATGCCTTATTAATCTGAAATGGTAATTGCAAATTAAACCGTTTAGGGATAGTACTCTTTGTGAACGTTTCTATATAAAATAAAGGAGTTCATATTGATTTGTAATATGAATTGTGTTATAAACCACTTAACAAAAATGCTAAATGAAAGGGGTGCTCTATAGAATAAAAGTATATTATTCTTTTAGGTTAAAGGTCTTGAAAAACACATCATGATTGCACTCTCTGTAAAGGGTGATATAAGGAAAAAGATCAAAAGGTGTTATAAAAAGCACTGACTGACTGAAGTTTCTATACTAAGACAAACTGATGAATTGACCTCTAATGTGAATTATTTTGTAAATCTCTTAATGGCAAAGCTTTCTAAAGGCACAATATAAAAATACATTGTCTGAACCTGAAGGGACAAAATTTAAAATGACAATCATGATTAGGAGCAACTAGGCAGTGAAACTGACAAGTTAGGCTATCATACTGAGTGCCTCTAAGGCAAAGACAAAGGTGCTCCCTTTCTAATAGGGGCAATTACAGCAAGACAGTCTTCTCAACAGGTTGTATTCAGTACGCTTCACTCAAAGCCCCTTTCAAAATGACAAGCCACAGTACCCTCCTGGGCTTTACTTCCACACTTATATTCCCTTTGCTTGGTTTTCCCTTGAGGTATAACATTAAGTAGCTATTTGCATCTGTAGTTATTATGTAAGTCTCCTTTCTTTTGGATTTGGGGTACAGTAGTGGTGATGGGAAGTAATGTATGGGTTTATTTTGGGCTTGTCTGACATGCTCTTCCAATTTATCTATTTTTATAGATTTGGTTTAATACTTATTTGTTACTCTTGCACCACAGTAATACGTGTGAAGTTAAGAGAGCGCAAGTGAAAACATAAAATTCAGCCACGTGCAAAAACAAAAAGTGACACAGGAGGGCGACAGAGTAAAATAAACGCCAGGAGTCCTTAAAGTATAGAAAATGAGAAGACCGTTCCAAACTAGTTATAGTAGGAGGTACTGTGGACTAATAAGCACAATTATTAAGAAATCAATATATCAGATAGATAGATAGATAGATAGATAGATAGATAGATAGATAGATAGATAGATAGATAGATAGATAGATAGATAGATAGATAGATAGATAGATAGATAGATAGACAGGGTCATTGTGCTTGCACCCTCATTTGGTTTCTTCAAGAGGAAAACAAAGAAGGATTTGAGAAAAACTAAAAATAAATTCTCATTAGAGGGCACTGTGTTCCCTAACCTGGTGTAACCAGCCACTGATATGGATTTACTTTTGTATGTTAAAGTGAACAAGTACACTTTATATAGAGAGGTGTCTTGAAATGACCATAGAATTTATATCCTTAAATGTGTACACACTGCCAGTTAGCATCATCTTTACTCACCCAGTTTTTATTTTTTGTGCTTTTCAAGTTTTTCCTGGTCCACTTTCTGTGATCTCATGAATCCTTAAAGGTCATTGTTTTCATGTCACCCAGCACATTATTCAAGCATGTCTCCTTCTCTTTGCCTCATCTCCTGCACTTCCTTCCATTGTGTGCCTTTCACCTCACATTCCTAAATGACCTCCCCGTCACTTATCATTCCAAAAGTGAGAAATCTTCTACCTCTTATTAGCCCCATGTTTCATGCACAGTTCTAATGCTTTTACACTTTTCATGTCAGACTGTTGGGTGGTACGGTCGTAAGTGAGGCTGGGGTACAAGTTCTTGGTCTGGCTATGGAGCACCTTCACATTTTTTTCTGTGCATCATTTAACCCATCTCACAAACTGTATGACAATAAAGCTATTAGTCCTACCTAGCCAGGTAAGGTATTATTATTAACTTTCTTTCTTTTTTTCTTTCTTTCTTTCTTTCTTTCTTTCTTTTATTGGGTGTTGAATACATGTATTTACAATGCCTCACACTCTCAGCTCTGATCACATGTGGCACCTTCAGTTTGCCATCTCCCCGTGGTACACCAATGTTACCCAGTAGTCATCCTTCTGTCTGGCACATCTACTCCCTGTGGGGTTTATGCTGAGACAGCATTCATCAGCCATTTACCACCTAAATGCAGCTTCATTCTTCTCACTTTACTCACCTCATCTCCTCCCAATCTGTAGCAACAAATGCAACCACCACAGCCTTACTGTCACTGACTGAAGACAACCTGAAGCCTATCCCTTCACAGTAAGCTTTCCCTCATCTTTGTCATTCCATCTAGCCTCTGCTAGTTTACCTGTTTTACTCCCGTCATTCCCAGTTATAATTCTCACACACCTCCACTTATTCACAATCCCACCTTCATCTTACTTTACACCAAATCTGCTTTCAAGTAGTGAATCCTAACTAAGAAAACAGAAAACTGATTCTGGTCACGCTGAGCTGGTTTCCCAACTTGCAGTTTGTTAAAGGCAGGTGGGGACCCCTACAGGATCTGCTCGGCCCATTTATTGGGGAGGGTTCCATGGCAGACTGGTTTAGGTCAAATGTATTTTGAGATCCTGGTTACATTTTATGATAGTTAGGGTTCCCAACTCCTTATTCTGAGTTTATTGTAAACCCAGGTCAGAGAGAAAACAAAATGCATATGCAGCATACTGAAATGAGCACACTGTATACAGAAATACACATGCTGTTAATGAAAAACATGACATTCATCTGCCCATTCTCAGACTCATTTAATTGACTACATGGTCAGAGTTGCCGGAGCCCATCATGACAGGAACCAGCCCTGCATAAGACATCTGTATACTGCCAAGAAGGAAATAACACTGTATACTTAAATATTTGAAATGCATAATGAAACACATGCCCTGTATGAAATTACCCTCCTAATATATTGCAAGATCTAATTTACCTAGTAAAATGTGCACGCTCAGTACTAAAATTTACTTACAGTAAACAGAAACAAGAAAGAATGGAAAATACCATTTTCTGAAAAGCCCACATTTTACAATACACTACAATACCCATAACTGCATATACAGTGAAATCCATTCACTGGTTCTGCTAGTTTACTGTGTTGAAACGTGGTTTACAATGCACATAATCTGTAAAGAAACGCATCTGCAGTATAATTACATTCTTAAAATGCAGCTGTACATGCAATATACACAGTAATCCATTTACAGAGCACTGAAATACACACACTATACTACAACAGACTTGCAGTGTACTGATATATATATATATATATATATATATATTCATACAATATACTGTGACTATTTAACTGCATATTGAAATGCCACCATAGTACAGTGAAATCTGCATTGAAAGGAATTTATAGTAACTGAAACTCTTAAACTGTATACTTACTGTAAATGCATTTACATTATAGTGAAATGAATAAACTGTATACTAAAACACATTCAAATTATACTGAAACTCTCAGATTATATACTGAAACTATATGCAAATTGATTAGCACAAGAAGAATTTCACTATACTGTGCACATGTGACAATAAAGACCCCATAAACTGATACTGAGTCTCTTTTAAACAGCCTTTTCACAGCATACCAAAACATTTAAACTGTATACTTAACTGATTACATTGCATACCGGGCTACAACTGTAGAATACTGAAACTCTTTGAATGTTGTCACACATAAGGAACAGCTTAAGGGCTCTAGTGATTGTAATTCCCCTCTGCTCCAGGGGTTGGCGCTGTGTCCTAATGCCTTTTCTCTTCCTCCCTCTGCAGACTGACTGCTGTAACACCACTGATGTCACTTCCTGTGTCTGTCCACCTGAACCCACCTCTTCCTGCCTGAAGGACATAAAAGCGGAAGATCAGCCTTACTAAATCAGCTCTGTTATGAACCTGCATCTGTGAAGTCGTCTCCATAAGTGTTTTCTTTTGTTTTCCATTCATTCACTTTATACGAGGTTACCAGGGTGGTTTCACAAATCTTTACTGTAGTCTTGTCTTTCTCTTTTAACATATATACAAATGCATTTATGGAATATTGGAAGTCTTAAACTGTTTGCTTGAAAGCATTCACAATGTACTGAAGTTTTTTAACTGTAGATGTAAATGCCTATACAGTCCACTTAGATATCTCCAATTAAACTGTAGATTTAAGTGCATTCACAGCATAGTGAAACGTTTAGATTGATTGCTGCTGCCTACAGACTTTCTTACAGAGTTTCTTTCATCATTCACTGTATGTTGAGGCGTATTAAATGGCCATTTACCTTTCACCAGAACTACACATTACGCTCCCTTTTCTGCTTTGTAATATCCAAATTAGCGTTTGTGCTGTGACAGAAATACTCAGCCCACCTCAAGTGTGTTGACCCCCAACATTTTTCCCTGAGCAGACACTTCCACACTATAACCTGGGCTGCAAAAAGGCTTCTACATTGGCCTGGATTTCTGGAGTGAATGCAACTTTAGGAGCATGACAGGCACTGGACAAACATATAAAGTATCACCCTGCTACTTTATTATTCTTAGGCTATTGATGTCTGATCAACTGTGTCCATTGTAAGTGAAGAACTTAATTTTATCTCATCAGTTTTAGGCTCCCTATCTGCTCTGCTTAACTTATTAAGTGGGTAATGATGACAGTTTAAGGCTTTCCTTTGTGATCACAGTGGTGCAGTGAGTAGCCCTGTTCCAGAGTTCTGAGTCCAAATCCCAGTTTAGAGTCTGCACTTTCATTTTGTGTGGGTTTTGTCCAGATACTCTGGTTTCTCAGTTTTTATCATTTTAGTTAGCCAATAAAAGGTGTCAGTTTGCTTGATTTCTCATTATCCCATTCTGTATGACATGTATGTATACTGGTGAATAGGGCATGCATTTCAGAATATAAGAACATAAGAAATTTGACAAACAAGAGGAGACCATTTAGTCCATCAAGCCCATTTGTTTAGCTCACTGCTAAGCTGTCCCAATATCTCCTCCATATTCTTCTTAAAGGTTGTCACAGTTTCTGCTTCAACTTCATATCCCGGTAGTTTGTTCCAAAGTTCTAAAACTCTCTGTGTAAAGAATTGTTTCCTGGCTTCAGTTACAAATGCACTTCCCTTTAATTTCCACTGACGTCCTCAAGTATGTGATTCAGTATTATTTGAAAGAATTCTGCATCTGCTTTATCAGTGCCTTTGAAGATTGCAAATACCTGGATGAGTTCCCCATGCTGTCTCCTCTGTTCGAGACTAAACAGGTTCCATTTTCAGAGTCTGCCAAAGTCCAACATGTCCTTTTGTCCTGGGATACACTTGGTTGGATGAGTACTTCATTCCTGGAATAAGCACGCTCAGAAAACAAATGAAAGTATGTCTATTTACTTTATAATGTGATTAGGATGCTTATTTTCACAGAAGCAGCCAGGATGTTAGAGCAACTAATATAAACAGATATGTTATTATTATTGTTATTGATCTTAGTACGGTGGCACAGGGGTTAGCGCATGCTGCCTCACACACCCATTATTCTTGGTTTGAATCTCATGAATGGCTGTTGTCTGTGTGGAATCTGTACGTTCTCCATTGGAGGAAAGGATTGGTTTATTGTTCGTTCTAAACTGGCCCACTCTTAGCATGGTGTATACGCAATTGGCTCTATGGACGACTGGCATCCTGTCTAGGTTGGATTTCTATTTTGTGTCTGCTGTTGTTGAGGTACTGCGGTGGGCTGGCGCCCTGCCCGGGGTTTGTTTCCTGCCTTGCGCCCTGTGTTGGCTGGGATTGGCTCCAACAGACCCCTGTGATCCTGTGTTTGGATATAGCGGGTTGGAAAATGGATGGATGGATGGATGGATGTTGTTGAGGTATTTGGAGAGCATAATTTTATTATTATTATTATTATTATTATTAACAACTAAGATGATAACAATAACAGAATTATTAAATGATTCATATTAATTATATTATTAATAATGATAAAAATAGTAATAATTCTATTCTAGTAGACACCTTTAGGTACCGTATACACTCATGTTTAAGTTCTCCCGCAGATAAGTTTGGCAATGCCCACCTGAGAGAGTAACCACGGAGCACACAGCCTTTTTTTGCTATGTATCGTGCCTATGTGACCACACGGTAACAATAGAACGTTTGCACTGATTTGTGTTTTGTGTATCTCACACCCTCATACACCTTTATCGTAAAAGCATCCCTTATCTATGATAGAGCGTTCGATCAGAAGAAAATATAAAGCTGGTTTTAAATTAAATAGGGATGAAGAGGTGAAAGAAATTGGTAACTGCGCTGCTGCAACAAAATTCGATGTGTCTGAGAAACTGATGCAAGATTGGAGGAGGCAAGAAGATGTAAAAAAATAAAAATTAAGTGTCGTATTTTTGAACGGGCATAAAAGTCGGGGTCTGATTTTATAATCAATTTTTGGGTTTCAAGACCTGACTTATATGCGAGTATATACGGTAACTCAAGGACCCTCTCTGTTATTGGCATTAACATGTGCTTTGTATCAATGTAGATATAATTCAGCCTGGCTACACGTACATCTGTCATTAAAATATGCTTCCAGTGTGCACATTGTGTCCAGTTTGAGATCTGACGTTCCCATCCTCGTGTAAAATTCCAGTTCACTGTATGTGGTGAGGACTCACATTTGCATTTACACTTGTGTTAAATGGGGTCAGATTTCTCTTTTGTCTTTCTAGTCTTTTGATACGCTGCTAAAAGCTTTTGAGTACTCTTTTGCATGCCTCTTTTGTCAGGTTTACACCTCATGGTCTCTTATGGTCTTTGACTCAGTCATTTTTCTACATAACTACCACAGAATTTTATTGTTTTCTGTTCCATTATCCAGCCTCCAATTTAAAAGACAGCATGTTTATCACTAATGTACTGCATTTACTTTGTGATGGGGTCCACTATCAAAAGGTAAGAGGTATTTATTTTTAAGTTTCTTTGAAAGCATCAGAGCTGGCCAATCCATTAGGCACCTGAGGGGCACTCATTATGATAATTAAAGGGTACGCACTCTGGACACCAAAGTGCACTGTGTATGTAACTGAGGGGAAACTCAACCTCCCAGTCTAGGACAGCATAGGGGCTTTGACTGGCACTGGTAAGCACCCAACCAAGAGCCAAGTGAGGATGTAAAACTTACTGATGATCTGTATTGTCATGTTTAAGAACAACTGTTCCTGGAGAGTTTGTACATTTAAAAATACAGAGATCCAGATCTCTTTTAGGGCTTAACAGGAGAATTGTCATTTGGAAAGGCTGGAAAACAAGACAATAGATTGGTTATCAAAGTAAAACTCAAAACATGAAACTCAAAAACTCAATGAGCAAAAACTTCTTTTGCCCAAAGTCATCCTCCAGTTATAGACCAAATAGGCCTTGTGTTCTTGAAATTCCAGTTTGAGCTGTCACTATCAAACTATATTGGTATTATACAGAATAATATATTGGTATTATACAGAATGTTTTTAAGGATGAATCAATTAGTTGATTTAAAAAAAAAACTTTACATTAATAGTTGAATAAATGTTACACTTGATATACAGGACTTTGTCATTAAATGCCATATTAAACACATTTCTATCATCCTCTATCATCTCCAGAGCTTGTAAAAATGGTCAGTGCACAACTGACTTTGTGTCAGAAAAGGAAGATGGAGCTTGTAGAGCAATGCTGAATGACGTTTACCCAGTAAAAAAGGGTGAACGTTGGCTTTCAGGGGTAAGTAAAACAATATATTTGTGACCATATTGAAGTCGGGTGCAGATTAATTGTAGCTTTTCATCTATTCAGCTACTTGTTGAAGGGTGGAGTGGTGGCTCTGAAGCTAATCCCAAAAGTTGCTGGTTCGAATCCCTGTCACTGCCAAAAAAGATCCTACTCTGATGGGCCCTTGAGCAAAGCCCTTAACCTTCAATTGCTCCAGTACAATGGCTGACCCTATGCTCTGACCCCAATGGGTATGTGAACAAATCAAGTAATTTCCTTCAGGATTAATAAAGTTTAAGAAAAAAAAATGAAGGGTGTCATTCTCTAACCAGGCATTTCAAATCCAATCTCATCCAATTAGCTTTGAAACAGCCTATATGTACTTTGCAAATAAGGACTCTTTTGTGAAACAGCAGCCCCAGCTGTCATTAGATGGGCACTAAGATTATGCACAATATATGGCATTGCTAAGTAGATAGATAGAGCTGTAATGGAAATTTTATGTATTTTTTGTTACAACATGTATATAGTCACCTTCTCTGTCTTACAAAAGTGCCCCACCTCTGAGCGTTTAGTGCTCTGAGAAACACATTCAGACTAGTTTTGAACTATCTGCCTGCATTTCTTCAGGTTACAGAAGCCAAATAATACTTCCAAGCTGGGAAAGTAATTAAGATGTGTTCACATGTTATTCAAAGTTTTAAAGGTCTACTGTGAATATTCATAAGGTTCTTTCATGGTATTACACAACTGGGAAAAATCCAACTGGGAGCAAGAAATAGGAAATAATGAGTAGATCTAGAAACATTTTGACGAGAACAACCCGTTTAGTCCAACAAAACCTGCCAATTCCAGCCACTTAACTCCTCGAAAAGAACATCAAGTCAAGTTTTAGAGGTCCCTACAGTCCCAGGGTCTACTACACTTATTCCAAGTGTCTATTGTTCTCTGTGTGAAGAAAAACTTCCTAATGTTTGTGTTAAATTTACCCATAAGTTTCCAACTGTGTCTCTGTGTTCTTGATGAGCTCATTTTAAAATGACAGTCTCGATCCACTGGACTAATTCCTTTCATAATTTTAAACACTTCAATCATGTCTCCTCTTAATCCTTTTTTGCTTAAACTGAAAAGGGTTCAAATCTTTTAATCTTTCCTCACCCCCTGCAGTCCTGGAAACAGCCTAGTTGCTCTTCTCTGGACTTTTTCTAGCCAAGAGACCAAAATTGTAATAACTGTAGAACCTTCGATCTATCTATCTATCTACAGTATCTATCTATCTATCTATCATTAAATAGTGCCTTTCACCCACTATCTATCTATCTATCTATCTATCTAGCTTGTTATATAATGTATCTATCTATCTATCTATCTATCTATCTATCTATCGATCTATCATTAAATAGTACCTTTCACCCATTATCTGTCTGTCTATCTATCTCTCTATCTATTGTCGCATGCGGCTGGGGGTGGGGCCCAGCTGGGACACTCAGGAGGACCAGAGGAGAGCTTGTGCCTCCTCCAGACCACGAGGGGGTGACCGCCCTGGTTGTGTTGGTGGCCTCGGGTAGGGGGCTTGGAAGCCCAACCCTGTAGGGGCCCGTGGCCACCACCAGATGGCGCCCCCGTGCCTGAAGAACCCTGGAGCCCAGCACTTCCGCCACACCCGGAAGTGCTGCGGGGAAGAAGAATGGGAACACCCGGAGGGCTTCCGGGTGTGCAGTCGGCACTTCCGCCACACGGGAGCATGTCCATGGAGGAGTGCCAGGAAGCAGATGGAGCCCATCCGGGTTGGTATTAAAGGGGCCACCTCCCTGCATTCGAGATCGGAAGTCAGGTGTAAGAGGACAGAGCTGAAGAGAGGACTGGAGGCGGCCAGAAGGAATGCATAAAGGACTGTGTGAGAGGCCCGGGGGAATCGGTGCTGGAGGCACTGGGTTGTGCACTTATGAACTCTGTACACAGTGTAGATAATAAACGTGTGTTGGGTGAAAAAACAATGTCCGCCTGTCTGTGTCCGGGTCTTATTCCACACTATCTATCTATCTTATAGTGTCTCTCATATATATCTATCTATCTATCTATCTATCTATCTATAGACCATTTGCAGTTACAAGATATATGCCTCCCTGGTCTCTAAAGGAACAATAATTGTACTTGGTTTATTGAAAATTAGCACTTAAAATAATCTTCAGTTGTATACTCTTGATTTTTAGTATTGCAAATCATACAACCATGGTCAACATCTTTGGCCTATGTGAAGAGACTTATGGAGTATTACAATCCTTCCTTTCCAAAAACTCAAAAAGGGGTGCAGGCCTCAAAAAACAAGAGTCAAACTAGGACTTCACACAAGTATGAAGGCACAGAGGAGGTATTTCCACTGGCAGAATGGTTCTGAACCCAAAGGATTTCCAGTCACACGTATCCAAAGGATGAGAAGGGAAAAAAACATTTAAAAAAAAATAAAGCCATGTTACTTTAATATTTAAATATTTATTAACAGCAATCAAAAGGATTTCAGAAAAAAAAAACAGAGAAGCAAAAATCAATCAAACCAAATAGGTGTGCAACAAATCCAAAGACAGAACCAGAAAGTGTGCCTTATTCCCAGAGCATAGTGTAGAAAAACCAGGAAATCCATATTCAAAGAAAATGCAAATGAAAAATCAATAATAACCTCAGTGTCAAAGCAGCCGGGTTATTGGCTGCTTCTCCCCAAGTACTGCTGGCGGTGGCTCTCCTGCTGCAGCATTAGGTGGCCCTGCCCCATGATGCTCCACATAAAGAAGACAGGGCAGAAAACAAAAGGTGACTTATACATTCAGTACTAACATAAAAAAAAAAAATTAATAATTCATACACCACACAATGCTGACTAAATAAAACAGAACAGGAACAAAAATAAAATTATATTATCAGTAACACAAAATACAAAATAATATCTAAAAAAATCAAAATGATTAAAAAAAAAATTGAGCCAGAAATAGCGACCAAACCATGACATGGAGAAGTTAAGAAATCATCAGAAGTGGTCTTTATTAAGGGACTGATGCCTGTGTCTCTAAGCTAATTTTTAGTGTGTAGAGTAAATAGACATCAGACATTTATTTCAAAGTCTAATTAAAGTCTCAAAATGTTGGCTATATATTTTGGTTATAATTGGTTTTAACTTAATAAAGTAAGCCTGTATCTGAGATGTTATCTCACTTTGACTGTAGGATAATATGAAACCTGCAAATTAAGACTGCACAACTGCAGCTTGGATGCTGTTTTAATCCATGAACCAGGCAGGTTTGGTCCCTTATTCTGAGATTAAACAAAAGCACTCATGGAAGATGAAAGTGTATCTTAAAATATTAAGCACATTCCCCACAAACCAAACAAAGGTTATTCTTGTAAATGTCAGTCAGTAGTAGTTTAAAGAATTTTGAATGCTATTGACTTCATCCCTTATAAATTTTTTTACCCACATTTATGCTTGATGAATTTTCTCCATACAACTTGGTCCTGCAGTGTGGATTGAACAACTGGAAGAAGGTATCAAGAGTATTGTGTAATCGCAGAATTAAATTGAAGGTTAAAGTTAAGTCTTTTAAGACAGTAGTAAGGCCAGAAATGATGTATGGAGGTGAGACATGGCCTCTAAAGGCAGCAGAGGAGAAGAAGTTAGATGTGGCAGAAATGGATGTGTGGTGTTACAAAAAGGAACAGAATAAGAAATAAGACAAATAGCAGTACAACAAAAGAGGGAGAGATATCTAAGAAAGCATAGGAAAGTAGATTGAAGTGGTATGGACATTTGATGAGGAGAAACCATGGGCAAAAAAGTGATGGAAATGTCAGCACTTTGCCTTTTTTATTTAAGTTATTAATTTGGTTCAAAAATAATCTTTTCACAATTATCAACTTTTAAACAAGCCAAATTTGTATTATTATGCTTTGTAAACGTTGTTTAGATTATTTGTCTCTGTGAGAGGCCATCTTGTTTACTGTCGTTAGGGCTCTTGCCAGTCACATGCCTGCAGTGATGCTGTATGTTGTGTCATTGTGCTATGGTTAATTAAGATGGGAACATAGGTTTCTTGTGTCCAACTTAATGGATTAAAAAGTAAAACAATATGACGTTTTGACAAGTGCTTTTTAAGGAAAGGTTTAGGTCACATTTTCTTGCCAAAAATAGTTGATCCAGCATAGTTGCCAGATGCTTTTCCATCTCTTACTGACGCTGCACCGTTATAATCCACTCAAACCTAGTTCTGCTTATCCTTCTCCATTGATTTCAACAAATTTTGCTGAGTTCAGCGAAGTTCGTGAACATTTCCACAACTTTGCCAAACTCAAGGCGAAACAAGTTCAGCAGGGTTTGTTCATCAAAAGCCCTGAGTCATGATACATCCTCCAGTGTTCACAATTATGTCAAACTTCTTTGGCTGATTCCCTTTATTTTCTTGGAATGATTCAGCTTAATTATGCACTTTTTGTTTTTTCCTTTAAAAACACAATGAGAATTACTGAAGATTTACAGGACCTTCCCAGCTCAGTCCCATTCAACAATATCTTGCCAATCTAATACCCCAAGGAAGAAGTCTGTATGTAACATTTACACAACTGAAACAGGTTTGATAGTTGATTATGAATTAAGCAAGCACAAGTACTAGCTACTATGCGTAACATTTGATCCACTTTTCCTGGTGAGGTTTTCAATGGCCAGACTAAGCCACCCCATCCTCAGCAGCACTTTCCACCTCTCAGATACTCCCAGGGAGGCCAAGCAGTACACTTCTTCAAGGTTGTTCATGTCTGGTACACTTTGGTGAGAAGCATTGATGGGATTGTATACACCTGCGGTGGGCTGGCGCCCTGCCCAGGGGTTTGTTTCCTGCCTTGTGCCCTGTGTTGGCTAGGATTGGCCCAAGCAGACCCCCATGACCCTGTAGTTAGGATATAGCGGGTTGGATGATGGATGGATGGATGGATGGATGGATGAATGGATGGATTATATACACCAACCACTTTAATGCTTGTACACATACCTTGGGTCACTTATGACCCATGATGCCATGTTTGCAGCTGTCACAGTGTTATATGGTACAACAACAACATTTATTTATATAGCACATTTTCATACAAAAAGTAGCTCAAAGTGCTTTACATAATGAAAAAAAGAAAAATAAAAGACAAAATAAGAAATTATAATAAGACAACATTAGTTAACATAGAAAAGGAGTAAGGTCCGATGGCCAGGGTGGACAGAAAAAACAAAAAAAAACTCCAGATAAAATCTGCAGGGGTTCCAGGCCATGAGACCGCCCAGTCCCCTCTGGGCATTCTACCTCACAAGAATGAAATAGTCCTCTTTGTAGTTAAGGTTCTCACGGAGTCACTTGATGTTGATGGTCACGTAGACTTCTGGCTTTTAATCCATCCATCATTGTTGGAACATCACAGTGCTTTGAGCAGATGGTGGTGGCACAAGCCACCACCAAAAGGACACCAGAAAAGGAAACAGAAGAGACAGTAGGGGTTAATACAGAGCCACCATGAGTAGTTATTATAATGAGTTGGATATACAGAGTATCAGGATTTTAATTACAGTGAAGTTATGAGAAGGCCATGTTAAAGTAATGTGTTTTCAGCAGTTTTTTAAAGTGTTCCAATATATTAGCCTGGCAAATTCCCATTGGCAGGCTATTCCAGATTTTAGGTGCACAACAGCAGAAGGCCACCTCACCACTTCTTTTAAGTTTTGTTCTTGGAATTCTAAGGAGACACTCATTTGAGGATCTGAGGTTACGATTTGGAATATAAGGTGTCAAACATTCTGATATATAAGATGGGGCGAGATTATTTAAGGCTTTATAAACCATAAGCAGAATTTTAAAGTCAATCCTGAATGACACAGATAACCAGTGTAGTGACATCAGAACTGGGGTGATGTGCTGGGATTTTCTTTTCCTAGTTAGGATTCTAGCAGCTGCATTCTGCACTCGTTGCAGTCGATTTAAGTCTTTCTTGGGTAGTCCTGAGAGGAGTGCGTTACAGTAATCTAGTCGACTAAAAACAAACGCGTGAACTAATTTCTCAGCATCTTTCAATGATATAAGAAGTCTAACTTTTGCTATGTTTCTTAAGTGAAAAAATGCTGTCCTAGTAATCTGATTAATATGCGATTTAAAATTTAGATTACAGTCAACAGTTACCCCCAAGCTTTTTACTTCCGTCTTATACAGTATATACAGTATAGATGCAGTCTCCCAGGTATTCCTCATTCATTTTATCCACAACAATTTACCAGCAAAAATATGTCATAATAGTTTTCTTTTTCATTTTATTATGACCATTCATTTGCCTAAAACGTATAGGGTCGCCAGTGACACTGAATGCGGTAAAATATCACTAGTTTTGCAAGAGTAATTTAAGTGCTGTGTTTTAAACCGTGTTAAAACAAAATATGTTTCTTTCAGGACTGCTTCATATTACTATCTGTTTAGTAAAGCCATGTACCTATCTTGTTGTTTATCTTTATGAGTTTAGAGAGATAAGAAAAGAAATGCAGCAATGCTGCAAGTCCTTGGAAGAGTCCCTGTCTTTGATAGCAGATGACAAATCAGAGGGTGAATCAGAGGTGAGCAGCAGGGAAACAAACAATGAACAACAGAGTGAGGCAGTGTGGAGTGATAATTCTGATGCTATCAGATACTGAATGTTCGGGGCAGAGAATAGTAGAAAGGCAGAGCCCAGATCCACAGAGTGAAAAAGCTCAAGCCACATCACCTGAATTGGTTTGTTACAGGAGCAGAAGTGGACAAAAATACAGAAGGTACCACATATGTCTAGTATTAATGGACTACAAAGCAATTGATCACTGCAGTGTGTACCAGGAACTATGTTGCAAAGATCACAAAAATGTCACTGTGGTATGTGATAATTGAGAGTAACATAGTAAGAATGTGTAATTTGTTAATTGTTGGGTTTTGTAGAATTAATTAAATACTAGGGGGTTATGCCCCCTTGGTTGCCTATGGTGGCTCAACCTTCCCTTTGGTAGCTCAATTCACTTACTATAGGTCCACAGGTATATTCCAACACAGTCAAAGTTCTGGCTCTGGGATTTATTTATAGTTATAGCAAATGCTAAAATGTATTGGAAATTGTCATCTATGCAAGATGAATGGTAATCTACTTGCTGAAGTATTGCCAGTATCTAGCTTAATATGCAGAAATATAAGTTCTCCTGCATGATCACTAGTAATGGTTCTGTTGGCAATTGAATGTTTATGCAGTTTTACAATTTGTAAGCGTGTGCCATTACAAAGGCTTTGTTGACTGCTAACCCATAACTGATCTACCACTGTTCTTAGTGGAACGTATTTTGTGTGATATATGTGCATTAAATTGGTTCTATGGACATTCGTATCATTTTACTTTTCTGATGAAGAAAAAAATGATATACATATGTACACTATATGATGTACTGTTTTGAAGAAAAATGAGTGTTGTACGAAAATGTCACATGAAAACATTGCACGTTTTTCTAATCTTTTTATATCTATAGGGTAGATTACAAATTAGTCTAAAAAGATGTACAGTTTTCAGAGAAGAGGTATTCAGGAAAAGTTTCTTAATTGATATATATTGTCACACACATGCACATTGGAAATGGTTTGCAGGATGAAATATAAGACCAGAGCCCGCCTCCTAATGACATCACTTCTGTCTCTCAAGATCACAACTCTTCCTGGCTTCCCAACATAAATCCATAAATCTTTTCTTTCATTTCTGTTTTGAACTCTAGTCTGTAAAGACATCATTTATTTTTTGCATATTTTCAAGTATGGATGGAATTTCCCAAATGACCCAGACCTTTATCCTCTTATTACAGTGGTGTAGTCGGCAGGATCAGTTGTTTGAGATGTCTGAAGAACAAGACCTCAGCACAGTCCTTACTAACATGGCTGTAGAACTCCAAAGACTCAATGTGCAGGTGTTACTGGACACCGCCTGCTGATTTTGAGGCATGGTCCAACAGGATCATTTGCAATCTCCATCCTAGATACTGATGCCGCTGCAAGTCAATGATGATATAGAGTCATATTTCCTGATATATGAGCAGACAGCTACCATACTTAATTGGGAGAAGGTGAAATGAGTCAAAATAATGGCACCATTCTTAAAAGAAGAGACACAAAGAACCTACTATGATCTCTATGAGCAAGACACCACTAACTATGACATCTTAAAAACTAAGGTTCCCAAACATTATGGGGTCTTTTTGGATCAAAAGGCAAGATTGTGCAGAGAATGGCAGTTTGACCCAGTCCAGCCATCCAAGCACAAACTTTTGATCTTTGGGGTAAAGAAGGGCACTGGCTGAGGCCAAATATCAACAACTCAAGGCAGGCCATGAAGCAGGTGGCTTGCAACCTGTTGGTTAATGTCCTACTTGACTTTCTTTCTCAGCCAGTCCACAGACAAGCATACAAAAATATGGACGCCTTAATCACCACCCTCGAGTGTCACCGGGTGGTGGCTAAAACCGAGCAGAAAGGTCCCCGCTCACCAAATCCGAACAAGATGTGTTGCCCACCGTGAGACCTCCCGCCATGACAGAGTCCACAGCGAAGCTCATGCTGCCACTACGGTGGCATACCATCCCCAACTCCTCTCAACTTAGCAAACCATTCGATTGCAGCTGGGTGACAGGAGAGAGGTACTGTGCTGTTGCTATCCACTTGTCCTTTCCTTGCACAGCAGCGGTGTTGGTTAATAGGCATAAAGTTACTGTGCTTATACATTCCAGCAGCAACATTTCCATTATTGCTCACCATTTTGTGTTACCGCAACAGTGGCTTATTGGGAAGACCAGTCTAACTTGTATCCTTGGAGAAACCTGGTAGTATAGGTCTGTCACTTGTATAATTAATTACTATGGTTCCTTAAGATGGCAATACTCTGAAATCCCCCTTAACCAGTAATACTGGGACGAGATTGCGGTTTGACACAATCCACTCCAATAAAGTCCTTGGGCCTTGTTATGGACCGAGATAACCCACCCCATACCTGTCTCCACGCCATCTCAGCCACGCCTGTCTCAGCTGGCAGTGAGTCACGTGGCGACCCAGTGTAATGAGGTAGAAGATGCACTGTCATCCACAGACGCTGCGCTGTTACTGTCTGAAACCCCGCCCATTGAGGTCCGCCAAGATTCCCTCACAAATTTACAATTTAGGCAACCACAGGCATCCTTTAAATGGGAACAGTAGAGTGATGACTCCCTTAAGTTTGCAAAAAATGCAGATTGGAGTGATGACTCCCTTAAATTTGCAAAAAATGTAGTAGTATTGGTAAACAGCCAATGCACTCACCATCCCATGCCATCAGGGTCTCACTTTGCTATTAACAACGATTTATTGTATAGGGTAGTTGAACATGAGGAGGATGTAAGGTCACTGTTGTTAGTCCCACAGACCTACTGGTAGCAGGTCTGCAAGCTGGCATATTTCCTAGGTGAGAATGGAAAAATGCTGGAGTGACTAAAGCTCCACTTTTATTGGCCGGTAATCAATGAAGAGGTCCACCACTTCTGTATGTTCTGTCAGTAATGACAAATTCCTAAAATGGACCAGGCTCCACTGATTCCCATTCCCCTGGTTGGGATTCCCTTCAAATGCATAGGGGTGGATATCGTAAGACCCCTTGAACCTTCAGCATGAGGACATAGGTACATGTTGGTCCTCATAGATTATGTCTCCCATTATCCCAAGGCTACCCCATTAAGTCAACCCTAAAGAAGTCTTAACAGGCCAAGGGATGTCTTTTACCTCGGATGCGTTCAGGGAGGTTGCCAAATTGCTCAAGATGAAGTATTTAAGGGCCGCAGTATGTCTTCCTCAGACTGACAGTCTCGGGGTGTATTTTAATCAAACTCTTAAACAAATGCTACACAAGAAGGTCAGTAAAGATGGGAGGACCTGGGACCAGCTATTCCCCCTCATACCTCTTGCCTATCGGAAGGTGCATCAAGCCTCTATGGGTTTTTATCCCTTTGAATTACTCTATGGGCATCAACCCTTAAACAAACTTATAATCCTAAAAAAAGGATGGGGGAAGGAGGCCTTCTCCTCTACCAAGATTTTTAACATATTGCTCAATTACGTGACAGATGTGAAAAAAAAAATGACCCGTTTTAACTCTTTGCGGGCTGAATATTTTTTTTCCAAAAAACTCAGTTTTCTGAAAAGCACACAATGTACTAGTTTCACACATAAATCAACATAAAACGCGTGTTGCTACGTGCTGTGGCGGCTGTTGGCGCCTGTTTGGCATCTCTGGCAGCAGTGGCTGCGCAGGGGCAGCTTAATGGCCACCAGGAATGCATGGCGAGCAGGCTCTCTCTCTGCCTTTGCACAGCAGGTGGGCGACGGTGGCAGGCGTAGTGTGACACAATATGGTTTGTACCTCTTGTCATCATAAGTGGTGGTCCTCCTAGGCAAACGCTGCTGTAAGCGTATCAACTACACGAACGCATTCAGCACCACGAACAACAGGGGACCAAAAGGCTGATGCTGGTACCTCAATTTAATTTTTGATCCCCATCTCTAGATCACTTGCATCAAACTCAGAGTCCGAAAACTCAGAGTCTGATTCAGCGATAATACAGAAAACATTCATGGAATATTTTGCTTTAGTCTCACCAGATGCTGATGCCATTTTTGAGGCTATTTGCTCTTCAATACTCCTACACGTGCAGGGAACTGAAGTCAAATCAACAAAGTTACGTAACTATTCTTAAAGCAAAGACAGCTGAACTAAAAAGTAAAGGCGAGTTTTGTCTCAGTTTACAGCAGATTACCATCCTCTACCCCTGAATTTTGACAAAAGTCAACATCAGCCCTGAAAGAGTTAAATGAAAATATGGAGAAAGCACAAGCAACACAGGCCAGATGTTATGACCAGGAGCCTGGAAGTGTGTCCATCGTGCACTGGAAGTACTTCGGGTCCAGGTTAAAAAGGAGTGCTTCACTATCCTGTGGTGAATCAGAGTCGGGCAAAGCACACATGGGAGGAGTTAAAGAAAAGAAAAACAAAAAAAAGTCATTGTTTCTTCAGGAAGGAGAACTGGCTGCTAAAGAAACTTCTGAATAAGGTCTTTTGTTTAATAAAAGACTTTATTTTAGCCTGGCACTGCACCTGCAGCAATTGTTTTGGGGCTTTGCATCACCCCCAAGTGGCCACAGCACCTATGGAGAACATTCAATCTTCACACTGTGAGATGGGCCTTGCTCCCTGGATCTGTTTCTCCCATCTCAGTAGTACTCCATTAATCAGCCACATACTGTATTACAGCCAGATTAGGGTTTTCCAAATGACACTCAAAGGTCTCTAACAGCACAAGATTCTCTGGTCTGATAAGACAAAAATTGAACTCTTTGGGCAGAACTACAAGCAAAATCTCTGGTAATGACCAGGCAATGGTCATCACCTGCTTAATACCATCTCTATGGTGAATCATGGTAGTAACAGGGTCATACTATGGGGCAGCTCCTCAGTGGAAGGGACAGCAAGAATAGTCAGAGTTAAGGGAAGGATGAATGTAGCCAAATACAGAGGTTCTTTGGTGAATTTGGAGCAGATGTTTCAACGTCTAAGGAGAATGGACTGGAATTAGCTTTTAAGTGTGAAGACAGTCGAGGAGCAGTGGAACAGGTTTAAAAATGTTTTACATGTAATGCAGGACAGGTACATACCTACGTACATTTGGATTTAATTGGAAATTTGAGAAAACTTCACAGTGGGTTAATAAAGAATTAAAAATAGAAGCTGCAAAGAGAAAAACAGTTGTGTTATGATTAAGATTGATAACTGCAATATGAATCGTAGAGCGTATGAGAACATGATGGCAAACATTAACAAGGATATTAGGGAAGCTAAAAGGCTGTTGGAGAGGAATATAGCAGATAAGGCAAAAGATGACCCAAAGAGATTCTTTCATCAGTTTACTAGTAAAAGAAAATTCAAGGAGTAGGTGAAGTACACCAGGAATTAAAAATACAAACAGTGAAATAGCAGATGCTCTAAATTCACATTTTTCTGAGGTTTTCACATGTGAGGAAGTGGATAACCTCACAGCGGTAAAAGGGACTACTAAGGAAAATTGTAAAGAGAGAAGTGCTGCTTGCCTCGCAGTTAGGAGACCCGGGTTCACTTCCCGTGTCCTCCCTGCGTGGAGTTTGCATGTTCTCCCTGTGTCTGCGTGGGTTTCCTCCGGGCGCTCCGGTTTCATCCCACAGTCCAAAGACATGCCAGTTAGGTGGACTGGCGATTCTAAGTTGGCCCTAGTGTGTGCTTGGTGTGTGGGTGTGTTTGTGTGTGTCCTGCGGTGGGTTGGCACCCTGCCCGGGATTGGTTCCTGCCTTGTGCCCTGTGTTGGCTGGGATTGGCTCCAGCAGACCCCCGTGACCCTGTGTTCAGATTTAGCGGGTTGGAAAATGGATGGATGGATGGAGAAGTGCTGCTCAGATTAAATAAGATGAAATCAAAGAAATCACCAGGACCAGATGATATTTACCCTTGAGCTCTTAAGGAGTTCTTAAGGAGCAAGTACATATATAAACCCTTAATGCATATTTTTAGGAAGTCACTGAGCACCAGGGAGATTCCAAAGGACTGGAAAATTGCAAATATTATCTCATTATATAAAAAGGGTGACAGGGCAGATGAAAGCAACTATAGGCCAGAAAGTTTAATGTGCATCACAGGAAAATTAATGGAAGGAATTATAAAGGATAAGATTGAGCAGCACATGGCAAGTACAGGAGTTTTACTGAGCAGTCAGCATGGGTTCAAAAGAACTAACGCTCTGGAATTTAAGAGGAAACAATAAAAGAGTATGATCAAAGTGGAGCTTATGATATTATTTATCTGGACTTTCAGAAAGCATTTAATAAGGTGCTACATGAGAGGTTGGGCTTTACATTAAAAGAAGTGGGAGTTCAGGGTGATCTTTTTCGATGGGTGCAGAATTGGCTCAGGCACAGGAAGCAGAGGGTGATGGTGCAGGGAGCCTCATCAGAATTAGCTGATGTTAAGAGTGGTGTCCAGTAAGGGTCAGTGCTAGGGCTGCTGATATTTTTAGTATACATAAATGATTTAGATAGGAATATAAGTAACAAGCTGGCTAAATTTGCAGATGATAGCAAGATAGGTGGATTAGCAGATAATCTGGAATCCCTTGAATCATTACAGAGGGGCTTGGGCAACATACAGAGTTGGGCAGATCTGTGGTTGATGAAATTTAAAGTATGCAAATGTAAAGTATTACATGTAGGAAGTAAACATGATAGGTCTGAATACATAATGGGAGGTCTGAAAATCAAGAGTACACTCGGCACTATCAAATGCCAGACAGTGTTCAGAAGCCATTAAGAAGGCAAATAGAATGTCAGGTTTATATAGCGCCTTGATGTGTGGAGTACAAGTCACAGGAGGTTCTGCTCAACCTTTATAATGCACTGGTTAGGCCTCATCTTGAGTACTGTGTGCAGTTTTGGTCTCCAGGCTACAAAACGGACATAGCAGCCCTAGAAAAGGTCCAGAGAAGAGGAACTAGGCTGACTCCAGGGCAACAGGGGTTGAATTATGAGGAAAGATTAAAAGAGCTGAGCCTTTACAGTTTTAAAAAAAGGAGATTAAGAGGAGACATGACTGAAGTGTTTAAATAATGAAGAGAATGAGTTCAGTGGATTATGACTGCTATTTTAAAATCAGTTCATCAAGAACATGAGGACACAGTTGGAAACTTGTCAAAGGTAAATTTCTCACAAACTTTAGGAAGTTTTTCTTTACATAGAGAAACACAGACACATAAAATAAGCTACCATGTAGTGTGGTAGACAGTGGGATTTTAGGAACTTTCAAGATTTGATGTTTCGTTAGAAGAATTAAGCGGATAGGGCTGGCGAGCTTTGTTGGACTGAATGGCCTGTTCTCATCTAGAATGTTCTAATGTTCTTAAAAAAACTGCTCTGGAGTGGACACAGCCTCACACTGGGGTAACAGTTCACCTTTCAGCAAGACAATGAGCTGAAGCATACAGCCAAATCAATGCTAGAGTGACTTTTGAATAAGTCTCTAACTGTCCTTGAGTGGTCGAGCCAAAGCCAAGACATTAACCCCATAGAACCTCTGTTGAGAGACCTGAAGATGGCAGTTTACAGATTCTTCCCATCCAAACTTGAGAGAATCTGCCAGGAAGAATGGGATCAACTGCCCAAACCCAGATGTGCAATGCTTTTAGAGACATACCCAAGAAGACACAAAGTTATAACTGCTGCCAAGGAGGCTTCTTCAAACCACTTAATTATGGGTTTGCATACTTTTATGAATGAGAGGTTTCCATTTTAGATTTTTGATAAATTTGCTAACCTTTCTCGAAACACGTTTTCACTTTGTCATTATAGGTTACTGAGATAGATAGATAGATAGATAGATAGATAGATAGATAGATAGATAGATAGATAGATAGATAGATAGATAGATATGTTATTAATCCCCAAGGGGAAATTCACATACTCCAGCAGCAGCATAGTGATAAAAATAATATTAAATTAAAGAGTGATAAAAATGCAGCTATAACAGACTGTAACTTTGTATAATGTTAACGTTTACCCCCCCGGGTGGAATTAAAGAGTCACATAGTGTGGTGGAGGAATGATCTCCTCAGTCTGTCAGTGAAGTAGGACAGTGATAGCAGTCTTTTACTGAAGCTGCTCCTCAGTCTGGAGATGACACTGTCCAGTGGATGCAGTGGATTCTACATTACATTAGATTACATGGAGTGTAATTGATGGATAAAAATGACAAATTGATTCAATAAAATTAAATCCACAGCACGATAAGGTGTGCAGAAAGTGAAGGTGTCTGACTACTTTCTGAATCCGCTGTAAAATATAAAGTGAATAACAGAATGTTATTCTCTATAGAAGAGTCCATAGGAAACAAAGTTTACTCAGTTGCAGTCAAACATATTTTGAAATCACGCTTTTTATGAAGAGTTCTGTATAAAATAATAAATTGCTAATTTATTGATTCCATACCAAATAAACAGAAGGCACCAGAGTCAAAGAAATTAATATATTTTTCCAAAGGTCATTTGGTCATTTCATTATTTGTCAAGAAATCCAGAGAGAAGGTGCCAAAAGCTAGCTCAGTTTAATTCCTGCTCTCTGTTCCGTTGACAAGCGCCAAGTTGAAAAGTTGAAGGATGAAGCAACAGATTCCATCTGGGGCCGTTACTGAGTCGGAATGAGCCGACGTCATTGAAGCTCAAATCTGAATCTGGCGGCAATTCAGCCAAACTCATTTGTTCCTTTTTCCAATCAATAATGTGAACTTTATATCTTCCATTAAATGCATTTCACTCAGGTCAAAGCGCTTTGTGTGCTCATAAATCTACGAACATTGTTGGCTCTTCACAAGACAAAAGTCTTCTGTGCAGATCTGGATTCTTGGTAGTTAATACAGAAACAGATCCAAATAAAAGGAAAAGCAATAAAAACCTCGGAGGTTCACTTTTAAACCATAAGGTAGTCATGGGAAGGTGCAATGAGTCAGGTGCTTCAGGCAGATGTGACTGTTGGCTTCCTCCCTTTGTATTCTGCACTTTTTGGAAAGAGATTGTGGGGTAAATAGTCAAAACAGTAAATATTGGAAGTTTCCTGGCGAGACCTCAAAAATGACAGCGGCAACTGTTTAACAAATAGTCTTCTGTTGTGCATTTGTGGGAGGCTTGCACTCTTTTATGGAAAGTTTTATTCAAATATCCATCCACCTCCGGCATAGCTCACCACTGTTCAGTTGGTCTGCTGTAACCTTCAAACCACCAAGCCAGAGCTCTCCTAAGACATGGAGACAGCTGTCCTGTGGTCGTTTTATCTAGCTTCATGTTCTACCAGATAGTCCTCTCATTAGACCACCACTGCTAAGCACAATAGGCCTTTTTGGCCAAATGTTCCCTCAGCTCTCATAATACCACAGATTCGCTTCAAAACTGTGTCAATGACTACTTGTTTCTTATCAATATTCATTTGCGTGCCACTGCATCGTATATACGCATCTGGTTGGGCATATAGTAAGGAAAAGCTACCAATAATGTTTTCCTTTAAGCCCAATATATCTCTGATTTTACGTCAACAAGGCACCAGTTTCTAAGCTGTGAGATATAAACAAGTAAAGAAAATTAAAATAAACCTGTTTCAAATTCTTTCTTTAGAATGTTTGAGTTAGAGTACTTATTATGTTATGTTTTGCTCTTTTGACGCTAATTTGATGTGTTTTTTCTTTTCTTTTTGGTTGCCTTTTTGATTGTGGGTTTGATTGGCCTTTTGGGATCATCTTGTGATTTGTGATATCATGGCTGAAGGTATATAAACTATGGTGGTGCAACATTCTGGTCATCCTAGTATTATGCCATCTCTTACACACGGCTTCATTTTTGTTGTGCTACTTTTTGATTCCTTCTTGTGTTGGCCTGCCTTTTGACTTTTGCCTAGCACTTTTGGTTTTATCATTTTAACTTTTTGGTAATTACTTCATGACTTCTGCTTCTATTTTGTACCATGGTTTTGCCAAATGCCTCATGTTCCGGTTGACTTTTCAACTGTTTCTTCAGCATTAAGAAACCTTACAAATGAGGCAGATACCTCCAATTAAGTTGGGAAGCTGAATAAGCAGGCAGATAGGAAAGATAATGAGCAGCAGAAGCTTAGGTGACGAACAGGAACAGAGCAGCCACTGATTGTGTTATGTTACAGCCAAGAGTTATGCATAAGTTCCTTCTTATTGTTATTTTTGTATTATTATTTTTCATGTGAGTGCGTATGTACCCCAGCGATGATCTACCACCCTGTCCAGGGTTTGTTCATGCCAGTGTGACCTGTGCGAGCTGGGATTGGCTCCAGCCCTGGTCTGGATTAAGTGGGTTAATAAATGTTTTTGCATAATATTTGTTAGTGTTATATAAGGAACAAGATCCATTACAGTTTGCATATCACTCCAGCAGATCCACAGATGATGCCATCACGTTCAACTTTCATACTGTACTGGCCCACCTGGGCAACAGGAGAGGGAATTATTTGCAAAAGCTATGTATAAATGATAGCTCTGCATTTAACATAATAAACCCCTCTAAGATCATCACCAAACTCAGGGACCTGCATCTGAGCACTTCATTGTGTACCTGGGTTTTTAACAGGCTGACCCCAAGAGGTGTGAGTGGATGGTCACACTTCATCATCCCTCAATGTTAAGACAGGCACTCCACATGGTGGTGTTCTGAGCCCTCTGCTGTTCCCCATCTATATATATATAAAGGAGAGTTGGGATCCGAGAGACTGTGCTTGTGTGTTTGTGGAGGGATTGAGAGTTAAGGCGGGTGGGGGAGTCACGTGATCATCTCCCCTCCCATTCACGTCATTTCATTCACTTCATTTCGCTCCGAGCTGAGCTCCACTGAGCTCCACAGCTGACGTGGCCTTGCCGTTCTTTTTCCTCAGTGTTTAGTCCTTTCTCCTTTACTAATTTACTGTTTAGTACACGCGGTACTTACACAGTCACTCATAAAAGGGGAGAAGACTCCGTGCAAGAAATGGGTATTGAAACTACCTTGGAAGACATGCAATCAACAAGGCTATTAAACGGATCTCAAGAGAGGTCTTTTAGGTTGGGAAAAAAAGCGCATGGCTGCCAAAACCAGACGATTAAACGAATTTCAACAAGAAACGCCTTCTACTTTAGAAAAAAACAATTCGCTGCCAAAATCAGGTGGTTAAACGAATCTAAAGAAGACAGGATTTCTAGATTGGGAAAAGGACGATTGGCTGCCGAAACCAGGCGGTTAAAAGAATCTGAAAAAGACAGGACGTCTAGATTGGAAAAACCACGATCCACTTGCAAAACTACCCGGTTAAACGTGCAGCGAAGCACGCCAGGTCTGCTAGTTTACAGATAAAACTAACAGCATTGTTGCATGTGACTTTAAAATCAGGTTTGCTAATGACACAGTTGTGGTAGGCCTGATCTTTATCAACAATAAGCAGGCTTACCTGGATGAAGTAGAGAGTCTGTCACACTGATGCCAGGACAGCAGTCTACATTTGAATGTCAGTGAGATAAACGCACTGATTGTGGCAGGAAACCACAGAGGCACTACCACCGCCTCAGTATTAACAGCAGTCAGGAAGGTAAACAGTTACAGACACCTCAGTGCCCACATCACAAAGGACCGGATGTGGTCCAAGCACATTGACACTTTGGTGAAGATTGCACAACAATGTCTTTACCACCTCAGATTTCACAGGGATTTTATGCTGTCTTCCCAGATATTAAAAAATTATTTTAGTCAGGATACTACATATCCACCATTGAAAGTATCCTGACTGGAAGTATTAACACCTACTTTGAAAACAGCATACAGTACAACCACAAGTGGTGCAGTCAGTTGAATATTGGGTGTGCAATCTCTAATTTCCTGTACATCCACACTAAGCAATGTCAGACTAGAGCAAAGAAAATTATCAGAGACATCAGCCATCCCAACAATGGCCTCTTATCTGTGTCACAGTCAGGGAAATCCTATCATGGCCTGACAACTGATTCAGAGAGACTGAGAAGGAACTTCTTTCTCAAGTCCATCTGCATCCTACATGAGAATCTTGCATAGAGCTACATGTTGCCCTATCGTTAACACCTCTTATGTAAGTTATTTATTTATTTTATATTTTTTACAATATTATTATAATGCACACTACTGCTGCCATTGTACATATTGATTTTTAGTGATATTTGTAGAGTGGTATTTATTCTTTATTGTCTTTGATATAATTCTTCTAATGCACAGTCTTGGAGTTTAGTAACTAAGCATTTCACTAAATAGTGAACTGTGTATAATTGTATGTGACAAATAAAATTTGATTTGATTTTGATTTGATTTGTTTTTTTATGTACTACATCTCTAAGTGTGACTGCTGAAGGACCTTTGTATTTGAGGCTGGGGAGTGGGCCCTTTAGTTATTAATTTTATTTTAATTCTTTTCATTTTTATTACTATTTAATTTAATATTGTTTCTTTGTATTAGTATACTGCTGCTGGATTATGTGAATTTCCCCTTGGGATTAATAAAGTATCTATCTATCTATCTATCTATCTATCTATCTATCTATCTATCTAGTGGATCATTGTTGCTATGCTGGCATCTTATAAGCAGTGTTTTTCTTTGGATTTTATGACTTTGTCAATATTTTTCTTTCATTTTTGAATTTCTGCATTTTGATTTCATATTGCGACTTGTTCACCTTAGATTGCCTTGTTATGGCAAATCTCTTTCGCTCTTTTTCCTTCTGTTTTCAATTTCTGCAGTTCTTTTTGCTTTCCTGTAAAAAACGTCAATTTATGAAGATTTTTGTTTTGACTTTTCTTAACAAGCCAGAGATTTAAACACTTCATCCCTTTTAAGGCATTATTGTGCATTTCTGGAACATTAATAGAATTTATAAACCTTTAATGCCTGCTCCCCATTCTTGGCTCTGTACAACCTGCAGCCTGCCAGTGGTGTTTGGGGGCTGGTTTCCTAGTGGTGAGGCTACATCTGAGCAAGTTGGTAATGGGCCTGGCTTGCTTTTTGGGACGTTTAGGTGCCTGACACCCTTTTGCCATGTTTTTTCCACCCATTTACAATAGTTTGGTGTCACAAATCAGAGTCAGCAACAGGGCAAAGGTGGAGTTAAAGCCTTTAAAAAATCCACAAAGAGACCAGGGGACTCATGCATAGGTTTCACACTAAAACAATGCCGTACAGACAGAAACAGAAATGTGCATAGGCACAAAAAAATCCAGATGCATAAATCTGTGCATATGCAAGCTTCCACATTCTTCCACTACATAAATTACTGTCAGCTTGAAATGTAATGCTTGTGCACGTACCTGCTGCCCCACCCTGACTACCCCCAAAATTATGCCTTTTTGAATATACAAATCAATATAAATATTCCTTAAGTTCAGAGTTCGGTGAAAAGACAATGGCAAAAGGACTGAAAAAATAGAAGAATTTCAACGAATGCCAAGTGGAGGCAAGGAAAAATATACTATTTGTTGGTTTAAGTAGTCGTATAAACAACAAAGGAAAGTTGATCGAGTGATATAGAGTGGTAGTGAAACTCGAAAGTTCAAGTTCAGAAAGTCACACAGTGCCCAAAATAAAAAAAGAAGTGGTCAGATATCAAAGCCTGAAAAGGCGAGTCGTAGCCCACTGTCTGGGTGGCATATGGAAGTGTATTAAGGTACAGAGAAAAGTAACAAGGACACAGTGGGAAAAAAGGTAATAATTTCCACTTTAATCACATAGTTTATTTTGTCATTAAAGTAGAATGTCATAAACCTCATCTTAAAATCATTTAATTTACTAGTTTCTGAAATCTCTTTGTAACTAAAGTACAACAACAACAACAACAACATTTATTTATATAGCACATTTTCATACAAACAGTAGCTCAAAGTGCTTTACATATTAAAGAATAGAAAAATGAAAGACATAATTATAAAACAAAATAAATCAACATTAACATCGAATAAGAGTAAGGTTCAATGGCCAGGGGGGACAGAAAAACAAAAAAACTCCAGACGGCTGGAGAAAAATAAAATCTGTAGGGATTCCAGACCATGATACCGCCCAGTCCCTCTGGGCATTCTACCTAACATAAATGAAACAGTCCTCTTTGGATTTAGGATTCTCACGGAAGGGCTTGATGATGATGATGATGGTCACGTAGACTTCTTCCTTTTAATCCGTCCATCATTGTTGGAGCATCATGAAGCTTTGAGTAGGTGGAGGTGGCGCAGGCCACCACCACAAAGAAACCGGAAAAAGAAACAGAAAAGAGAGTAGGGGTCAGTACCGATTTTAGAGCCACCATGAATAGTTATTATGATGAATTGAACATACAGAGTATCAGGATTAAGTTAAAATGAAGTTATAAAAAGGCCATGTTAAAGTAATGTGTTTTCAGCAGTGTTTTAAAGTGCTCTACTGTATCAGCCTGGCGAATTCCTATTGGCAGGCTATTCCAGATTTTAGGTGCATAACAGCAGAAGGCCGCCTCACCACTTCTTTTAAGTTTTGTTTTTGGAATTCTAAGGAGACACTCATTTGAGGATCTGAGGTTACGATTTGGAATATAAGGTGTCAGACATTCCGATATATAAGATGGGGCGAGATTATTTAAGGCTTTATAAACCATAAGCAGAATTTTAAAGTCAAATTAAATTAAGTCTATTAAGTAAAATTAAGTAAATTAAAAGTCACGTTAAATGCTTCTTTCTTTGTGTTCTTCTATGTACTCTATGTGCTTCTTAAATGGGCTTCCTCTTACACCGATAGGACATAGAATAAATTATATTTGTGATATTACAGCTCTCTGAACAATTTAAATACTAAGATGTAGACTTGATATCATTTTCATAATGATAGGAATTAACGCATGTGTTAAACATGTGGGCATGGTGACGCAGTGATAGTGATGAGCTGGCGCCCCGTCTAGAGATTGATCCTGTTTTCCCGCAAGTCGCTTGCTGCACCATGCTCAACCCTCAATGAAATAATTTAATGCAGCAGTACTGTCTCTTTCAAACCTACTAACCCCCAATTCCTGTCCTTCCTTTATTTTCTCCAAGTAACCATTTGCCACACAATTAGATCTTTAATAAATGTCAAATCATCTGTAAATTTAGAACGCTGATTCTTCAAAACTTTTAAGCAACATTGTAATATCTTTGTGTACATGTTTACTTATTCCATCCATCTATTCATCCAGGGTTGCGCTAGTCCCAGCAAGCATACAGCGCAAGGCAGGAGCAATGCCTGAACGGGGCACCAGCTCATCTCTAGCGCTGCAACATCGTGTCCATGTGTTTAATTATTAACAGTTTACATTATTTAGATGAAGGTAAAAATGTATCTGTATAATGTAATATATATATGTTCCTACATTTCATCTTAAAAATGATATCAAGAGCTCCAAGAAGATAGTGCCTGGAAACCTTAATTGACTTAGAAACCAGTCATCATCATCTGTAAATACACGCTCTCTTCTACTGAAATTAATTTAATTCCTTTATTGTTATTGTATGGTACAATGTGATTCAATATGCAAATCCTCCACAAACTTTTTCATATAAAATGGTAAAATAACAACAACAATAATAACAATAATAATAATACGATAAAAACACAATGAAAAATGTACAATATGAAAGCATAAGTGGCTCAGGTTATGCAATGTTACAACTGGATGAAAGTTTACATTGAGGTAATTTTACTTATAAGTACAAACAGTTCTACCAGGAGCACTTAATAGACTAACTGAGTGCGTTTATAAATCTTGGAACGAAACTGTTTCTGAACCGCGAGGTCCCTACAGGAAAAGCTCTGAAGCGTTTGCTGAATGGGCGAAGTTCAAATAGACTGTGCGCTTGGCTGAGGCAGCGTGTGCTAGAAGCTGTATCCCGATAATTCTCCTCACCACTCTTGACACAATCTGCCGTTGAGCTTTCTGATCAGCTACTGAAGAGCTGTGATTCCATACTCAGATACAGTGGGTTAAAATACTCTGAGTGGTGCACTGAGAGTAACAACACTAAAGCAGCTATGGTGTTTGGAATAGTTTTGCCATTCTGTGTATCATTATATGGTTACAGGTTGATTATGATCAAACTCAAAAACAAAATGCGGTTAATTTCAGTGTATTTGATAAAGCCACGTCAGGGATGTGAATCTGAAAAATAAAGGGAAACCACACAGGAACAGTAGCACTGCTTTGACACTGAGTGCAACCAGTTTGCAAAACCAAGCCAAAAAAACTTGCATAGACAATGGTTTAAGCTGGCGTGAGAATGTGCCTGGGTTTACACCAAGTTTAGTTTTAATACATCACGTGGAAATGGGTATACGCAAAATTTTTGTGCATATGCACCATTTATACGTGATGCCCCAGGAGCCTCACTGATCTACTCAAAATTGCCTCACTCCAAAACAAATAGCCCAAACTACTGCTAGTAGGCTTGGGCTTGACTAGGCCCCACACGTGGAGAAACTTGTTATATAGTTCAAAATTTACCTGATGTTACTGTGATGCCCTCTAGCTCTGTTTTGGTGAGAGATGTGACCAGATGGGGTGATCTGGAATAGACCCTGCACCTAGAACTGACCACAAAACAGACAAAATGATAGTTTTGGAAGAATAATAACCTGAGAAAAACAGTAAATAATTCCAAAGGTAAATAATGCACAAAAAAGTACAAACTAACAAAATTATTCTCCTCTGGAACTTATTATTTCTCTGATATTGATTTAGGTGAATATAATCAACACTCTTCTTCCAACTGCCCTGCATGACTCTTCCCCAAAATAATGCCTTCATTTTCCTTTCCTCTTCTTCACTCCTGACTTCAATGCTGTCGGAATGAGGAGTTGGGGACTCTTCTAAGGTTATTCCTGAGACTACTTCCACTGCCACTCCAGCCCACCAGGAATCACTTCAGACAGATGCTCTGACAAACACCACACTTCCCAGAAGCCTCTGCAGAAAGCTTAACAGCAGGAAAACCCTGCTATATTCAAGGGGAATAATGTACCTCTAGCGCACTCTTCTACCCAAACAGCTGCATCCATGGCATGTCACGTGAGAAATGGAATCCCTGGTGGAATGTGTACTGCTGTACACGTCCTTCTGTCTACCAGTGCCGCCTTACAAAAACAGTAACAAAGATGCAAGATAGTGTCTGAAAAAAAAACCAAATAAAAAGAAATCCTAGTGAGCTTCTACTTTCAATAGTCAGTAAAATTAGAAAAACATTATTCACTGAAGTTTGAAGATCCATCTTGCAGCATTTTCATTTTTAATTGTATTTTTGGATAATATGGTGGCATAGTGATGAGTGCTTCTGTCTTATACCTTTATAATCCTGGATTGAAATCCCTGCCCAGTCTTTGCCTGTGTAGAATTTTGCCTGCATTAGTTTTATTGCAAGTTTTTCTTCAAAGTGATTAACTGGCCATTTTAAATTGACCCTATGAGCTCTTCTATGGACATATTAGGCTCTTGTCTTGCATCTGGGCTAAGCTTTGGTCCCCTGCAATCCATTTAGAACATTCTTAATTTCTCCCTAAGTAAGCTACTTTTCTTCAGTATTTTTCTGATTTCTGTCTCAACAGCACTTAATGACACAAGACTTCCACTGCTGCTGTGAAGAAGAGGGAATCCAATTCCTCAATACAGGCTTCAAATACAGTACTGTTAATGGAAAAATCTCTTTATTCCAGATTCCTCTTGATCCCTGCTTAGCTTCAGCACCAGTATGCAAAAGCTCTCCAGACTCCAGCATGTATATAAGAAATTAATTTAGCAAAGATATCTAAGAAGCATACCATGCATGATGTTAGTCATTAGCCCAGCACTGTAATCACTGATACAATAACAGGTCTTTGGAGAGACAAAGCTTTTATAGTTATGAATATACAAGAGCATATTTGACATACAGTGTAGCTGATAGCATGCAAATCTTTACCCAACCACATTTACTTAAAAGGTAATTCTAGGATGATCTGAACCTAATAATGGGATGGATGTATTCATGGTGCCTAGACTCAAAGTCAGAGGCCGCTTCCTAGAGAAGTGCCTGCATACTTTAACCAGATAGCTGTATGAGGATCCTTTATTTTATTGGTAATCTTAAGGCATCCTTTCAAGGACATGTTTAACACAGATGCATCTCTTAGAACAATACTTGTCTGTGTAACGCACTACAAAAAACCTTGTAAGTCTAAGAGTCCAAGATACTAAAGTGTTATAAAAAGATTTTTCTCCAACAGTACCTGTTTGCTGCCTGTGTGGGACAGCATGTTCTCCCCATTTCTGCATGGGTTGTCCTCCTGCATCCCCAGAGATATGCAAGTTAATTGGCAATTCCAAAGTGGGCCCTACAATGGATTGGTGCCCAGTCTATGGCTTCCTCCTGCCTTTTGCCCAGCTATTAGTACTAAGACCATGAACTGGATTAAGCATGGTTGAAAATGTTATAATATTTTGTACCAATTGAAAACTTTGTGGTACAACATACAACATTATTTCAGTATTAATATATGTACTTTGAAGCCACCAGAGGGCATACAGCCACCCTAACCCAGACACACGGGCAGGACACAGGTTCAACACAACACCCAGTTTATTTACAGTTTACAGTGCAAAATCACCAGCACCAACACACCAAAACACAGTCCCTTCCTGCTGCCAGTCCATCTGCCTCCACTCCTCTTCAGGCTTTGTCTTCTTCCTCACGACTCTTCCATGGAGTGAGGTGGCTCCTCTTATTCAGGTCCCAGGAGTGTTCCAGCTGGCTCATCAGTATTACCTGGAATCATTCCCTGGTGCACTGGAGGTCCCCCCATAGGGCTCTGCAGTTCCCCTGGCAGCCAAAAGGGCTTCACCAAACTCCAACTCCCGAAATGCCCTGCAGGAATCCGTGGTGCCACGGCCACCCATGAGGGCTGCCCTCTAGTGTCCCAGGGGAGGTATTGCTGCACCGATGCCCTCTTCCCTGGTCCTTCCACTCTGTTGGCATCCTGGCCAAGTAGTGGCCGTGGCCGCCCATCACAGTAGATAAATTAAAATCAATTCAGTTTTTTTTTATATTTCTGCTCACAGTGCATACACATATTAATATGTATAATGGATTAACAGTAAAACACAAAACATACAACGTTTACACATATAAACACTGAGATTGCATTCAATAGTAAAAGTAGTGTTTAGACCTATTCTGTTCCAAAGTGATGAGACCAATTAATTAACATGTAACTTCAGCTTTCATTCAAATGCCAGAATCTGAGGTGTCTCTAAGTAAATAATAAAGTATTAAAAATCCACTAGTATGGTGTCAACAAAGGGCTGTTGTTTAATGGAGTAGTGCCTGATGCTCTTGGCTCTCTAATCCAATGTCTTAGCCATAGCAGTATTGTATTTCAAAATGGATGAGTACAAACTTTCTCAAACTACATAAGGAAAAGACAGAAATCTTAGTGATTGGCAGACATGGAAATAGCAAGGGAATTAGAAATAAACTTGATACCCTAGGTATAAAAATCAAGCCGGAAGTAAAGAATTTAGGGGTGATCATCAACCCTCAAGGAATAAAGCAAAAGTTAGACCTCCTATAAACTTACAAGACGCTGACAAATGAGTTCACACTATTGTTTTTTTGTTAACTTAGATTACCGTAATGCACTCCTAACAGGACTACCTAAGAAAGACTTCAGTCAACTGGAATTAGTGCAGAATGCGGAAGCTAGAATCTTAACTAGAAAAACATTTTATTAAAAAACTGCTAAAAACCCATTATTGTAATTTGGCTTTTACGTAGCTACATTTCACTTGTATTCCTAATAGACTGTATGGATATAGAATTATAATATTCTTCAGGGATCTGCAATGTGTAATAATCTCTACTATTTTCTACTATTCTGTCATTTTCGGTTCTTCTGTGGTGGTGATCTGCGCCACCACCATCTGATCAAAGCACCGTGCAGCCCCCACAGATGATGAAACGCAGGCGGGTGTCTCTGCTCTAAACAAGACCAACTTTAAATCCTAAGATTTAAAAACTAAGACGTTTGATTTTGGATTTTGGTTTTTATGTTCGGTAGAATGCCAGGTGGGGGCGGCTGGTCTTTTGGCCTTGGAGCCCCTGCAGATTTTGTTTTTTTTTTTCTTCAGCCTAAGTGGTGTTTTTTGCTTTCTCTGTCCTCCCAGCCATCTGACCTTACCTTGTTTTGTTATTACTTATCTTTAATATCATTGCCTAATCTTAATTGTTTTTTATTCTTATAACTCTCTTTTTGTCATCTTGTATAGCACTTTGAGCTACATTGTTGTATGAAATTGTGTGATAGAAATAAATAAATTAACGTTGCTGTTGTTGCTGTCATTGTTATTGCCTCTCTATGAAAAGCAAAAAGTGTGACGGGTACATTTTTAAATTTGGATAAGTACAGTATATAACCATAAAGAGGATCTCTCTTATACTAATTATTTTAGCAGATGAGCTGCATTTGAAGATGATGATGATGATAGTAAGATGGCTCACAGAAGGCACATGTGCTTCACATAACTTGGTAATATGTCTAATAATAAATACATGATTATTAATACATTTTCTTAATCTCCTTGCTTCTAAGAATAATATTTTGCCATGCAGCTCATCCAATTTTTTCTTAAGAAATTTGATTGATAAATTGACTAAACTTTCTTTTCAAAATGTGAGATTGGATTGATTTACCAGTACACATGAGTGGCATACCTAATTCTCTGCATGAAATATCCTGACACTGCACTCAATGTGGGAGAAACTGGACAGACATTCTGCCAAAGAATGAATTTACACTGGTTCACATCAAGTATGGCAACAGATATGTTCCTGTAGGAGCTCATTTCAGCAGGTATAGACACTGTGAGAGGAACCTTAAAGTCACTGTACTTATGGCAACTTCAAAACACATCAAAAGAGAAAGGAACGGCAAGTTAAAGCGATGCTAAAATTTAGCACATTACAACATGGTTTAAATAGAGACAAGAGTTTTATGACCAGATATGAGGATTGTTTGCATCTCTTGGACTGACTCACACAACCCGACTAGAGATCCACATTGTATGGAAAACTTGTCAGAAACTTCAAAAGACTTTGGTGGACAGTTATCTTATCAAAAGCTCTTGACCATACATTGTTCTCCTGTCTTGCTAAATCAATCTTAGCCTGAAGACGTCTATTAATCTATTAATTTTTTACATTTAAGTTGACCCACTTAAAGGTTTCCCAAAGCTGCATCTGTCCTAGTGTCTATATAAACACAGGGAACTCCAGTTTCTGTATTACATCTGCCGGACGAAGGGGCCTGAGTTGCCCTGAAAGCTGGCATATTATAATCTTCTTAGTTAGCCAATAAAAGGTGTCATTTTGATTGACTTCTTGCCACATCCATAATGGCTAACACTGTACAACACCCTAGTACTACATGAAAATTTCAAAATCATAAAATATTATGTTTATTTCTCTGTTCAAATAAATGTAATAATTGTTTTATTAATTATTTTTTAGAAGAAACCGTATTAGAGGTCAAAATCCCCTGCTCTGATATTTGCATGTGAGCCCAGTAGCGAGCCTGGGTGGCTAGGATGTGCTCAGCATACCAAGTGAACACTTTGCAGGTGAGTGCTTGTTTCATTTCTCCACCACAATACCATCTGCTTTTTTCCTGACCTGCTCATCTGTATCCTGATGTGAAGTATGCAACAGCCTTTATCCTGTGCTCTCAACAGCCATATTTCTACAACACGTGACCCATCTTATAGCCACTGTTTTGCAAGCTGCACAAATCCTGACTTTGTGTCACATCCTGCATCTGATTAAGCACTTCCTCATTTTTCTTTGTTTTTAATTTCTTTTGGCTGATGATCTTAAATTATTCTGCAGATCTAAGGTGGCCATCATGAATATGGCATCATGTGGTCATTGTGCACTTTCTAAGGTGTATGGTTGCATGGCCTCGATGGTCATTTTCCACCAGTATAAAATCAGTCTGCAGTACTGAACAGATTGTTAAAGTTGTGAATTATGTGGGAATATCGCATGGCAAAGCTAGCAGACTCATCAAAAAACTATTAGATGACACAATGGGGGAGTCTAGAGAAAAGAAAAGTCAAAAAACAGGCTAATATCTAAAGCCAAAATGTCAAAAAGAAATCTGAATGTCAAAGAAGAAGAAACGGTTCAGTCATCACTGTCTAAACATCTTTTTCCTTTTTTTTTCATTTATTTTTTATTAATTTTAATTAGAAGCAGATAACATTCCATAAAATCAAGTCAAACTTAACAAACAAAAATTTTACTCCCACCCGAGAAGGAGAACAGAGCCAACAATCAAAGCTAATCTATAAAAGCAACAAGAAAGGAAGAGTATCCTTTTCTCCCCAATATAAATGTTTATTCAAAAATGTCATTGATTAGATCCTGCTATATTTTAAAAAACATTTTGTACAGATCCTCTGAGTGAGAATTAGATTTTTTCCAATTTCAAGTAGTATAGAACATCAGTTACCCACTGACTTGAGTGGAGTGGAGGGGTAGGCTTCCTCCAGTTGAGCAAGAGAAGTCTACATGCTAGTACTGAAGTAAAGGCAATTACAGTTTGTTTGTCCTTCTTCATTTTAAGGCCATCTGGGAGTACACCAAACACAGCTGTTAGTGGATTAAGGTAACTGTGACGCCAGGGCTGTCTGATAGGCATGCAAAGTTTTTTATCCAAAATGTTGTTAATTTGATGCACTCTCAGAACATGTGGCCCAGTGAGGCTGGAACTTGATTGCAACGTTCACAGGATGAATCTTGCCCTGTAAAAATGTTCGACAATTTTAAACAAGTTGAATGTGTTCAATAAAAGATTTTAAGTTGAATGATTTGCGCATATAGAGCTCGAGTGTATTCTGTGCATGGGTCCTTCTCTGAAATCTTGAGTGACCGATCCTTTCCCCAATGTACTCTTGGGTCTTTGAAAGGAAGGGACTTTAAATTTTTTTATAAATTGTAAAGATGCTATCGGAGTCTTCAAGACTGATCAATAATTCTACTGAAATAGAACAAGGTGGAAGGTGAGGAACATTGGGCAGGTTCTGTTTAGCAAAGTTTCTAGCTTGAAAGTAGTGGAAGAATTTTATTCATGAGAAGTTAGATTTGAAGTGTACTTGTTTGTAGGATGCAAAGACATCATCTATGTGCAAGTCTTTAAGTGTTTTAATCCTAGACATTTTCCAGACATTGAATAGTGCATAGAGGGTGGAAAAAGATGGTTGTTATGTAGAGGTGCAACAGATAAAAGCTCCTCTGTCTTAAAGTGCTTTCTACATTTGTTCCATATTCTGAGAGAATGAAGGAGAATTGGGTTATTAGTGTATTGACCGTAAATTGTATTAATTGGGGCACAGAGCAGGGAAAAAGAAGTGCTGCAAGATTTTATTTCTATTACAAGCCAAGCTTCTATATAATCGTCGATTTGTGTTGATGTCCAGATCCTTACAGCTTGTATATTTGCTGTCCAGTGATAAAATTGAAAGTTAGGTAGTGCCATACCACCTTCTGCTTTAGGTTGTAGTAGAGTTGCCCTTTGGATGTGTGGATGTTTTGAATTCTAAATAAATGAGGTTATTATTGAATCTAATTTCTTAAAAAAATTATTTGTTTGTTTGTAATCTATATGAGGATACTTTGAAATAGAAACAAGCTTGTAAAGGATGGTTATCTTAATAATGTTGAGTCTCCCTGCTAATGTAATATGGAGGGTAGACCATCTTAGTCACGTCTTGTTCTATTTTTTCCATGCAGACAGCAAAATAATGTTGAAGAAAAGTTTTATGTTTACTTGTGATATTTACCCCTAGATATTTAAACTGATCTGCCATGATAAACAGGAAGGTGTCTAGTCTGATACTGAGTTCTAGAAAATTCACTGGCAAAGGCACACTTTTATTCAAATTTATTTTGAGACCAGACATCTTTTGAAAATTCGCTAATGCTTTTAGGACTGCTGGGACAGAATTTTGTGGGTCCAATATATACAGTACCACATCATCTGTATATAATTATATTTTCTGTTTAAATCCTTCTCTGAAAATCTTCTTTATCTCTGATGCATTTCGAAATTATACAGCCAATGGTTCAATGGCAATTGCAAAGAGCAAAGTTGAATAGGGGCATCCTTATCGAGTAACACGTTCTAGTTTGAAGTACTCTGAAAATGTTCTTTTCCTAAATAGCTAATGAAGAGCTGTGAAGTGTTTCATATTTATTTATCCAAACTCTTGAAACTCCAATAAGTGCAGTGCTATTTTTAAATAACATAAGTAATTCCAATGTCATACACAGTGCCGCCATCAATCACATGACTGTCAAGAAGCATGTACTTATTTGATAGAAGGATAAAATATTTCAACAACATATATATCAATTTAAATCACAGAAAAAATATAACTTTCTCTGATGGAAAAAAAGCCATTGATCACAACATACTATATTCTTTTTTCTTGTCTTTTAGTTACTTCACATGTGAAGCACTTTTTCTCCATCTGGGCATGTGCTTTTGCACATTAATTTCTTTACATTTTTAGAGCATGTTCAATTATCTTCCACTCCTGTCTGTTTGATTACCGCTGTTACCTGATCTCTTTTTTTAGCTTTCAGGCATTCTGTTGTGTTTACTCTCAAGGAACTAGTTTATGGTAGGCAGGCACTTACCAACAGTACATCTATGTATGGACAGTTGAGGAAAGCAGAAGGCCAACCACATTAGGTATAGTTCTCAGTTAGTGATAGGGCTTGTCAGAACTTTTACACTATGTCCTATTTATACTATATTGTCTACTTCAACTTTGTGACGCTTTATGTTTCTCAAAAAAGTATTTTATTTTGTTAGTTTTTAGTTTTCCTGTTTGTTATCTTATATACACTTTTTTCTGGTACTCATGATCTTCCTATTAGCTCTATGGTAATCAGTTAAAACATAACAGATGTTATGATTTCTGTATTGTGCACAAAACTCAAAATATCTAATGCTCACAAACAAAATCCAGACAACATATTAAAAAGAAGAAATACAAAGAAAAAAAACAACTAAGCCAGGGACAGCACCCTGGTTAAACCATAATAGCACATAATTATAAATAATAGCTTAAAAAAAGATTTGCACTATGTTCCTAAATACTTAAGATGTATAGAATGTATTGACTGTCAACAGTTTTAATAAAACGAGTACCTGTTTCCTGTAAGTGAAGGTTTTTGCATGCACAAAATTTATTTTTGCATGTTCTGTATTGTTATACTCAGTTTGAAGACGTTACTAATTTTATCAGCATCTTTCTGACATTTCTATGCTTCCATTTTGTATCACAATTAGGATAGCAGATGTTGCCATTTTGTATTTTTACATGGTATCGGCCATATTGTTTATGGTCACTATACCCATTGCAGGTCAGGCGATGCATGATGTCATCACATCCTGCCTATGTACGTATAACAGAGCAGCATGCTGCTTTCAGTGTCCAAGTTCCTGGATTCTTGAGTGTGTTTAGTTAGAAAAAAATCTGTAAGGAGATAGGACTTCAGCTGTTTTTGACTAAGATTGTGGTTGGCATATTGAGTTTTCAGGTCAGGTCAGGTTGGGGAGCATGCATTGGTACGGCACGTTGCCGCACCCACCACATGAGGAAACAGCTTGGGATCCTGGTTCGCAACCCCCCAGGCAGACACACAGTCCAATCCCACCCTCTGGAAATTACTATCTGTCTGCTACAACCAGGTGTTATGTGGGCATCCCCTTGGCCTGGTTCAGCCACTCGTGTCCTTAACAATGAGGATCCTGGAAGTCAGATCACCCTCGGGTAATCGAGCCACAAGGCCTAGTGCCGTAACTGACACTCCCTCACAATGCAGGAAATGTTCCTCATTCTGGACTCCGTGAGGCACCGCTCATATTGAGTTTTGACCTATTTTGGTTTTTTTTGGCTGTCTTTTTGTATTCAGCTGTGTTTCCCTCTCATCTCCTAGTCCATTCCTTAAATTCTGACTTTGTTTTTACCAAATTCTGTCCTTTCAATACACCTCTGTTGCACTCATTCAATATGCTTTACTTTTAAATTAAACAATTATTACTTTTCATTGTGCTTCTATGATCTTCTATCCTTTGCATTTTGCACTTCAACACAACAAATGGTGTATGTGAACACTGGTGAGTTTCATCATAGATGTCTTTATGTACGCCTGTGTTTGGCAGTTTAATCCAACCCCATTTGATTCATTTGCCCACAGTGTTCATCATCTATGAGAAAATCAAGGGCTGAACAGTAAACTGGTGATGAAAGTTCTTTCTATGACCTCATACAGTCATTACTTGCAGCGCTACATCAGGGTTTTAGTTCTATTTGAAGTTACTCCCAAACCCTCGGTATTATGACTTCATCTCCGAGCCGTCAGTCAATGCTAACATAGCCTCAAATTTGTAATCCACTGGGGCCCAAACTGAGCCCAGGATAATGCCATGGAGACTAGCAGTTCCATCATGAAAGATTTTATTAAAGAAAAAGTAAACAAAGAACATCAAAATAATAGGTGCATGCAAAATAGAATTCAAGAGAATAAAAAGGGTTCCCTTAGTTTACTCCTGAGGTGTTTCTAAGCTGCAGATACACCACATTTGACATGAACTGAGAGTCTGATTCTACTACTAACTGTTGAAAAACTGGCTAATAATAAGGAAATTCTGTCTTGAAAGTCAGATGGCTTTATTAGACTTTATTAGACGGTTTTAGTTAGCCAATAAAAGGTGTCATTTTGCTTGGCTTTTCTCTACAGTCATAATGGCTAACATGGTACATCACCCTAGTACTTTAGACTTAAGCAAAACATCATATTTGTTTGGAGGAATGTACAAATGGGCATTAGCTAGCATACTGCAAGAGAGACACAGACAACCCTCTGTGAAGGTTCGGATTATGGAGCGTGTGGGCCCCTGGGCTTGAGGTGGTGTCCGTGGGGCTGTACCTACACAAAATACTATAAGTGCTATACATGTCAACTTCAAGGCCTCAGAGTCACACAGAGAAAAGCACATTACTGTCACAGAGTCTTACCTTTAAAACAGATTACAAAAATCTTTAAAAAACTGAAAACACATGGACAAAGCATGCTGTATGAAAGTTTTTATCTCTAACTAGCCATTGCGGCACAGATGACAAGTAAGCAAGTAACCATCACAAACCAAGGCTTGAAAAATCAATTATAGACCTCTATTTTAAATGCTTACAAAAATAGGAATATGTAATATTGCATAGGTCATGCTGTACATTAACAAAGACAAATGCTTGCTTTTCAGAATTGTGAGTTTCTGGATTTCTTTGCAGCAAAGTCCTTAATCAGATCACTAGAATCAGTTTTGAACCAGTTCACTCTCAATTGACATCAGGCTCAAATGATGTAGTCTTTTCTGTCCAATTGTGGATCTTAGCCACCCACAGGGATCCTTGGGATTCATATTCCTGAGGAACAACCCCGTCAGGAACACTGCAGAAAGAACTCCCTGTTTTGTGGAGGCTTTCACAAGTGCTTCCACCATTCAGTGCTGTGGCACCAGAAGTACTCCCAGGTCCAGCATAAAAGAGGTCACCTGACCTCATCCAAATGAGTCAGATTGGGGGGGGCAAAGGGCAAAGCCCACCTGGAAAAGAAGAGGGGGGTATTGTGAACTGAAGATTGTAGCATGGACTTTGAAAAAAGTGTTTGTGAATCAAAAAAGTTTATTTACACCCAGGACTGACTTTGGTGTAGTTGAGACCGCCAGGGGACACCTTCCACCAGCCTCAACTACACCAAGACAGTATAGTGAATCAATCAGACAACAAGAATTGTAATTTAAAGATGTTTTTAGATTGCAAAATACAAACAATAATTGCAGAAATGTCTGCCTGGCTGCCTTTGTGAGACAGGTGCATGGGGGCGGCAGTTGCAGTGAGATGCAATATGGCTTGTACCTCCTGTTATCATAAGTGTCTGTCCTCCCAGGTGAACATTGCTATAGGTGCATCAGCTACACGAATGTGGTCAGCACCATGATCAGCTGATACCAGTACCTCACTTTCGTTTTTGATCTACGTACATCTCCAGATCACTTGCATCAAAACCGGACTCTGACAAATCAGAGCTTTGAGCATTCACTTTGGTATCTCTGCAGATGCCATTTTAGAAGCTGTTTGCTCTTCACTACTCATGCACGCGCAGGGAATCGAGTTCAAATCAACAAGGCTACCTTTCCTTCTATCAAAAGCGTATCGAAAATGCACTGTAAAAAGAAGATCACTGCTCTCTATCGATTGGTAGTGAGACAGGCTTTCAAAATAATAACAATAATAAAAACAAAAACTGTGTTAATGTGTGATAAAATAATTGTCAGAGTTAATTAATTGATGCGTTAACGTGATTATAATGCATTAACTTGCCCAGCCCTGATATGTAATATAATATATATATATACTGTACATATAGAATCATATACTATAACTATAACTATGAAAAATGAAATCACAATAGCACAGCACAATATCCAGAATTCTTTATCACTCTCTGCATCTTCCAAGCTCCTATCACTATCAACAGCCTTTAAAGCAAAGGATCAGCATTACTGTTATGATTAGCGATCTTTGTTAATTTTTTGTAGCATTTCGCGGACAGATTTTCAATAAGTATGCATCCAAGTAGTAGATTTGAACTTCAAGATATCAAGAATAACATTGTTTTTTAATTTTACGGTGAAATGAAGCAATAGGAAAAATGTACTGTCTTGCCACAATGCCATATTTTTTGTTGCTTTGTAGCACTCTTGTCAACTGTTGTCATGGTGATCTATCCTAGAACCACACAGAAATGCGCAACACGTGTCACGCTGGTGTCACAATGCATCATGGGGTACTATGGAAAACAATTTTGTTTGCCAAGAAATAATTCAGCGAAAAAGGTCACTGGCAAACTCAACAAATTTGTTGGGGCCGCAACAGGATGGGGCCTCTGGCTACTGCCTCGTAAGCCCTTGCCAAAATCTGGGCATGTGTGTGTCATATGAAACGGTCATCTGAAGCAGAAAGGCCCTTCCATTCTTTTTAGAAAAATGAAAGTATTGTGTACCATCTTGATATGGAGGGCACTCTGTGAGGTCTATCTCCATTTTGACTCCAAAACTCTTCCTGCTTGGTCTTCAGTTATAAACATATGTTATTATCTTCCTCTCTTGGTGACAATAAATATACCAGTCTTTATGAATTACATCTCTTCAGCATTTGAGTCTTATTCTGATTTGCCCTCATTTTGTTTAGGAAACAGTTACCAGACTCTCCTTAGTCCAATCATATTCCTGATGAAGATGTGCTTAGAATAATGAAGGAATGCTGGGTGAAGATGTACAACAATCAGCACTGAAAAACTGAAGAATCACAATGACCCCAAAAATATCACCCCAAAGCCTCATCCTCTCCTTATAAGAGTGTTACCTTGAAACTCTCTCTATGAAGAACTCGCACTTCCTTTGGCTATTTGCCTCTGGTCCCTCCTCTCCATGTCTATTGCTTTGCACCCACCTACTGTGTTTTAGTTGTATGATCGGAGGAAAAAGAGGAAATAAAAAGAGAGAGCTTGACGGCAGTGTAATGCTCACATTTAGTGCTTAATTCTTTCAAGATGTCAGTTTTTTTGTTTATTTTTGCATGTATTGCATTTGCTTTTTACTGTCTATGACAACATGCATGTGATCAACTCTTTTTTCTAATAAATAAAACTTGTACTTTTTCAAGAAGATTTGCACTGTCACCCGTGCTTCATGTGATAGTGTGCTACTTCAGACATTCAAATGGGCTTGTACAATACAATACAATACAATTTATTTTTGTATATCCCAAAATCACACAAGAAGTGCTGCAATGGGCTTTAACAGGCCCTGCCTCTTGACAGTCCCCCAGCCTGGACTCTTTAAGAAGACAAGGAAAAAAAATGGAAAAAACCATTTAACCATATAATAGTCAGTCAGTCAGTCAGTCATTATCCAACCCGCTATATCCTAACACAGAGTCATGGGGGTCTGCTGGAGCCAATCCCAGCCAACACACGGCAGAAACAAACCCCGGGCAGGGTGCCAGCCCACCACAGGGAACACACACACACATCCATACACCAAGCACACACTAGGGACAATATTTAGGATTGCCAATGCACCTAACCTGCATGTCTTTTGAATGGTATCACTTAATATGATTTGGATTTGTCCACAGGAGAATTCAGGTTAGAGGGGCTTCTGTCTTTGAGGGTATCATCAAGTGGTGCTCATCTGACACATTCTTTCAAGGTAAAGTCTACCCTCTCTTTCCTCGTGTTGGAGAACTATTCCAGATAGAATTCTTTTATCACTCAGTCATTCCTATCTAAGTCTCTGAGCCAGTGCCATCATTATGGAGTAGCTGGAGAACCTAACCATTTTATTCTGGTTCTTTTTAATGCTGTCTGAAACCTTCTCCAATAGTGAACAAAATTAGGAAGTTACGCCTGTCATCAGCATCAAATTCAACTCTACTCAGCTCTTCTGGCCTTCTCTATTATTTCCAGATCTCTTTCCCCTCTTTTTTCGGTTTCTGTGCACAATTCTTTGCTTTGCCCCTCTTCTTGGTGTTAGTTAGTACTACTCAGATAGGTTCCAGGAGTACAAACAATAGGATAATGGCCCAATGTTGTGACTACCTAGGCAGCAATATTTAGCTTACATTTTTACCATCAGTACCACTGGAGATTTGATTTTTAGAAATCTTTTGTACATATCATTGCAAAATATGTCCTTTTGACCTCCTTGGTGGTGCATTTGCTCTGAGTTTTTAAGGAAATTAGTTGTTGTGTCAGAGTGCTATGAGAGCCAGGGAAGATTAAATTGCTTGATCCCCGCTTAGGGAACAGGGTTGATGGATTACATTCCTGTGTACAAAGTTCTCTTCTGGCTGAAAATGTATAAATATTCTGAGGGTTTTTTGTTTTGTTTTGTTTGTATGTTTTGAGAGACCATAGACCAAAGAGATATGATTTAGCTTTTTCCCAATCCAAGCAAACTGGATTTCAGACATAGCATATTTTTACAAATCCATCAAAATGTCATGTCCAACCCAGTCCAAAGCCATTACACTACAAAGTAGACAGAGATCATGAAAAATCTCAGGGTACTCATCCATGAGATATACAAGTAGTACCTGTGTATAGAAAATGAATTAAATAAAATAAATAAACACCTGTGGGTTTTCAAACCACATGTCTAACACACAGTGATGCCTATTGGCCTTTCTACTGCACCAATGTGTTCCAAAGAACTTTTATTGAGTTGGGAAGTGGAGAATTTGTACCTATGTGGCAAAGCCAGCTCAAAACCTGAAAGAAAGTCATTGCTCAAATCTAAAGAGGTCACTGATTCTCTTGCACCAGATTTACAATGAAATTACTAAATACAAGTGGAATTACCAGATGTGTGTGTTGTCGACCGGGACAGATGGATACAGAGAAACAGAAATGGCCAAGCACGGATTTGTGACTAAAAGGCTTGGCACGCTGTGATTATTTACAGCTCATTTACAAATAGGTGCTGTGCCAGCTGTCAGCTCCAGTACAGAATAAACACTTTGTGAAGTTTGCTGTCCCTAGATAGGCCTCCAAGCGACTGAGATGGATTGCAGGTTGTGTTTGTCACTAGAAATGAGCAACATAAGCTTTCAGACATGGCACATGCTGGCTTTTTTTGTCGTGATTAGATTATAATGGGTGCAAAATCAAGTTCCAAAGGCTAATTACAAGGTCAGTCTTGATAAAAAAAAAATGCAATAGGACATTATTTTTCAGGAGCTGCTAGACATGGACTTTCGGCATTTCCCTTTGTTGTCCTTTGTGGCTTGTAGGAGTCTTCTGGCCTCTTTACTGAACTTCAAAAAAATAACAGCATACCTTTTGATTTTTTCAAATGTATTAGTTATAATTTTATTTAAAAATATAAAAACTTCCAAGTTCACCTTTATCCCTTATTCATCCAGACCAGAATTTCAAACTGGCCAACATTGTAGGTTTCTGTGTTTCCATTCTTCTCTTATTTAAAGATATCTAGTCTGATTAAGCCATAACTTGAAGGCCAAAGGGCAGCCACCTTGCTGTTCCTCACAGTACAGCCAATCTGGGAATGCTGCTAATTTTTAGTTTTAGTGTTCTCTATTGATATTTCACTCATTTTTACTTTTATTGTTTTATAATGTTTACTGTATAAATCACCACGTCACCATTTCTTGCCTGTAGTTTTCCACAGGCACTGCCATTTTGTATTTGAAGATTTGCAGACCGTCATAAAGTTGTGTTTCTGGTCATTGTGATAGCCACTCACATGGAATTGTGTCCAAGCTTTGATTTAATTAAGGAAGGGGTTCTCACAAGAGACTGCTACTCAAGTATATAACCGAACTATTTAGAGATAATATTTGACCTTTGCTTAATTTTGATTTTGATTTCATCCAAGAAATTCTCATCTTTCTATATATAAAATCCAACATCTGTCTGTCTGTCTGTGTGCCTGTCCGCTTTTCACTACTTAACGGATTTAGATCAGGTTTTTGTTCTATAATTTGCTTGAACATTCCGACTGATTTTGCGACCTCTCTCATGCACTATGTATCATGGTTCGCTTGCAATACTGATTTGTTTGAATCCAAGAGAGAGGCTGCGGGACAAGGTTACTTCCTCACTCACGCATCAGCCTCGGAGCATGTGCCTTACCTCCGCAGTGCTAGCAAACGAGAGAACTACTTAACAGATTTAGATCGTGTTTTTTTTCTAAAATTTGTTTGAACCTTCCAGATGATTTTGTGGCTTCTCTCATCGCGCTAAGAATCATAATTTGCTTGCAGAAGAGATATATTTGTGCTAATCCAAAACAGAGGCTGCAGACCAAGAGGAGGAGGAAGTGTGATGTCAGGAGTCGGGAGCCAGGCAGGGCCCTCCTCACTGTCCTGTTTTACTACTATGCGGGTGAAGCTGTGGGGGACAGCTAGTAAAAGATTTAAAGACTTTTCATTATTCAACCCTCAGTAATACACCTCAGCAATTCTTCTGTTTTGCTTTCAAAGGAAGACCACCTTTAATCTCTGCCACTTGTCACAGGATTTGTCCGATGGGACACTCAATCCCTAAATGACAGCTGCCTTTATACCACATGCACTTATGATTCACTCTCAGAACCTTCTTAAACCAAATTTAGGAACACCAGGGCCCCTGGTTCCCCAAGTGGACGTGATAACCACCTTAAGTCAATAGGCTCATTGGGTCTTTTGTTGGGGGTGAGAGACCCAAAGGCCCAAGTAGTAGAAAAAGGAAGAAGAAAAAGAGAAACCAAGCTTCACAGTAACACAGAGAGAGGTAGAAATCAGGAATGAGTGTGGGAGTGTACAGTGCTACATTTGGCAAGTTGTCCCACCTAAAAGACAGGAGTTCAGACTCCATATACTCAGACTACTGGTTATTTTGTACTCTGTTTTCTGATATGTGGCATTCTCTCTTTGTTCTAATTTTTGTAAATTCTCTATTTAGAACATTATTTGCTGTAGCTTTGTGTTTTGTTCTGAGTATAAAATAATGACTGTTATTAAATTAATTCATTCATTATAATTCACTTCATCCTCAAGGTGAGTGCTGACCAGCATAACAGTGATGTCCACCCTTTACTCTGTGCCTCTTTCTGCTGATATTCACTGCACAACTGAAGTGAAAGTGGAAAATATTTCTTCTTTTGATCTCCCTTTTGTCAAAAATGGCCAACTGGACTGAAATGTAACTGTGAAGAGCTTTTTTTGTCCCATTTATCTTGGGAGTTGAGGTACAATAACTACTTTGAATAGTGTTCAGTCTCCTTGTTCGAAATGATGCTGTTGACCAAGTTTGCTTTCAATGAGGTTAAAATATAGAGGCCTCTAGAAATCCACACCTGCACACCTCCTCTCCCTTGAAAAACAACTCACTGGTCAACAATTAAGAATGAACTGCTTTTCTCCAAATTCTCCCAAATATTTAATGTTTTGCCACAGCACACAATTCTCTCTCCCTTTATGGAGATACTTTCAAGGTTCTATGCTCTTTCTTGACCACTCAGGTGTGGTGATGCCACCTCTGCATGGCATCAAACCTCAATTCAGACTCTATTTACCTGTAACCAGTGGTGGTCCTACATTTTTGGGGTCCTCAAACCTGCTAAGGACCCCTTAGCAAACAGCAACAAGATTTGGGTAACCACTGTTATTTTCTTCAATGCAGCTGATGACATGACAGATTACCACAAACTTATTTTTCTGGTACTTTAATAACCCTTAAATTATTATTTCAGCTGTTATTTTGTACCAGTAACGGCACACTGCATGATAACGTGCAGTGAATACACTTGACTTGAACATTCCTAGT